>NW_027225567.1:13380250-13682000 GCF_038994185.2 Dermacentor albipictus
CAGGGAGCTCTGCCGATCCTTCAGCGTCTGGGACGCCGATGTACTTGACAATTTTTGCCTCCACTGAGGTGCTGGTTGCCCATTCGCAGTGCAGGCTCACGGGTGTTTTGAGCTTCTCTGGCCAAGCAAAAACTAGACATTCTAGAGCACGCAGGCACGGAGGACTGCTGGATCATCTTGCTGGGCGGCGAAAGAGCGCTTGCTGCTTCTGTTGAGGAGGCAGGTGGTTCTACTGCTGGTCCACTATGTGTGGTCTGAACGGCTGCCAAGAACCAGTGCAGCACTGCCCCCTGCCGTGCCACTTCAGAGAATTAAGGTCCCTGTACAAATGAGAAGTGCTTGCACGCTTCTTTAAAGTAAATGTTTTCTCCGACTTTGAGGGTGATGATTTTTTTTTCTTCTTCCAAAGACAGCAGTGAAAACATGCAGTTTTCACAGTACGGTGGGTCGTTGCAGCTGTCCATGAGGTGGTCATGCGACGCGCACTTTGTACAGGCGGCATGGCCTCGGCAGCTTGGAGAGCCATGACCGAAAATTTGGCACTTAAAGCAGCATCGTAGATTTCGAATGTATGGTCCAACATCACTTTTGATGTAGCCTGTTTCGATGCGTTTGGAGAGTATGCTTGTACAAACCGTGAGAATGAGGTGTTTTGTTGGAATTGATAGCCGGCGAGCTTGCATTCCACAACCAATCCAATTCTTTCTTACACCAATGCGCTGCACAGTGCCCACTACATTTCATAGCTCATCCTCCCACACTGTGTGGTTTACAAATGGGTCAGCACTTGCAACTTCTTTCAGCAAACAAAGAAACATAAATCTTTGTCAATGCAAAATCGCTTATGTGGCTTGCGCTGCGCAGACAAACATAGGTGTGGTTGAAGTGGACAGCATAGTTGAGAACATCTCACTGGAGGCAACCATCTTAAAAAGAGCTAGGTGCCTCGATGCAAGCACGAGAGAGGGTGTGCGCCTTGATTACCTTCGCTAGCGAAAGTCAGCACCAATGTTCCACTTAGGCAGATTGCAAGTGGACAGCGTTTCTCGCTCTGCTAACCCGCTTGTGGCTAAGCGGGTTAGCCACAAGCGGGTTACTCGCTTGCGGCTAAGCGGAGGGCACATGCGAATTCGCGCTTCCACACAGCTGCAGAGCGGAGCGTAATAACGCAAAACTAAAGCACTTTACTGAATTAGGGGTGTCACCCACTGAAATTAGATATGTCAGTTTGCCATGTTAGACTGTCACAAATTTCTAGAACGACACCACTGTCCACTTTTGTAACTTTGTATCCAGGGCCTATAGTGTCAGTGAAGCACCTTGCGACAACAAAAGGTGGTAGTGTTCATACAGTCTTTTCGAGGGTTTCAGCATGGGTCACATGGAAAGATTTTTGTTTCTGGAAATCATGCGCCAACACAGAACTAGTAGACCACAGTTCGAAGGAAAAAAATCTGGTTATGCAGATACCATAGAAACTACAAAAAAGTGTAATAGTTAAGTTGAAATCATGTACAAATCATGGCTTACAGGAATTAACACCAGTAATATCTGAACTCCTCACCGAATATCCCATACATTTATGTTTTTGCAGAAGAGAATCTCCCCAATACAACTTAAAAAGCAAGTTAACGCAATATTACTTTCTGAGGGCTAGCTTTGTGCCATGGGTTGTATTACAGAGTTCATTTTGGTGTAAGATGTGTGTTTATTGTCAAAAATATGGTACATGTGTAACAGTCTGTTTGTCCTCCTTTTATTCTTCTCAAGAGCAGAAAAGAATAGTTGTATCTGCATTGATGTATGTACCTCATTATGATTGTATGATGTGTAACAATATGAAAAGGATCGCACTGCTGTGGCTGTTGTCAGGGTGACAGCCTAGTCAGGCACTTTCTGGGCCTTTTGCTATGCCTCTCAAGACAATTTGTATAAATTATCTTGAATAAAGAATGAATGTTTTCGACAAAAAATGTGAAAGATTCATAAGTGCGCCCCCTTTACAAAAGAAGGCGGTCAGGCAGCTTGCAGAATGCGCTTGAAGCCATAAAATGAATATAATTTTGACAGCTCTGCCAGCCACCCACCACGAAGCCCAACAAGAGAACACGACATGATTTTGTATATATAAAGCCTGCCAGAAACAGCAGTATACAGTCACTGTAACCAAACATGATATAACCTAGCTTGCCTATTTCAAACAAAGTTAACCCTCATTGCCAGGATGATCAGATGCAATACAGAGTGAGTATAATAGAGAAAAGGTAGAAAGTGATAGAGAAAGATTGAAGAACAGCATAGGAAAAGGCAACTACTAATTTCCCCCGGATAGGTCAGTCTGGGGGGTGCCCCCTACGTGAAGCTGAGGCCAAAGGTGTGTGTTGTCTCCGTTGAGTGCCCTTAAAGATCCAAACACTCAGCATCAGCTCAACCCTCAGGTTCCCCATTTCTCCAGACATGGCTAAGCCACACATGATTTAACATGGGCAGGTCCAACCCCCATGTGTTCGGGCCTGTGGTGTTTCAACACGCCAAATGCCTGCCGACGCTGACATCCCTGCAGGACACAAACAGACTTTCCCATAATGAATAACATGTAATTAAGTATTTGTATTCAAATACATTCTTGGTAGTTTTGTAATTGAACAAATTACTTTAGTAACTTGATAACACTCACTGTAGCTGAATTACTTTCTTCTTAATTACATGTAACCCGTAACTTTATAATGACGAGACAAGCTGTAACGGGTGTTGTTGCTTTCAGCATTTGAATATTTTAGGAAGCGCAGTAGAACGTCTACATATGTGCCATGCTGCTGCCACCTGGATGCACATCTTCGGACAGCCAAACCTAGGTGCTCTGTATTTGTTCTCATCTTAATGGCAGATCGTGTGGTCTTTATTGTGGTCGGTCCTGCATTCTGCATCTTGCAACGGTTTCACATACAATGTAAAATAATGACTCTTGTAACAGTATAGTTACACTTTTCTATGCAGCACGAGTGCCCCCATGTTCTGCAAGTTTAGCCTTGGCTTTTTTTATAGACACTGAATAGTTCCTGACCTTTGTTTCCCTTTCTGATATCTGTGAGTTACATCACCCTTCCCCCAGCATTCACTTCTAACAAATTTTCAGTGTTGCTGTCATCAAAAGAAAATGAGGGCAAATAAATACGTAAATTTTGAAAAGCGATTGTCAGTGGAAATAACCTATGAAGGCTGCAGAGGACACACTGAAAGAGCCAGGCGGCTTTTTTTAATTAGTGTGTGCAATGTTAATGAATGCTTGGAGCAAAGTGAAGTAAGAGTAGTCCATTACTTTTTAGTAAATGCTCAGTTACTTTTGTGTGGCATATTACTCTCTGTAATCAATTAAACATTGTTATTGAAGTAATTCAAATCAGTTACTTTTTTTTTGTAGCATCTATAAATCTAGCCACAATGAAGACTCCACAAGAGCACACATTTTCGTCTTTTTTTGTACACATGACAATAGCTGCCATGAGGCAGATTAAACAGCTTTATCTTCCAGGCAGTATGGTGGAAAGACATGACATCACACAACTGATAAAGTACCACACTTCCTTAAGTATAACTCATATAATACCATGGACAACTGAAACGCAAACAGTGGAGCACAGCTTGCCTGAAGCATAACTGAAGGTACAGTGCGCGCCATCAGCCAGTCATCCATGTCCACATGCATGTATATATTCTTTTCGCACAGTGTGTGGGGCTGCTCATCCTACTGCGATAATGCCACGCATACTATTTTTTGCGAACTTAAACTGCGTTAGGGACGAGACACCGAGGTAGAAGAAGACAGGACGAACGCAAGTTTAGCCTTGGCTTTTTTCGTAGTCACTGAATAGTCTTCTACCTCAGTGTGTCGTCCCTAGTGCAGTTTAAGTTCACAAAAAGTATGTCTTACCAACTTGCCTTCCAACACACTCTCCTATACTGACTAGACTCTGATGCTTGTTTGCTCACATGACTTACTTCAGTAAGGCACTTATTACGGTAGGTCGAGCAGCCTGGCACTCTGCGTGAAAACCATATGCATATACATGCAGGCAAGGATAACTGGCCAATGGCATGCGCTGTACCTTTAGTCATGCTTCAAGCATGCGCTGCACTGTTTGTATTTCAATTGCTCGTGATAGTAATTAAGCTGTAAAAGAAAACAGATATGTTCTGGAACATACTTACACTAGATGACAGGCAGTTCAGCGTAACCTTTGCTTCAAGTACAGCAAGCTGGGAGTTGCTGCTTTGATCACTGCTTGCATGGAATGAGTATGTTATAGGCATATGAGGAACTCTCTGTTGTTCAGCATCAACATCAGTATCCTCAGTGAGAAGGACATGAATCTTGAAGAGCTTCATATACATGTGCTCCACTGTGCTACTGGCATCCATAAAATAAGAAAGAAACTGGTTCATGTTTGTCAGGCTGCTCACGTGAGCCACCATCAGATCCATCTGCAAAAAAATGACCCCATAGCTTAAAACGACAGAAAGCCGGACTAGTTGGTATAAGGATTCATTATGCAAAAAAGAGGTGAGGCGTGCAGACAGGACACGAGAGTAGAGAAGTGGACAACACGAACGCCGGCGTTCGTGTTGTCCACTTTTCTACTTTTGTGTCCTGTCCGCACGCCTCACCTCTTTTTTGCATAATTACCCATAGCTTAAGTGTCAACAGTGTAGAAATATGCCAACACGCCTACAACGTGATACTGACACACAACTTTGCACTGCAACTGAAGATGTCACTAACAATCGCTTACATCGATTATTTCAGTTGTCCTCATAAAATGGGCTATGATGTGGGCCGATTTCCCCAAGTAAGCTCAATGAAAGACATTACACGTTGCATAAACGCATATTTCAGTGCGACACAGTATGGATAAAAATGCACTTACCCTTTTTAGCATGTGATCTAGCACGTTCACGATCAAGTCTTTTTCATGGTGAAGCTTCTTCAGGCGCCTCTGTAGCTCGTCCTGACCGATGGCATACGCCCGCGTACCTGACATTCTCGGCAACAAGCTCTGAAGCTCTGAAATGGAATACTTGAAGTGTGATGACACTGATGACACCTTAATAAATGACGTCACCACAGAACACCTATACAAATTTAGAGAAGGGAAACTGTACCTTCCACAGTGCTACGGAAATAAGCATAGAGTTACTATACTACTAACTCTATGGAAATAAGCGCAGCGGTGGCGTCGTAAACTAAAGTATGCGACCACCGGTGGCGCTGAACAACAAGAAACGGAAACGGGGTTTTGCACACGCTTTACCAGGTGTTCTGTGGCTTTACTGGGTTTCTGGCTGCTGCGCCTCGATCATGCTCCCGCCAGTTTGGTTGCTGTGTGGCAAACGTAGCGCCTACGTGTATATGTAGGCGCTACGTATGCCACACAGCAACCAAACTGGCGGGAGCGCGATCGAGGCGCAGCGGAATACATGCAGCGCTGAGTCATATCGAGTTAAGGCACACTCTGAACTGACTTTTAAGGGCATCCCGAGCGGTTTTTCGTTTATTACGCCGCCGTTACCCCGAGTTGTGCCGCCGCGCTCCAGCCGTTGCATTTCGTGTAGGGCTACTGACAGAATGCGTTTCCAGGTGGCACGATGGCCTCGACTGGAATAAACGCACATGACACTAAAGATTGAGTAAGCCTGAAAATGTTTTATTTGCATTTTACAAGTACAAACAGAAAGCACACGTCTACGCATCCACACAAACGCGGTTACATAGTCAAGAACATAATCAAGAAATGGCTCATTAATAAGGGTAGCACAAACGCACAAGAAAGAAGACCTAAGCTACAAAACGTACGGTCGGCTGCTAAGTATAATAATTTTCCTGTCACCGCGCATCACTTTTATACAGCACCTTTACAGCACTACCAGGCCGGGTAGTTTGGCTGAAAGAACGCAACAGCTTACGGCCGTCAGCTGCCTCTTCCTTACGGGTGTCATAATTATCCTAATCTCCGCATCAACGTCGTGCAAGTCCGCATACAGGCATCTGTATCTGAACCATATGTACCAGCTTAATACATGTGTAGTGAAATTATGATAACCACTGCGTCTTATCAAACGTATTGGTTTTGCAAATGCGCATTACAGCTGACGGAACGACATACGGTAAGTGAAGAACAAGAACAAAAGGAGGGTACAACACTTGAAGAAATGAAGAATTAGTAGGCGTACAGCAAACAAGCGATGACGGAAAACACACAATAATGATGCATCGGGTGTTCTGTGACATCGGTTTGCGTACTTACGGTGTTATGGAGATCAACGACATAAAAACGTACCTTCAAGCGTACTCCCTCAACCTCCGCCGCATTCATTATGATAATCAACGCCTAAATAAAATGAGGCACTATTTTTTGCCAAGAGTAGACCTCTTTACAGCAAGTCTATGTAATGACTCGCAGACGAAACCAGCATGCTTTCGATAATGTTTGACCGGTTTTACCGCCGCAGTATTCGAACGCCAACGGCCAGCATAGACTGGGCTTCTTCGATTTTCCACTTCTGGCTACCCGCGGGCTGCCAGAGCCAGCCAGAGCGTCTTCGTTTTTCTCGGGTTGCTCCGCCCACCGCGCTACGCACTTCCGCCGGGCTAGGGTGTCTAGACACCATAGCCGGGCGTTCGTTTTGCTCGCGCTGGACGGTTCTGGCTACCCGCGGGCTGCCAGAACCTGCCAGGACGATTTTGGTCTGGCTGCTCTCTGGAAGTTCTCTGGCTAGCAGACGACTGAAAGAGGCGATGGGCGCTCGCCGCCATCTTTACGGGGACTTCACGGATTTCAACGCGGGCGCTTGAGGACTTAAATTTATCTCGCTCAGCCAACTGTATACGGTCATCTCCGGATTTCCTTACTTCTAGCGTTATCTTTTTAGGTGCTAACGCTCCGTTCCGCATCGCGAAGCGGTGTGATACGAGCCGTGGTGAACCGTTTGAAGCTTTTGTGTGTGTTGTTAGATATGGAGCTGGTTCCTGCGATTACTTCGAGTTCCCCAGACCACATCGGATTGCAGCACAGCTAATTGAGGAATGCAGAAGCAGGAAAGCGCATTCCAGAGAAGCGGCCGAGCAGACAAGTTTAAGGCAACGAGTTTACATGCCAACAAGTTCGTGCGCCGCCGGGATTAGCAGGTGGGCATCCGACAATGAAGCAGGTGCAGCCCTCCCCTTCTCTTTGTTCGAAGTGCATTGCCAGTCTGCGATGCAAGACCGCAGCAAGCCGCCAGGTGTGACACCACGACACGGGCGCCTACCATTGGCTGAAAGTGGCGTCATCGGAGTGGACTCTCCCATTGGTCAAACATGACGTGACTTGCAGTGCTCGAAGGGTTTATAAGAAGCCTTCCAGAGAGACCTGAGCATTCTGGGACATGCCCTGATTCCCTGATTCACCTCTCTCGAACTTCTTGCCGCGGGCCGCAGCGTCCAAGTTGCTGCCGGCCCGTAATGACTGTACAAGTGTTACTTGTCGCTCACCTCCCTGTACAAAATGTAGAATAAATCCCTCCCAAGTTTTTGGTTTCCATCCCGACGCCCGTCCCCCAAACCCGACATCTGGTTGGCAGCGGTAGGATCGCCTCCGAGTGCATCAGCTGGTGGCAGCGCTACGGATCAACCTTCGTCGAGAGAGATCCTAAGGAGCCGGGAAGAGCGAAGAAGAGTGAGCCTTCGTCGAAAGAGGTCCGAAGAGACTGGGAGTATCGAAGAAGGAGCGAGCCTTCGACCCAGGGAGTCCGGAAGGAACCGGCAACAGCGGACGAACGAACCGGATGGCAGGGTGCTGCAACCGTAAGTGAGCGCGTGGTTTTTTTCCTTATGATTCGCCAGACTCAAAGGTTGTGTGTTCAATTTTGATAGTTCTGGGAATCGGGAGTTTGTTGCATTGTGTCTTTGCACAAATTAATTAAGGAAAACAGTTTTAACCACCTGTCGGGGCAGCTGCCATGGATCTTAGAAGGTTGACGAGGTTGGACTTGTTGTTGGTGTGCGACGATTTGGGAGTTGAGGCGGACGAACGGATGGAAACGCCAGCTATCATAAAGGCGATTAACGATAGTGGCAATGATGATGAAAGCATTAAGCTTGCTTGGGAGGTGATACAGGAGCCACGGGAGCGAGAGCGTCGTGTACGTTTGCGAGAGCGCCGTGAACTTAGGAGTGAGCGTCAGCGTGAAGAACGCGAGAATGAGCGGAAGCAGGAGCTTCAAGAACTTACTCTTAGGTGTGAGCTTCACGAACGTGAGAATCAACGTAAGCTTGAGCGAGAGGAAAAGTATGAGAGAGAGAAGGCAGCACTGATCAAAGCGATACAGGATTGTGATCAGTTATTGGCACAGAGACAACGGCTGTCTGAGAATTCTGTAGATAGTACAGAGCGAAAGAATGAGGAAGTGTCTAGCGGACTTTCGCCAGAAGCCGACGAGAAGAGTAGTGCCTGTGAGATTGGCTGCAGATTCATAAATGAAGGGAAAAGGCTAGCTGCTAACGATGCCTTAGTGGCAACAGAGGCCGTTAAAGGCCGTAGGGAGAGCGACGAGGTGCTGTGCCAACAGATGACTGTAGAGACAGCTAGGCCAGCTGCGAACAAATTGGCACAGTTACCGAGCGTGTGCGTCGCTGGTAATGTTAGCGAGGTTGCTAGCGAGGAAAAGGGTACTGTTGACGCGACAGACGCGAGCACCCATGTAGAGCCAGATCTGCGTGCAGAAGTGAAGTGCGAACTGAGCGATGCAGTTGAGAATAGTTCTCGGGATGGCGAGCTCCGTAATCCACGAGAGAACTGCATTGTTCAGGGATCGGTGCGGCTCTCCGCCAGTCTAGATGGCCTAGATAGGGATGATTCAGTTGTTAATCATTCGGACTGTGCGCGTGAGACAGCGATCGATACCGACGGTCTGTGTGCCGATGCACAGCGTGAGCTGGGCAATGTAGTAGAGGGCAGTTCGCAAGAGTGCGAGTTGTCTAACTCGAGTAAAGCCTGCTGCATTGTGCCAGAGTCGGTTGAGCTGTCCGCCAGTCGAGGCAGAGAGAATGTTGATTTAAAGGAAAATCAATCAGACTGTGCGGGTAAGAGACCGATCCGGGCCGACGAAATGTGTACCGGCCAGCACGAGGCACGAGAAGGCGACATGAAAACGAGTGCAAAGAGAAAGCGCCGTAAAAAGAAGCGCAGTAAAAACCTAAAGTCGGTAACTAATGAGGCGCCGCCAAAGATGGCGAGAAACCCAAATGGGCAGGGCGCGAGGAAAAAGGTGCGGTCGTCAAGCACGATGTTGACGCATCCAGAATGGTCGAGCCACCGGTCAAAGGGGCACCGCGAAGAATGCTCTGCACGGACGCGGACAAAGGGCACGAGGCTGTTAATCTCCTCGTCGTTCCGTAGTTCTTTTCATAGCTCAGCGTGCAGTTCGAAGAAACGCAAGGTGGCAGGACGAGACCAGGTGGGGAGTAGCGACGCGGTCAATCGAGTTTGTGTTGAAAGCGGGGCGCGAGGACGCAAATTGGCAGGAGACCGTAACGTCTTGGGGGAGCTGATAGTTAGTCAGCCCTTTTGTTGTCTCTCGGCAGCCAGAGTAGCTTTCAAGCCGCGACCACCGCGAGGACGGCTCAGAGTATGAGTCAGACATAAGCGTTTGAAAAGGGAGGCCAAGAGAGCTTCCGTAGAAGTAAAACGTGTTATTTTGTTTTATTTTTGAGCATCGGAAAGTTTTCGCGATTTGAGACTAGAGTTTCTTTCAAGGTGTAAGGTTTGAGCTTTGTTTATGTTTTCGTTCGAGAAGCTCAAGATTTGAAAGATGCGTTTTAAGTAAACATGTAGTCTCGCGAGATGCTCATTAATAAGTAGATAGGCTTTTTTTGTGTGTGTGTGTGAGTAACCTGAAGGTCAAGGTTATCGTCGAAAGGCCTATGGTAAAGCGCGTGTGTTATTTAACCTTCTTTCTTTTTAAGTGTTTTTGAATTTTTTAAGGTTAAGCGCGTAGATTTTCAGTGAGTGCATGATTTGCACGAAGAAGCGTTCTTAGTTCCATTAGCGCATGTCCTGTGTGGACGGAAGGAAGCAGATTTATGACTGGGTTGCTCGTGTCTGAAGGGCAGCCGTATTCTGACTTCTATTATAAGTACGCGTGGAACGAGTTATTAAAAGACGCATTAGTTTAAGAGTTCTGCGGAGTGTGTAAGTCCCGCAAGTTTAATTGTTCGTTTATGTCACGTGTCCTGTAGGACTTTCAGGAAAGAAACGTGAGTAAGCGTAATGAAGAGTTTGCCTACAACGCAAGTACGCGTTCTGGATAGTGACCACAAGGCTAGCGCGCTTGTGATTACGTACTTGTGAGGTTGACCAGATTGTTCAGTGGCACCATTACGTGCGATAAGTACGCCACTGCGATAGATTGGAAACATGCTGTTCGTGTAGTGAGGCCACTTATGTTATGTTCGGCTGTTTTCATTTGTTGTTTGCATCATCAACGACCCTTTTGTTTTGCAACAACAATAGTACTCTGGTCTTGTCGGCATTCGGGGAGAAATGGATAGCGGTTTGGAAGGGTGGTTGGAACTGTTTTGTCGAAATTGGGGAAATAAAAGATCAGGGTTGATTTTGACTCAGTAATAGTCTGGCGAGTCAGGGGTGAAGAGCCTGCGCTTACGCGTGGTGCAGCGCTGTGCTGTTTTGTTTGTTTGACGTCTGTTCTCCAGGGCCAAGGATCCCGAAGTTCGTCAAACGAGGCTCGACCCCAGTACCCTGCAGCTTCTTTCAGCGTTCCTCATGGCCAGCGAATTGATTTCACCGGCCATTCAGAACAACCGGGGCGAGGACGAGCTGTTAGATATGGAGCTGGTTCCTGCGATTACTTCGAGTTCCCCAGACCACATCGGATTGCAGCACAGCTAATTGAGGAATGCAGAAGCAGGAAAGCGCATTCCAGAGAAGCGGCCGAGCAGACAAGTTTAAGGCAACGAGTTTACATGCCAACAAGTTCGTGCGCCGCCGGGATTAGCAGGTGGGCATCCGACAATGAAGCAGGTGCAGCCCTCCCCTTCTCTTTGTTCGAAGTGCATTGCCAGTCTGCGATGCAAGACCGCAGCAAGCCGCCAGGTGTGACACCACGACACGGGCGCCTACCATTGGCTGAAAGTGGCGTCATCGGAGTGGACTCTCCCATTGGTCAAACATGACGTGACTTGCAGTGCTCGAAGGGTTTATAAGAAGCCTTCCAGAGAGACCTGAGCATTCTGGGACATGCCCTGATTCCCTGATTCACCTCTCTCGAACTTCTTGCCGCGGGCCGCAGCGTCCAAGTTGCTGCCGGCCCGTAATGACTGTACAAGTGTTACTTGTCGCTCACCTCCCTGTACAAAATGTAGAATAAATCCCTCCCAAGTTTTTGGTTTCCATCCCGACGCCCGTCCCCCAAACCCGACAGTGTGTGTCCCCTGCTGATTGCTTTTTCGCGGCGGTGAACAGCGCGCCGCGCTCTCATGCGTGCATGTTATCTGCATCGTGTTCCACGCAAGTTGTAGACGCTCATGCATTCACACATTGCGGTACATCTTGGTTTCGTCTTTCTCTGGTGGCGTTCCTTTTCACATATTTCGCGTATGTATATCTCTCCTTTCTCTGCAGTTAGCGAAGGCTTTGCAGTTAGCCCGTGTTCGCTCCGTCTCTCCGTCGTATGCTTAGGTGGCAGCTCGAAGCCGATATGTGTTCGAACTGCAGGCCGTTGATCTAAGAATACACTGATTGCACTCGGTACATTTAGACACACGTACATTGGCTTATTGCTCTCATGATTGCGACCAATGTTGTTTTTCGTGTGAAACGTTTCGCTGGTCACAGGTGACGTGCATTTTCACGCGCCAGCCGCGTCCAGCTCCTTAAATGAGAAGCACCATCACCCACAACAAACTTTCTGAAATCGAAGATCAAGCAGGTCGGCGCGAAATTTTATGCGTGTGAGACGTACCCGATAACCTGCTTTCTCATGTCTTGTGATGATACAGCGCGAACTCATCAATGTCGCCGGTGGGCGACGTGATCGCTGCGAACAGGGATCTTCCAGCTATCGCTTTCGCTTTCGAGTATACAATCACGATTTCGCGTCTTGTCATCTGCCGCGTCGGAGGCCATCTGTTGCGCTGCGCAAGGCGAGGTTGGCCCAGTACGCGTCCTGCGACGAGTCGCGCGAAATCGCGCGAAAGCGATCGTATTCCTGAATGCAACTATACATTTTCAAGGTGGCAACGCATAAATGGGCCGACTACGCAGAGCGCGCGTCGGCCTCGACGGGCGCTGCCATGCTGGTAGCTTGTTTACATTTGGCCAGCTGTACCGGCGTTCGATTTTGCAAACTTCGGGCAGGTTCGGGTTGTCTTGGGATCCCAGCCCACGTGACTTCCTGTCAGAACCGGAACTAGCTGGCTGCCGTCTGGCTACCAGCGGGCTGCCAGAACTGCGAAAATCGAAGAGGCCCACTCGAGAGGACAAGCTACCCATAGGGCCCATGCATTGAAATCGGGAACCGCAAGAGCGCCGCCATGTTGCTACGCGCCGAGGTTGCCAGCTCCTGAGACGCTTGCTAGACTTGGTGACAGTAGTCAGTTTTAATCCGGCAACCGTAGCAGCGTAGCAGCATGGCGTCTCGCTTGTAGTTTGTTTTGATGTGTGCGTGCAGCCGTGTGTTTGGGCTTTATAAGTTGGTTCTTTATTCTATGTTGCGGGACGGTGTGGGTGCGGTCCATGTTGGCCGCACAGGTGGCAGTTATGCAACCGAGGGATCATCCTGTTGAAGTTTCCGCCGGTACGCGGTTTTCAGCGGTCATGCGCCTGTTGCAGGAGTGTCACTCGATGAGGTTACCTTGAAGCTGTGGTCAGATTCCTCGTTGGCGTTCCGTAATTCTGTTCGCACGGACGCGGTATGCTACAAAATCCGCCTACGCGATCTATCGTCGCGACGATAGATCGCGTTTTTTTATTATTATAAGTACTGATCCAGCTGTAAGGCGCATGTAACCGACAAACGGAAGTCTCGGGAGAGCACCTGAGATTATAATAAAGCAGGCGGCGCAGGAACTCGAGGGCACCCAAGGGAGAAGTGGGGGGATCAAAGCTCGAAGCAGAACGGTGCGTAGGTTGGGGCCGCCGAGTCAGGTGTGTGCCAGGGAGTGTTCGCACGGACAGCTCCCCTGGCACGCGCAGCAGTGCCTCGCAAGGTCGAGATACTTTAAAGGCACCTGCGCCCATGATCTTTCTTTTGCCTCAGTGCAGTGAACACGATTAACGAGAATAATATGGAGGGCATCCGGTGCAGTCGCGAATGCGTCATGGCATGTAGCTCGCGTCGCCTGGCGTGTGTAGTAGTATCAGAGTTGGTTCTATGAACTTTATGCATAATACGCTTTGTTACGGTACCTTAACGGAATGGGTCTAGAGGACGGTGTTGGTACATTTTTTCGTACCGCCCTAATCCTATACCCCCCACTACAAACACACACACACATATCCCCCCTTTTTTTATGTATACATACAATTCCTTGCCATGACGGATCATAGCCTCCTTTATTTTTGAGAAATAGAGGAGGCTATGGACGGATTGACCAGTTCAAGTTGTCAACTTGTCAGTAACTGTCATAGGAATCACTGTAATAAACACAATTCCACAATCGGATTGCTTACTTTCATTTTTTGTTGTGACACTGAGGACTACATAGAACTTTATTTTGCATATGTGAGAGAAGTATGTGGATATCATGAGCTTTAGCCAATGTGCGATACACAGACAAAGCAGCTGCTACAACATGAACTGCATTGAGGGCCACACAACACATACGTAAGTAAAGGTGCAAAATATAGGGGGAAGCTTCAAAATATGCTCTGTAGCACTGCAAAGTATAACATATATTGTATGTGTACAATAAATGTTCAAAAAAACAATGCATCATTGTCCCATTTGCCTTCAAGTTTATTATGAGCATATGTACAACAGGAATCTACTGACACACCCGCAGTCAAGGTGGCTGTTCGAGGTGTGCTGGCTGCCTCGGTGTAAGTAAAAAAAATTGGGTGAATGTCGACACCAGTGCCACTGCTTCTTGCCTCTGACCTGTACGTGCCTCCGCGACATCTTTGTGCACAAGTGTGCTAGCGTGGCGAGGCATAGGAGTCATCCGAGAGAAAGAGTATTGTCAAATTGCCTGTCGCTTTCCCTCAAATGTTTCCTTGGTGACTAGGGTGACACACCCGCAGTCAAGGTGGCTGTTCGGGGTGTGCTGGCTGCCTAAACGAAAGAAGAATAAAGAAATTAGATGAATGTCGAAACCAGTGCTATTGCTTCTTGCCTCTTACCTGCATTTGCCTCCACGGCCTCTTGGCTTGCGGAGTCTGTATGAGGGAGCTGCTGTGGCTAGGCGTAGGCATTGTCCAAGCAAAAAGAAAAGGCCATTCAAATGGGGAATTATGGAAATAAATGCAGTTATGTCTGCTTCTTGCACTCCTCTTGCCTAAAAGTTTTCAAACATAGTGTCCAGTACACACCAGCACTTTGACTGCTTTTTGCTTTTTACCTGCAGGTGTTGCTGCGAGATCCTTAGTATGGCTGCGTGCAGCATTGTAACACTTAGTGGAGGCATTTGAAGTGGTAGCCAAAAATATAAAGAATCATCCTTGTCTGCATGAATGCTTTCAATTTCTAAATGCAGTGGCAACTATCACTATTAGTGCAAGGCCCCCCACATCTATGCGGCAAGTGCCATAGCTCGAAACTGAATTTTTCCTTTAGTGTTTCACAAGGCATCTGATATGTCCACATTAGATGTAATGTGTTTGTTTTTATTTATCCCAATGTGGAGAGAGCATCATTAAATTGTTTTTTATTTTTGCGTGTCTTGTTTTTTTGGTCTATTTCTGAATTTATCAAGCAGCAGCCTCATGATGCTAAAGTGACTTATGTAATGGCAATCAGCTTTTGTTTTGCAGAAAAACAACGCATTTCCTGACCCATAGTTTGACATCCCCTCTCTCGCATAATTTTGCAGAGTATTCTACCTATATTGACTTGCTTGACCTCCACTGAACAGTCTTGCATTTTCAAATACGACTCTTTCCTAAAATTATTCGACACTTCTCATAATTTCTGTACCTTGGGCTTCTGATACTCTGCATTCGCCATTTTTGCTTGTTTCTGACTAGAAATGTCTTCTTTAATTTAGAGCTTAAATTTTGCCTTTGGAACACACGGGAGGGCTTGCCATTGCATATCTGCATAAAATTTGGGAAACATGTTTCATTAAACATTTGCAAAATCCAATTGAAGATTGATGAATGCAGCTTGCAGTGTGATATGACTGAATGAGCCATAAAAGTAACTCATCTCACTTGGTAAATTAAAGCACATATTAGTGTGATGTACAAGATACGTTACACTAACGTGGTGGGTTCTCTTGCTTATACAGCAAAATAATCGGTGCGCGATAAAAAATTACTTTTGCATACCCCTTGTACACACTGATTTAAGGATAATGAGCTACAGCTGTCCACATGATCTACTTATTTTACCTGCGAGTATGATCAACAAAAATGTGTCCCAGCTGCTTAGTGGTATTTGAGATTATGTCAGTATTGCATATGTGCCTGTTGTCTACAATAATTGAATTTTGAAAATGCTCGCAGGGATCTGATGTGCATACCTGCAGTTTATGGATACATGTAAAAGACTCAGCATCAAGTGCAAGTGAACGGTCCCACAGGCCCGGAGTCGATCATGCAAATAGATTCGCTGCACAAATTTGTGACCAGAAAAGATATTCCACATGAAATGGCATGCAAGGAAGTGTTGAAAATATTGCACAGTTAACAAAATGCCTACGCTATTAATATGTGGGTTGATGCACTCGTTATGCAAAACGGAGGTGAGGCGTGCAGACAGGACACAAGAGCAGAGTATTTAGAAGCAAACAACACGAGCGCCGCCCACTTCTCTACTCTTGTGTCCTGTCTGCACGCCTCACATTTGTTTTGCATAATGAATCCTTACCAACTAGCTCAGCTTTCTGTCGTTCTAAGTTTCGATGCAAGAGCTCGATTTCGTCCGCATTAGGCACTCGCCTCTTGATTACTTCGTGGCACAGAAATACTCGGCATCAGGCTGTTTTTCTGCTGTGGCCTTTGTAAAAGCATGACTGTTCAAAGTGCGACAATTAAACAGATTCTTTGAGTTGCTTGTGGCTTCGCCAGTACAATTCCGGTGCGCTGGTCCGCCTGCAGCAATTTCCTACTGAAGGGAAACCTGCAAATAAAAACACCGCTCCGCATGTAGAAAAGTGACGCTTCTCAAACGATTTTGATGCACCGCAAGAGCTGCCTACTCGCGTGATATTCTCAACAAGGAGATACATTCGTTTACTTACATGTGAAGGTATATGCCAGAGCACTTCGGGGCTTCGGTGGCACATAAGGCACGAATGTGCCATCCGATGTCGACGCGCGATCGCAGATCGCATGTCAAACCTAAACGAAACTACTACGCATCCAAAAAACAGATTCGAAACCGAAATTCGCGTCATCCTTTATTGCATGAATGCGTACATCGTGATTTACATAAGTCACGGACTTAGCGATCGCTTTCTGTAAACCTAATATTAACCCTCCACCTTCATAAAGCCATCAAATATGCGTTTTAAATGACAAAGCATAAGGTGACCTGTACTTGTTTTCAGCTCTTTCAATAGTAATTGCGCTGGCCACATTGACCAGTAGCAACAGGGCGGCGCCCTAGAGGTTCCCACTTTTCCGGCCCAGCTTTTCCTCTAGAGTTGTGCTACTAACTCTAGGACGGCCAGGAAACACATCGATACCAATGGGCTGTTGGTGGTTAATCAAGTACAAAAACCTTGACGCTATGACTAAAAAGCAGCTTCAACAATCAAATTTTAAAAAAATCAACTGCCTATTTGCCTGAGGTAGCAAAACATTCTTAGACGCCTCGATTGTTTATATCAATGGTTTGTGTAAAGTAAAAAATTCAGCATGTTCAGCGCCCCTAGCAGAGAAAGCACAAATTAAAGTATTCGACCAAATTACAGTAGCTCCACTTGCGCGCTTACGCTGAAACGCGCCTCGATTGATTTTTCGCCCTCTGTGGCCATTTGTTGAACTTGAGAGTGTACGGGGCCGATGTCACGGTCTTGTCAAAAAAATTACCGACGATTACGTTACTTCCTAATGCGAAACTTGAGCGCAGCAAATAAGCTGTTTCACCTTTTCGATAGATTGAGGCAAAGAAATCGAGCAACACATGTATGCGCTATCACAGAATTTTTTTTTTATTTTTCACACGTATTCCTTTAACAAAGACTCCACTAACAGTTCTTGACAGTCATGAAGGAAGCTTTGTGGTCGGAGAAATAGACTGATATATGTTCGACTTGGTACACCAATGCTTGATTCTCAAAGACGAGATCTATACAAGTGCCTCGCGAGGTTGTCACAGCCGTGGGACGCGTTACGAGCGAGAGGAACGGGATGTTCTCCCGCATAAGTGTTAGGAAATTGCTGTGTGTCTTTATGTCAACATTAAAGTCCCCCACTACTAACATCGGTGTGGATCGATGGACGGTTAATGCGAGTTGCAGGAAGTGCACGACGTCTTTCGTGAGTGCGGTAGCGGACTCACGAAAGCGGTATCAGTCGGTCGCTGCTAGCGCTGGGGGGATGAAAGGGGGGCGGAGCTGGTTACGAGGCCGACGACAACGCCGACGACGACGCGAAACCCAGGAACGGACGCCAAAGAGCCATTTGTGTAGCCAGCCCTCCTCCACAGTCTCTCCTCCTCCCTTCCATCATCCTCCCTCGCCCGGAGAGCCAACAGCGCGCATGCGCGGCGGCGGAGCAGATTCGTCGGCGAGCTGGTTACGAGGCCGACGACAACGCTGACGACGACGCCGACGACGACGCGAAACCCAGGAACGGACGCCAAAGAGCCATTTGTGTAGCCAGCCCTCCTCCACAGTCTCTCCTCCCTTCCATCATCCTCCCTCGCCCGGAGAGCCGACAGCGCGCATGCGCGGCGGCGGAGCAGCAGATTCGTCGGCGAGCTGGTTACGAGGCCGACGACAACGCCGACGACGACGACGACAACGCCGACGACGACGCGAAACCCAGGAACGGACGCCAAAGAGCTGCGCTCTAAAACAGCATGGCTACTGCTCCGCTCATCATGGGACGTATTCACGTTCGCCGCGGCGAAGTTTCGCACTGGCCACGCCTGCGCCGTTGCGGCGCGCTCTGAATGGCTGCTTTGACAAAACCGGAAATTTAGGTGGCGCAAGTGCATTGGTTTTGTCAAAGCAGCCATTCAGCACGCGCCGCAACGGCGGAGGTGTGGCCAGTGCGAAACTTCGCCGCGGCGAACGTTTCAGAATACGTCCCCAGTTGCAAGCAGACGTTGCTGCGTATTCAAACTCGCAGATAAATTCCACCACCGAATTAAGCTGTAGTACTGAGTTTAGTCAACATTCTCCAGGCTGAACGCGTCAGTGCACGGTAGAGATAGGCTGGCGGCGCTGTACAAAACTCCTGCACTAGAAACAAACGGCATTACAACACTTCGCCACCAGGCTGAACGAGCGATAACGTACCAGCTACACGCGCGCTTATTTGGAGCACTTAACGCGAAACAGCGACAATGGGCGTCTTGCGCTGGAGTTTGAGGTATAGTAGCGGCGCCTGGTGGCGGCGCGGGAAACGACATCTGGGTCGTACCAGCTTGGGTCGTATTGAACCCTGGCTGTGGCGAAGCGCGTTTCTAGGCCGAGTTTTGCGTCGATTCGCACTTTTTTATGCCCTGTTGCGAATGCGAAAAGGCTCGTCACTTCTCACAGACCACGCTGCGATCGAGCTCGCCGCAGCCTATAGTTCAACGAAAAGGGACTCTCCTTGTGCCGTAATGCTAGGAGCAGAAGGAATCGGTGACGCCGATCCGGAGAGACCTAGCGCAGCCTCGAAAAGGCGTCACCGTCATTACTTCTGCGTCGTGGGCTGCCATGAACAAGAAGGCCTGAATCCCAACATCAGATTCTGCCGTTTTCCTTCAAGGCCTCACGAAGTGGAGCGTCGGGTGCGCATGCATAGCTGCAGTTCGTCGCGCTGAGTAAGCGAAACTTCGCCCCATGCCTACTGCTTCGCCTGTCTTGACTTGCTTGATTATCTGCGTTCTAATGTTCGGTCTTTTGCACCTACAGTCCCGACAGCAGACCGACATAGCAGGAGGCATGACTGGTAATTCACGATTCGAGACCCGGTTACAGCGACAATTAACAATTCGACCGATGCGAAGTGGTGAAGTGATGCAGGTGTGTGCAAATGAGCACAAATGGTCGGGCGCATTCGATCACAATTCACTACTCCACTACGAGCAGCACAGGTTAAGAGAGTTAAATGCGCTCATCCTTGATCTCAAGACAGCACGTTGAGGCAGCGCAGCAAGGCAGTATTGATTGCAGCACATCGATGTTCGAGCGCTGTCATTAAAACCTACATCAAGCGAGCAGCGCACGAGCTCGCGCTGCAGCGCGATTCGCACGTACGTGCGAGCTAGTATGCATTGCATCAGTTATTACCAGTTACTAAAAGGGACAGATGGCCGCTACTACAACGCAGGCATAACTACTTAATTGTTTAGCGGCATGCAGTCAACAAAGATTGCAGGAGGCCCGCCGTTTCGCGGCATGTCGAAAGACCGCTGCCGTCGCGGCGCGTACGATCGTGCGCTCGAGCAGTTCGTACATCGCGGCGCGTACCGTCGTGTGCTCGAGCAGTTCCGTACACATGATGCCTGCTTATCGCTGCTGTGGATTCATTTATAGCAAGCATTTCCTCGCGTTTGTGCGCCTGAATCGAGCAGCTAGCGTGTAAACCTTACGTGAAGTTCCACTTCGCCGCCTAATTCTTGAACGGCGTACACGTATTCGGCACTGCATAATTTCTTGCCTTTACGCAGCGTGCCACCCCTGCAAAAATCTTCGGCGCCCGATATTCGCTGCAGGCCGTGAAACAACACAACCGAAAGTGGCGGGTCCATATCGTAAACGTGCTTTCCGAAGCAGACGACCGAGCTTGGTACGACCCATTTTAGCACAGAGGGCGCTTTTTAGCACCTTTTTCGCAGCGCTCCTTGGGCAATGCAAGAGCCCCATAATTATTAGCACGACCTACTGAACTACAGACCTGCACAGATCTCCCTCCTCCAGCACGCCTGGTCTAGTTCGCCCCTTTTGCCGCTAGGGAAAGAACGTACGAGCAGAGTGGCGCTAGTCATAACCTGTTCGCTGTCGTCTGCTTCTGCGATCAGTTCAGCGCTTGTCTTGCCATTTCGGCAGGCACAAAGCGCTTGTTTTGGCGGTAAACAAATAAATTCGCAAATATACCAAAGAAAACATATTTGCGCATGCTTTGAGTTTGAATACTGAAACTAGGAGAGGAGGAGCGGTGCAAGAAATGTAAACAACGAGCATAGGTGGCAGCTGCAATGCTAGATCGACGGCATAAATTTCCCTTATTGTTTAAAAAGATTCATAGGATAATCTAGCTTTCTTTAGTTGATTACAGACAGCCTAATGTCGTAGATGACATTAGGATTTACTACTGTGTGCCGTAGTGAAAGGAAGATGATCTGTTAACAGTATAGTAAAAGTATTCACTAGTAAGTCCTCCACCCGATATGTGCAATAGTCTGATCGATTCTGTTTCAAGGGAAGGTGAGCATATCTTGTTTTTAATATCGTTGGATGTCTAGCTCACTAGAAAGCTTGCAAAAAATTAAGCGATCCCAGTGCTTTAAAACGTGCTGCAGTGCAGGCCTTAAAAATCGTGTCAGGGAACTCTTTTCAAACTGTAAAGCTAGCTTTTCCGCGTAGTACGCGGCAGAATAACGGTGGTGCTGAAGACACGTACGCAGTGCAGCTGTGTGCGTAATTCACTTTTTGAACTCGTGACGCATTCACGGACAACTTTTAAGAGTTAAAATGAGTGGTAATCGTTCTGTCGTCGAACATTACGGTGGCTTCAAGTTTCTAAAGAGTGCAGACGCGAATTTTACAACGTGTACAACGAAACTGTTGGGTACGTTGCGAACTGTATACACAATGCGATTTATAAATCTCCTTGAAAAAGGCAGTGGGAGCGGCTATTTGACGCTATTTTAGAGAGCAGTGGACTACACGCTCCGACATTTTTTAGGTTCGGGGAGTCAACTTTTGGAGCCAAGTGACCGATCAAAGCCTTGTGACATCTCTGTCACTGTGTTAGCAAAAATCGTCAACTAGAGAAGCAGTTCGTCGCAACACAACAGCTGCCGTACTACTTACAACGCCGCACAACCGCCCACCGCGTAGCAGACGAACAGGTTATAAAAGCGCCACCTACGGCAGTCGGTTGAACGAAAGTGGGCGCAAGCTGCTCCCATAGAAGCCGGATATCTGTGCAGGTCTGGAGTTCCTGTAGGTCGTGATTATTAGCGTCCTCGATCACCTTGCCCCGGGATTGCCCCGAAACAAAACATGTTTTCGCGTAATAATAAAGCTAAAACAGTTTTTTACGTGCTGTTTTAGTAGAAAATGAATCATTGTGACAGACGGACCAATACTTGCCAAGCGCGTCTTCAAGGTGTCCTGTGTCTACGAGAACGATGCCAATCCGAATCCACAATATACCGTCATTCCCATGCGTACCACAGCGCAGCAGCACCAGATTTCCCTCTAGGTAATGTAGTGAAAAACTCTATGCCCCGAAACAAAAAAGGTGCGCTTTGCACCGCGGTGGTGGCGCACTGCGGAGGGTCAACATCGAGGACAAAACTGCACCCCGTGCAGGGAGCTTGCATGCAGCGCCACTTTACCCTTGGCGCGCAAAACGTGCGCGAACACGCGCGCGCGCACATTTTATTGTTTGCAGGTGCTGAGACGACGTTCTACTCACCGATGGCGCAACGTCACTATGAGACCATGATCTCAATACTCCTCGATCGGAGGGCGGGTGATTTGAACTGCGCTAGAGGTACGTGGACGCTTCAGAACGCATTTTCTCCTAAAGTAATTCTCTCCTTGGCACGAAACAAGCGTTTCGAGGTTTCTGTGATAGTATTTAAACAGTCCACGTTGACTTAATAGTAACCTTTACTGTCCCTTTAATGTATGCGCGCTGGCCTTGTCAAATAGGAGCCCTCTATTGTACTGAAATTGATCTGACATATTAAGAGTGAGTTTCGTGGCACTTACAACTTATAACACGCCAAACGGCTTCCTCGCCTTAATTTTTTTTCGTCGCTCTGCCATAGATTCAGGACTGTTTTCCGCTTCGTAAGTGCTGCTTTTGGAGGCATCCACAATTTGCGCCTCCTCCTTCTCTGTTATCGGCACCTTCAACCTCTCCAACTAAGAGTCACCCTTCTGATCGTCTTTTGCTCCGCGAACCCGACGCGTCATAAACCCATCTGCTAACTCGGTGGCTCTGGATACCCTGGTAACTTTTGGCCTATCTTACACCAGGTACCTGGCGTTCTCAAGTAACCGTCTAAAAATTGTTTTAGTTCAAAAATCTGTAGAACTGCCTCGTGATCACCGTACGACTCCTTTGAGCCGCCCTCCTTGCTTGGCAATAGGTCTAGAGTGCATGCGAGCTCTGAGGGTTAATTGTTTCTAGCCATATCATTTTCGCGAAACTTCCGGCGGAACGTTTCCGCGGCCATCCTGCACTGGGCTTCTTCGATTTTACACTTCTGGCTACCCGCGGGCTGCCAGAGCCAGCCAAAGCGTCTTCGTTTTTCTCGGGTTGCTCCGCCCACCGCGCTACGCACTTCCGCCGGGCGTTCGTTTTGCTCGCGCTGGACGGTTCTGGCTACCCGCGGGCTGCCAGAACCTGCCAGGACGATTTTGGTCTGGCTGCTCTCTGGAAGTTCTCTGGCTAGCAGACGACTAAAAGAGGCGATGTGCGCTCGCCGCCATCTTTACGGGGACTTCACGGATTTCAACGCGGGCGCTTGAGGACTTAAATTTATCTCGCTCAGCCAACTGTATACGGTCATCTCCGGATTTCCTTACTTCTAGCGTTATCTTTTTAGGTGCTAACGCTCCGTTCCGCATCGCGAAGCGGTGTGATGCGAGCCGTGGTGAACCGCTTGAAGCTTTTGTGTGTGTGTGTCCCCCGATTGCTTCTTCGCGGCGGTGAACAGCGCGCCGCGCTCTCATGCGTGCATGTTATCTGCATCGTGTTCCACGCAAGTTGTAGACGCTCATTCACACATTGCGGTACATCTTAGTTTCGTCTTTCTCTGGTGGCGTTCCTTTTCACATATTTCGTGTATGTATATCTCTCCTTTCTCTGCAGTTAGCGAAGGCTTTGCAGTTAGCCCGTGTTCGCTCCGTCTCTCCGTCGTATGCTTAGGTGGCAGCTCGAAACCGATATGTGTTCGAACTGCAGGCCGTTGATCTAAGAATACACTGATTGCACTCGGTACATTTAGACACACATACATTGCATGGCTTATTGCTCTAATGATTGCGACCAATGTTGTTTTTCGTGTAAAACGTTTCGCTGGTCACAGGCGACGTGCATTTTCACGCGCCAGCCGCGTCCAGCCCCTTAAATGAGAAGCACCATCAGCCACAACAAAGTTTCTGAAATCGAAGCCCAAGCAGGTCGGCGCGAAATTTTATGCGTATGAGACGTACCCGATAACCTGCTTTCTCATGTCTTGTGATGATACAGCGCCAACTCATCAATGTCGCCGGTGGGCGACGTGATCGCTGCGAAAAGGGATCTTCCAGCTATCGCTTTCGAGTATACAATCACGATTTCGCGTCTTGTCATCTGCCGCGTCGGAGGCCACCTGTTGCGCTGCGCAAGGCGAGCTTGGCCCAGTACGCGTCCTGCGACGTGTCGCGCGAAATCGCGCGAAAGCGATCGTATTCCTGAATGCAACTATACATTTTCAAGGTGGCAACGCATAAATGGGCCGACTACGCCGAGCGCGCGTCGGCCTCGACGGGCGCTGCCATGCTGGTAGCATGTTTACATTTGGCCAGCTGTACCGGCGTTCGATTTTGCAAACTTCGGGCAGGTTCGGGTTGTCTTGGGATCCCAGCCCACGTGACTTCCTGTCAGAACCGGAACTAGCTGGCTGCCGTCTGGCTACCAGCGGGCTGCCAGAACTGCGAAAATCGAAGAGGCCCACTTTCTTGGCAGACTCAACTTCACCTTATCGTAGCCCTCGCCCTCATATTTAGTCACGCGGGCGATCGCGTCTGCCGTCTCACCACGTAGCAATGCTAACAGTCGCTGTGGCCAGGATTCCCGGGAGAACACTCTTTTAACGCGATAGCGTTAAGGAGCTCGTGTCGCAGAAAAGCCGGTGTCGTCGGTGTCGGCGTCCGCGGCGTTGACCGTGAGCGATAAATAACGGCAGGCACTTCATAAATAAAAAGCAACTTCCAAGATGGGCTGGGTGGGAATCGAACCAGGGTCTCCGAAGTGTGAGACGGAGACGCTACCACTCAGCCACGAATTTGATGCTTCCAAGCGGTACAAACGCGCCTCTAGTGAATGCGGTGTTGCCTTCGAAACGAGCCGTGGAAAGTTATAGTGCAGTGTATATAGGTAATTATGAACATGTAACTTACAGAAGTCGCAATTACACGATTAGCGAAGTGCGTTTCCGCTGCATTTCTTCTGCGCTTTCCGCACCGCAGAGCCATCTTGCGGCAAACACAGAAGACCCCCTCCTCTCCATGTAGGGCGCTGCCTCGACAGATGGCGCGCCACGCGCGCATTGGAACTGTGGAAGGACCGTTGCGAGGGGGGTCGTTGCCCGGACTCTCTCCCCTCACAACGCTTCGCCTTGCTCCCTCAGCAGAATCAAGCGTCCTTCCTTTCTTTAGATCACTATCTGTCTATCTCTCTGCCCGTGCCGATCACGACGTTTGGCTGGCGTGCATCATTTCCCCCTCCGAGATACCGAGTTCTTCGGTTCGTTCCGCTTGCTCAGGCGCACGTTTCGTTGCTGCGCCGAACGCCGCGTTGCTCGACCATATGGCTGGACGCTCACCGCGTCCGATGCGGGGCTCCTCGTAAGTGATGGCTGCCCTGTAGCCCATTGTCTTACACCCCTTGGCGGGTCGACGGGAACGCTGTCGCGTTCCACTCTTGAAGGCGAAGCTTAAGCGTCCTCCAATTTTTTAGCACGTTCGCTCGAAGTTCACTTGGAACAGCAACAAATGTCCTTTCTCAGCCCGTACGTCGGTCATGATGCACGTAGAGTGGTCGTGGGCTTTTTTCTCTGTTCAGGAAAATATTCAATATTATTAAAATCTGGCGAGAAGTATTCCAAAGTGTTGATGCGATGAGAACATCAAGCAGCATGCATATTCGTTCACGAAACCCATATAAAGGCAGCAGGTATATGCTTTGTCCCACATTAATAAACCGGACACGACCAATAATTTCACTTTATAATAAAACGCTTCACGAATGTAAAAACACGCAAATACAACGCAATGTTGGAATATTAATAACGAGGAGCTCCTTTGAGGTAGACAGATGTCGGCAGTAGTGAACATGACACGCGTAATGCCTCGTCACATACAGCTGCTAGCTTCCTTAAAATTGAAAACTGAAAAAAGTTGGTACGTATTCTTATTGATATTTGTGCAGTGCTCACGCTGGTAGTTGTTAGGTCTCCGAGGCGTCACAAGGATGAAGGCGATATATGATACTTGTCGAGGGCAGAATGTTGATGAGAGGTACAGACAGAGAGAACTACCGCACGTATCTAAAGACATATAAGACCTAATTCTGGATCCTTTGTCTCAAAGCAGCCCATACACATTCTGCGGGATTGGCCAAGTATGCTCACATGCCCAATTACAGACACTCAATGTCCCAAGTTGTCTATTCGGTGAGAAACGTTACTTACGTGCATCGAGCCCCGGAGAGGTAGGCAAAGATGCTTTGCCATTAAAACATATCTTCAATAATTAAATTTCAAATTTAATTACTTAAATTAAGTTCGCGGTGCTTTTATTTACATCGCTAACTACCCCAAGTATTAGAATGCTGAAAAAAAAAACGTAGCTCGGTTTACAAGGAAACGGAATCCCAGTGCTCCAGGCACCGTTGCAGGGACCTCGAGACCGCGGTTTGATCGGCCATCATCAGAGCGGCGGTGCCTCGGACGTCGGCAGGTAGCCGTCCTCGCACCGCTGGCGCCACAGCTCCTCCAGAAGGCGGGCTGGGACACCGCTTGCCGCTCTGCGCTTAGGCAGGAGACAGCGGCAGGCTGCCCGGGAGCGAGTGCGCATGGAGGCCCGCCAGGACCGAGCGTGGACCACTATGAATGAGGAGCCAGCCAAGAAGGACGCCCAAGACCAGCACCAGGACGACGAAGCGTCAACCGCCTGCTGCCGACGATGGCGGCAGTCCTTCTCAAAATGCTCGCACTACCACGCGAGCGCGCGGAAGGCCCGCGAAGGACCCGCCGTCGGCTAAAACAAGAACCCGGTAACGAAGCCGCCAACGTCGAAACCCAACGCCACCACGGTTTCCAGAAAGGCCAGAAAAGCCGCTGAGGCACTCAGCGGCCAGAAATGCGAATGTCTTGTCCGCCAGCAAGGGACCCAAGTCGCACAGGGTGAACCGGAAGACCCCATTGGACCACGAATATCCTCTGGACATCCCGATAAGATCCGAACGTCCAAGTCCCGGTCATGATGTCCAGTGGATAACATGCGGACATTAATTTCGGGATGTCCTATTTAAGACATCCTTCAGACATCCACACGATTAAACTTCTGGGATCTAAACAAAATCTCAAAACTTTAATCCTATGGATGTCCGAAGGATGTGTTCAACGGGATGTCCCGTACCGGCCTTATGTGGGACCAACACACAGTCCAACACGTACTATGTGATCATATCGCGGCATATAAATCTATACCACGGCTGCCTTCAGCGCACGCTCTTCCGAAAAGGCATGTCAGCCAGCAATATGAAGTTGCTGCACTCATAATCAAACTTCCAATGCAGACGATAAATGGAGAAGTTGAAATGAACGACCGAAACTGCACAAGCATATCGGGAGGAAACGTCACAAAGCGGCAGGTAGAACGCCGGAACAGCTGCGCATTACCACCTACCGCAAAGCGTAACCCGCGTAACCGAATCAATCGTGTCCTATGCTCCCGCACTCTCCGAACATGTCGAGAAAGAAGAGTACGGCAAGCTCTGCAACGCCTGCAACCCCTGCCGTTGTACAGAGCAGTGACTGTCTTTACTCAGTCGAATCACCACTGTCTGTTGCATGCACACGCACGCTTTGCGCTGATTTGCGCGTAGTCGGTCACATGACTTAACGACGTGATCTTATTGGATCTCTTCGCCCTTCTTTGCAAGCTCGGAATGCCTGAAGGCTTGCTGGGTTGGTGTGCTCCGCGCTCTCACTCGCTCAGTTCGCGCGTTCTCTTTGAACGTGGTGGTTGTATCGTTGTGCCATGTGCTCATTAGTTCCAGGGTGAGCGTTGGTCAGCTCCGGGTGAACGTTTTTGTCATGCGCTTTGGAGCTCCATTTCTGCGGCGCCTGTACGTCTTACGCCTATCAAGAGGTAAGTGACAGTTCATGAAATCAATGTTTTTCTATTAGCAGCCCCGCAAGTGTCGTGTCTGCGCATAATCGAAGGACGGGCATTGTAGTACATCCCCATCTTTTACAGCGACGGTAACATCAATCGGCGATTGACCATGCGTTGTGTTGCGTTTGATCGCATCGTACTACTTTTCTGCAAACTTTTGAGCTTACTCTGTCCTATATTTGTGCGCAGCGCTGATATCCGCTAAAAAAAAATTCTGAATTCGAAACTTTAGAACCGTTAACTCCCCTGTAGCACACAGGATGAGCCCACGAAAGTTATCGTTGTTTTTACTGAACATGCAGTGGCGAATAATAAGAAAATGAATATTAATTATAATAGCTTCCCGACACACACTGTCCAGAATAGCCTTGCTTCAGCTTCGTTTGCGTTTTCTTTGCGTAACCGTGATTGCGATAGCAATCAATAGTACAACTGCGTAAGCTTGAAATAGCTGAAATTTTGTAGGCATTTGTATCGCGGTCGGGGCACATTTCTGCACGTTATGGCCGGCAGCGCTGCTGAATTTTAATACGCCTGTCTTTAGGGCTGCTATATTCTTACTAACAGTGCATGCACTTTTCTTGGAATAACTAAACTTTAGGGCGACTTGTTAGACTGTTAAACTTAATGGCGTGTTCGCAAGAGGTCGTATTTTTTAGTACGTAACGGTGAAACTTTTTCTTACTTGACTGATTCCTTCGCGTGCTCGTCGTGATAACCGTGTCGCTTAAACTTCGGTGCATGTGCTGTTGGCGTTTTGTTTGCGTAACAGGGATTTCCAAAGCAATAGTAAAACTGCGTTCGTTCGGGATAATAGAACTTTGTTGTCGTTTGTATCGCGATTTCAGAATTTGCAGCCCGTGATGGCCGGTCGCGCTGCTGAATTTAACAGCTCGTGTATTTACGGCTGGTATTGTATTTGGCTAACAGTGTCGTGCACGTTGTCGCGATAACGAGACATCTGGGCGACTTGTTAGGTTTCTGCTTATTTACACGTGAACGGATGCATGCTGGTATGGTGTTACGGTCAAATTCACGTCTCAGCTCTGTAACGACGAAACGTGCGCGCTGATGAGCTCGTTCGCACGTGGTCGCAATTTCTTTATTATAAGAGTTAGTGAGGGTTGACTCCATCACACGCTCGTAGTGAGTAACCGTGTTGCTTAAGCTTCGTCTGCCATTGCTGTTTTGTTTGCTTAACGATCGCGATAGCAATCGTAAAAACTGCGTAAGGATGGATCAACTGAATTTACTTATTTCAATACTCTTAATGTCACGCAGGGCGTTATAAAGAGGGGTGGGATCCTACACAATAAGTGGAAATCGTGGTTTTGAAGTATGATGGGACAGCTTGTCGCTGACCTCAGAAGAAGGAATAACCGTGCACGTTTGTACGTGAACTTGGGACGTGGAATACAGATGTAGGCATCTGTATCACGATCGGAGCATTTGCTGCGCGTGATGGCTAATTGGGCAGGCCGCACTGCTGAACTTTACCACGCTTGTCTTTACGGCTGGTATACCAACCGTAAAGACAAGCGTGGTAAAGTTCAGCAGTGCGGCCGGCCACTTCACCATTACGTACAGCATACATATATGTGCCAAACAGTGACATGCACATTTTTCGAAATAACGAAACTTTGGGACAACTTGTTAGGCTGCTGCCTATTTGCATGTGGTCGGATGCATGCTATTATGAGGGTAATAAGATCAAGCTTAGGCCTCAGCTTCCTGTAATGATTGACACATTTACGCTACTTATACTATAGCTCGTTCGCACGTGGTCGTATTGTTTCGTATTAATAATGGGGAACGTTTGTCGATCTTCGTTGACTGCTAAATTTGCGTCACGCTACCGCCCTCACTGATTAACCGTGTCGCCAATTGAGCTTCGTCTGCCGTTTGAGTTTTCTTTGCGTAACTGCGACAGCGAGAGCGATCGTAAAATAGCATACGGTTGAAATAACTACATATTTGTGGGCATTTTTACCGCGATCCCGGCACTTATTGCACGTGATGGTTGGCCTGCCGCGCTGCTGAATTTTCCCACGCGTTTCTGTCATACAATGCCCTACACGTTCGTATCTGGGAATAGGCTCCTGACAGTGAAGTTTCCCGGCGACGGCCGCGCCACCTGTAGCGTCGAAAGCGCAACTCTGGTACTGATCAAGCACCGGTCGACGGCGTAGTGGCGCACGTGTTTTTGTTATGACCGCGTGTGATTTGAAACTTCTGAACCACGTGCGCCACCGCCCTGCGGGTAAACGTTCTCATACCGCTGTTTTACGATGGCAAACGTGCAAGACATCTAAAACAGCCCAGGAAGAAAAGCGTGGGGACGCCGGTACTGCTCCGTCAAAGGCTGTAACGGCCGTGCAGGGCTGCTGCTCTCCGACTCCAGGTTTCCTGGCCGGCCGTGGTTTTGTGCTCGCGCTTCCTTCCTGGAGGATCGCACTAGAAAGTATTGTAGTCTGTAGACTGAAGTTTTTGGTCAAGAAAGAGTCTTGCCGGGCAGCCGACTTACATATTTTTGCAAATTCTCCATATCATTTAGAGCTATTTATTTTGCTGTATACGAGGCGTATTGCGCGGTGGCTGCAGGTGTTCTGGTTTGCGTGAGTCGCTAAGCACTTCACGCTGTATGGCTCTGCTTGGGTTCAGGTTGCCGGATACGGTCACCCGAGTCTTGGCGGCAGGAGTGGGCCAAGCTTGGTCGTGCCGGTGCCTCGGCAGTTGTAAAAAAAGTACTGCGGTTGCTTGTCTAATACCAGTCTAATAAATTTTTTCTGCAAGTTGTTTACAAGAGCCTTTTAGTAATTTTAAAAGATATGGCGCCTATCATCCCTGGCCAATGAGGCTTTGCAAACGTGTCAAAACAGCACCACGGAAGGACACGTTTTGTCTACGGCACGGGTCAACGGTAACTCAAATGGTTGGATAAGAACACCTACGGTTTCATTCGTAGCAATTGCTACGAACGGGTGGAAGTCTGATTTTCCCTTCTTTAATTACTTATCTCCACCTTGCGGGTTTCCGCAGAACTATTACGTCAAACTCTTGCCTTTGCTTCGTGTTGTCGATAAATTCGACTTCGCCCTGCCATCTGCTAGCCGCCTGGTTAGCTCAGATGGTAGAGCGGCTGCCCCCTAAAGGCGCTGGTCCCGGGTACGAGACCCGAACCAGGACGAATTTTTCTTCAACTTTGAGGTGTTTCTTTCGAGGAACCCGGTTAGGTTTCCTTTGTAGCACGAACGGGTGGATGTCTGATTTTCCCTTATTTACCTACGCCTAACGCTTAATAAGCTCAGCCATGCCTGCACACTCAATTGATCTGCTTGATCAAAGCATAATATGATAGTTGAGTGTACTCAGGCTACAGATACGCTGCAGTTGTGTTTGCCTTGGTGGAAGTGACACATCTCAGTTCTCGTGAGATGACTAATAAAAAAATCGGGCCCCTTCGGTTAACCCCCTTTCTTGTTTACTTCGCCAGCACAGTCACACCGGCGACTTATTTCACGCTGTGAACGTGCCCGGCAGCGTAGAACTTTTTCCCTTTACGACGAATGGCGGGGCGTATCCGACCGGCAAATTTTAAGATTGGTCTGAAACCACATAGCAAAACTTGCGCCATTTGTTCGTTTCAAAACTAGCATGAACAACCGATCACGTTGGCAAATACGCGTGGGCAGCGTGAGTAGCGCGGTCCGTCAGTGTCAGTTTTGACGGAAGGTGCCGCAAGAGGCGCTGACGATCGCTGCTCGGTCGCGCCGCCTGGGCAGTGTCAGGAGCGTATAGCGAAATTTTGGGCGACATCTTTTACACGTTCTCAGGTGCATGCTAGTATGCTGCGGTCAAGCTTACGTCTCAGATGTCTGTAACGATCGAATCGTTTACGCCTATTAGGCTATCGCTCCGAATTCGCACGTTGTCCTATTTTTAGTAATGGAGTCCCGGCCGCGGCGCCCGCATTTTGATGAGGGCGATATGCGAAAACACCCGTGTACTTAGATTTAGGTGCATGTTAAGAACCTCACGTAGTCGAAATTTCCGGAGTCCTCCACTACGGCGTGCCTCATAATCAGAAAGTGGTTTTGGCACGTAAAAACCCCATAATTTAATTTGACTGTTAATTAAATTTCTGTCGGGTGCGCGTTTTATCGCGTTTTGCTCGACACAATAAGAGTTTGTTCACTCACTCTGTCAGGTGATTTACCGTGTCGCCTAAAGTTTTGTCTATCGTTGGAGTTTTATTCGCATAATCGCGTTTGCAAGACCAATACAATCGTGGAAGTTCCAAATAACGGAACTATATTGTAGGCATTTGTATTTCAATGGCAGCACCTCGCACACAGGGCGGTTGACTAACCGTGCTGCTTCAGTTTTCTCGCATTTGCTATCATTTGGGCCAGCGTTTGTGCTGACATGTGTGCGCGACGCGCTGGACAAGATTACGAGCCTGTTGCATCCCCATGCTGTCATTGTATATTTACTGGAGTTATATAGTCGACAATCGCCTAATTTTTGTATTATTATTGCGATAGGAATTGTACGGACACTCCTGATGAAATTCCGCTGACGCGGACGTGCGCCGCGATGGGTAGTGGCTTCGTGGGCGCTGTTCCCGCGCAGCTTAGTGTCGAAGGTGGCGTAAATTTGGCTCTGGAAAGGCATTGTGGCTGGAAGCAGCAGGAAGCGATCGCGTGTTGCTACCGCCCCCTCTTCACACCAGCGTTCATACAGCGTGTTTACCGTCAGGGAGATGTGTTCATGCTTGGCTTTGCGCACCACACTGTTTGTTAATTTGACAAGGAAGCGAAGGTTTACTGTAACTTAAAGTGGCGATAACACGTACAGCTGCTTAAATATAGCCGTTTGGTAATTTGCTGTTCCAGTCGCTGCTTCGCTTTTCGGACGAAACTATGCTATGCTGACGAAGTGACTAGGAGAATTCCTTTTATCTTTGTACAGAGATGAAATCATTACTTTTCTGATAACTGTTCGCTCAACGAGTTTGTATTAAGCCACAAAGAAGCAAAGTTGCTGTCAGAACCTGCAGATTGCTGTTAAATGTGCAGGTTGTTAAATAGCAATTTTCGTAAACATTTCTAACACGTTTTTATTGCATACTTTACAGCCATGCTGTGTTCCTGCCATGAGCCTGGTGTCACTTTGAGTCGACATCATTCTTCGTTGATGACCAGCGCAGAAACAAGCCCACGGAAATCTGCTAACCTTCTTAGTACCTCTGGTCTCAGCAATGTATTTTCTTGTTTGCGACCACTGGAGCCGATCCTTCAGGATTACTAGTAAATTGTGTAGCGTACCCCTGATCTCTTCTGTTCTGCATCTGAAACTATGGACGAAAGACTTCACCCAGCGTTTGGCGACTTCCTTATGGGCTGATATACATGTGAACTCTGGGTTACTTTTTGTCTCTGGGACGGTTCAAGCAAGCCCACAGAAATGCCCCACTAAATTTCTTAGTACACGTGAACTGCAATGTAGTTGTCTTCGACCGCTGAGCCAGCCTGCAGTGAGCCTTAATAAAATGTTTAGTCACCAAGATACCTGCAATCTTTTCACAAGTATTTGTATCTGCTGCCATGGAAGAACAGATACGCTCTGCCTCTGGTAACTTCCATCGAGGCTGTCTGACACCCGTGAATTTTTAGGATGAAATTGTGTTTTTGTTTGGCCGCTGAAGCAAGCCCACACAAATCCTCTATTAGCTTTTCATATGAGTGAACTCATATAATGGTGAAGCGATCATGCTGCAAGCTTTTAGTTAATTGTGTAATCGCCAAGGTATCTGTGACGTTTCAGCAATATTTGGCTGTGGCCACGGAGAGGTCACATTCAGCTTCTGTTTACTTGCTTAGAGGCCTTCAAGCCTCTAAGCAAGTAAACAGAAGCAGAAGAAACAGAAACACAAATTCACTTATGGTGAATTTATGTTTGTGACCACTCAAGTGCAGCAAGTGTCTTGTAACTCTATACTTGTGACATCAGTTTGGTATTGTGTTGAAGCAAGTGTCTAGTAACTGCTTTTGTATCTGTGAACTCTCCAGTAATGTTCGTGTTTGCAACTGCTTAAGTGATCCTTGAGTAATTTTTTTTAATGCCCAGTGTGTCTATAAAATATGTAATACTTCTACTGTGTGCAACCGCTGAAGGAGGCCTGCAGAAAGTGGAGTAGCTTCCGTCATGGCTAAGACACCTCTGAACTTTCCAGTAAATATTGTATTTATGGGCCCGCCACCGTTGAAGTGAGCCAGCCCACAGTAGCCCTCCTACTAACTTCCTTTGTACCCCCACCCTTGCATACGGCTTTTGAAGTTCTTTTACTGGCCGAGGTGCATCTGCGAATTATTAGCTCAACTGAAATGGTCTTGTCACTACACACGAAAGTGTCGATGTTTGCTCTGGTTACCTTTGCCAGAACTTGCTATGGATGCACAGTGCATTTGCTCTTCACTCTAAGAACAGTTGCACCCTTAGGGGTGTAAATTTGCGACAGAACAATAATCGTCATCTGTCTTACTTGCCTTTCCTTTCTTGAAAACCCTGCACTCATTACTTTCCTGTCGAGAATGCTCTGTCATGCTGATAATGCGCATGCCGTTCGTGACATGGAAGTACTGGGCTTGCAGCGTTAAAGAAAGGAAATGCAGGCAAGTCAGATGACGATTATTGTTCTGTGGAAAATATACACCCCAAAGGGTGCAACTGTTTTTAGAGTGTAAATGGATGATCATACAGCAGCTCTTTGTTTATATATGACCACTGAACTAGCCGCGAGTAATTTAGTTAATTGCCTAATGTAGTTGGGACATCTTAATTTAGCATACCTCGTGTTTGTGTATGTAACTACAGAATATGGTCTAGGGAAAGGCTCTGGCAACTTAAAGTGGCTAACATATCTAAACATTTAAGCAAATTTTTCATTGATGTGCCTGCGACCACGACAGTGAGCCCACAGCAAGCCTTGTGATAAGTTCCATAGTGGCCCCACTGCGAGTTCTTAAATTTTCTTGCTACCCAAAGTGCATTTGTAAAGAGTTTGAATAATGTGCACGTTTACTAACCATGGTGTGGTATAAATAACTCCTAATAGCTGAACTTGTATGATGAAATTATCGAGTTTTATTTGCATTGATGGGTTTTACTAAAAACTGTTAGTGCATTTTAGAGTTCAACGAGTGTTCTTCCTGCAGCTGTTCTATTGAAATAAATGCTGTATTTTTAATGAGATTGTCAAATGACTCAGCAGCCTGCAGAACTTAGTTCTGTAGCTTCGTCCCTGTTAGCACAAAGAAGTATAGGTTGCATGTCTATATGTTTTGAATTAATGCATTTTTATCAAGTTGTATGTAATGTATTTGCTTAGCGTAGCAGGGAACCATGTGCACAATGCTTAGTTGCACTGCAGCCTTCATTTAACGTGCTTTGAGATGCGGTGGGCTGCATTCCTGGCTTATCTCCTGTTACTTCAGCTTTTGCATGACAAAAATATTTGGTTGACTTATTGGATTCCTGGATTTTTTTGTGTTTCTCTGGTATACACTGACGCCATGAATGCTTAACCAATTTTATCTGCTTGCATATAACTTACTATCTATAGATGTGAATTTCAAGGCTGTATTATTTGTATCATATTATACTATTCACTTTCTGTAATATAATTTCTTGCAGCATTCTATTCATTTTTTACCCTTATGCTTTTCTGTTATACTATGTTCACTAATGTTCATCTTTTTTTTCTCGTTTATCCATTATGTTATGTTTGTGTTCTCTTTATTGTGCACGGTGCCATTTCTGTAGGGGGTACATACCTTGTCAAGCCGAATTCATTTGACTTTTTGTCTGTACTCCTGTCATCTGTACAGGTATAGATGCAAAATAAACTTGAATTGAAATTCACCCCTGGGATGGATCTTCAAGAGCCATGCAGTTCCTTTTCATCATTGCCTACAAGTCATCACAAAACCAGCTTACTTTGTTAATGGTATGTAAACTGCAGCAGGCTTGCTGCACTGTAGGGCCCATTCTGAGGAAAGTCCCAATTATGGTAATTTGTAATCAATATGGACGCCCTGTGGATATCCTCAATCCCCAACCAAATGTCCCACAAACGTCCTTTGGACGATTGGTAAAATGTCCCAGAAGCGTCCTACATCCTCGCAAAAATGTCCTTGGGATGTACTCCGGGTTATGCAATAAGAATAATCCATATTTAAACATCTCTTGGACGTCCGAATATCCCATTATGACGTTCGGGGGACGTTTCTATGAACGTCAATCCCAGGGACGTCCGAATGTCCCGTTTTCGATCTCTGCTGGGCATCTGTAGGACGCTGGTGCTCCAATGGGATTATCTTCAAAGGTCCTGCGGAAGTCCGAAAATTTGATTTTGATGTACGATGGACGTTCGTGGGATTTGCAATTCTCTTGCGTCGGACGATCCTATGGACATCCGTAGTATATCATCGGGACTTCTAGGGATGTCCGACGGACATCAAAATATCCTTTGTAGGACGTCCTTTGGACATTCACTGGAGATCTGTGGTCCAGTGGGACGCGATCGAGGAGCTGCTCCCCGAGCGATAGCCCGCCTGCCACGGCGAAGGCTCCAAAGCGTCGGCACCGCTCGCGGAGTCACTCCCGTGGCGGCAGCAGTCATCATGCCGAGAGGGGCAAGAGCAACGGGAGATACACACACTCGTCCCGCAGCGGCCACATTGGCCACAAGCGCAAAGTCAGCCGCCGTGGAAGGTCCACCACCGATTCGGAGAGCAACCGCGGAACAAAGAGCGGCCGCAGCAAGAGCGCCGGCGCCGCCACTCCTGGAGTAGCACCTCTGCAACGAGCATGAGCACCACAAGTGGCTGGAAAGGGCACCGGGACGCCCACACTACCCGTTCCTCGCCTAGCCGCAGGGGAAAGCGGGGCAACTCAAGCAAGGCGGTAAGCAGCTCTTCGTAGAAGTTTAGTCTGGCCAAGCGAACGAGTGCTGGCAACGGGACCAAAAGAGGCAAGCTCAAGTAAAAAGGTCTTAGTGACCGGGAAAGCAAGTGGGCCAGACCCAGAGAAAATCTGCAATTGGGCTTAACCTTGGCTGCCCGTTCCAGACCGCTACATGCCCTCAATGAAATATTGGCCCGTGCATCAGGATAAAACTGCTAAATAAATTACACTGTCAAACAGTGTTGCGGAATGGACGCCCCCATTCCATTCCATTCCGGGAAATTAGAACTTGCTGCAATTCCATTCCTTTCATTTCCTCGGAATGAAAAAAGCTTAGCCCACTCCCACTCCGGGAATGGCCGGACAGTTCGATTCCATTCCTGTAATTCCTCAACGTGGGAAATGCATCTTGGTAGTTTTATATAGTTACCGATGAACCCGCCGTGCAAAGCTGATGTCATCGGAAGCGTTAATGGACTGCAAAAATACGGAAAACACGTTATCAAGTTCGATGGATAGTAGCTTGGTGACATATCTCGTGCAGTACAACCGCCCTACTAATTCTCATAGGGGCAGTTCTCCCGTTACCTATAGCATTTGCATGGTCAGCATGTTTTAACGGCTTGCAATGTTTTAATATTGTTCAAGCTATAATGTGTTAATGCTAAAATGACGACATAGCGTATTTTTGCTTGAGTGTCCTCGTGATTTTTAAATGCTTTAAATACCTTTATTTCAGCATTTAAACATCATGAGGACACGTACCTAAGCAAAAATACGCTATGTTATAATTTTAGCATTAACACATTTAACCTTAAACAACATTAAAAGATCGCAAGCCGTTAAAACATGCTGACCACGCAAAGTGATCTGCATGATGGTGGCTGTCTTGACTAAGATAGGCAAGTATTCATTCGGTATTGCAGCATCTACGTTGTAGATGACGCCTGTAGTTGTGTCCTTGTCGACTGGAATGTATGAGCGCACTCTGACCCCGTTCAAATTTGTGACTGTATACGCAAGATGGAAAATGCGCTTGAAGGCACGACATCTACAGAGGGAATGTTTTTGCGAGTGTTAATTCTTATATGTGTTATTTTATTTGCCACTAATCTTTCAAGAATGTGGAGAATGTGGAGCCTGTTCAGATGCCGTGGATTGTTACCACCAGCATGAAGAGTGTGGCGGGGGCCCGCGGACAGCTTGCTTGTTCTGCACCGCACACGCGTACTTGAAGGCGACGGTGTCCTGAGGCTCCCTCGCTGCGCCTTGCGACTTCGCACAGATTCGAAGCCGTCTTCAGAGTCTTTTCCGCTAGCCGAGTTGAGTTCCGTTCTCTCACTGGCGGTATCACTCATTTCACATTTAACAGAAAATCTGCAGGGTTCTAAATTCTTTGTGCATCAAGGTGTTCGTAGTTTGGTTTCCAGCTTAGCAGAAAACTGCACGAGTCAAAACTCGATTTGACAAGCTTTGATGCAGTGGCGTCGGAAATGTGGTAATCGAAAAGACGAGGAAGAAGGGGAGGTTCATTATATATATCCAGAGCTGCCCCATTGCAAAAAATATATGGGCACTTTGCTGAGCTAAACTGCGATAGGCGAAAGCCTATCTATGACTGCCTCTGTTGCTGTCGCCTGAACTGTTCTGCGAACGGACGCCACCGTGGCCGCGAGCACGGGATGCAAGAGCACGGATGCAAGACATCCTATACTGACTCGGCTATATCTTTTTTTGTTTATTTTAAAATAATTGTTGTTTTTTGTTTTTCTTTCTTTTTAACATTTTCTCATTTCTTTTTTTGTACACTAGTATTTTTTTTTCATGCGCCGCCGGTGGGATCCGAACCCATTGCGAGGACACGAAGAGGCGAGGGAGGCGAGGCGAGGCCACCTGTCAACTTTGACTGATCACCCATTGTTCACCTAGGGTCATTCACCAAGCGCTGCGACAGCTGTCAGCGGCTGTGATTGATCACCGCTTTCCTGCGTCCACCACGGACTGTGCACGGACACTCATGATCCCCTAAAGGCTTACGCCCCAAAAAAGACTCTCCGAGCGCGCTATGTGAGGTAACGGGATGAACAGCGGGCGAAGCCCAGTAACGCGCTGGTCTATATGAATCGATGAATGCCGCCAGTTGCCGCGCAACGTCTTGCGCCTCCTCTGCCACTCCCGCTCTACGTACTTCCTTCTCTCGCCATGCTTAGTTGCTAGCGGAATCATAAAATGAACGGGAGAACAACGGCGGATTAGGCGAGTTGGTGGTTTTCCATAAGGTTTAAAAACAGCGCTAACTACGCTGGACACAGAAAAAAGGATGGGACGCACGGCGAAGGCGGCATCGAGCGCCGGCCGCCATGCACCAGCTGCGCGCGTCTATACGCGTGCTCTCCTTTGCTCTCCTCGCGTGGGCGGTGAGGCAAGTTACACTCGAAGAAAAGTTTACAACCTATGGGGGCAAAAAATGTATTCTAGTCCTAACATGCGTTCTTGCTCCTTTATCTTCGCGTCCCACAAGACGATACCATTCACACAACTTCACCCCTATCTTTGCCCGTACTAACAATTTTAAATACTCTTTTTTTCCTCGCACGATAACAGATTCGAACAACCTGCCATACCATATTTTTGATTCTGGAAGCATACTAAAATCCATTGAAAATTATTGTGAACTGTGATTTTGATCTCGTACTTTCCTATGTTACATATCTGTCTGTTATTTTGCGACGCCTGTATTATTATGTACTTGATCGTGTACGTTTTTTTTTGTAACTCCCCTACTCCTGCTTGGGCAATTCCTTGGCCTGCAGTATTTTCTAAATAAAATAAATAAAATGTTCTGCATTTACCTCAATTTCTCGATTATTAAAGCTCTGTTCGCGATAATACTGACGCCTTATAGCGATTCTCGACCAGTAATCTATCACCTTAGCTTGACTAAATATTTGCCTTTAGTGTCGCTTTAATGGCTGCTTCTCCGGCGCTTGGTCGCTCAGATTCGCCATAGATGGCGCGCCGGCTGGGCTGTCTGTTAGAGCCATAGAGTTTCATAACTATAGGGAAATTTGGCGCCGCGATCGTTCAACTATTATGGGAATTATGGGAAGTACAGGCTACAACTTGGTATTCTGTTGACTGGAGAACTAGTCTACAGGTATTTCTTGGCAGTTTTGGTTTCGCTCCAAACGCAATTGCTCTAACCCGCAGTGGGACAGTGCGACGCAAAGCTCTCTGCCTTTGTTCTGTTGCTCGAGGCGGCGATAGCGCGCTGCGCCAGCGGCCGGGCCGATGTTTGTGTCGCGGTGGTGTCGAAGCCCTGACGAGAAAGCGACGGCATCGTAAACTTTAAAAGAACGTGTTTTGACCGTTTTGACCTTGGTTTGCTAAGTGTGTTAGGTTGGCGCTGTAGCGTTACGTGCTTTATGAAACTCCAGAAGAGCAAAAAAAGGCACTACTGATACAAGACATAGACAGTTGTGCTTCTAGTGGCATGACAATCAAATTTGATTGAGGGCTTCATTATACATTGCTCGTTTACGTGCTCATAGAAATGTGTTTCAGGACATTTGGAAACACAAACTTACTTGAGGTAGGAAAGGTTGCTGCTTCCAGGCTTTTATCTGCTATCGCACTGTGGGTAAGTGCAAAGTCACGCCTTAGTACCTGCTGGCGCACGCTTCGGAAGCGGTACGTCAATATAAACTATAGTGAAGCATACTCGTAGGAGGCCACAAGTGTCCTAGCTAGCTCTGCAGCAGATGTGCTTAAGAGGAAGCTAGGGGTGTGCGAATATTAAAATTTTCGAATACGAATCGAATACGAATAAGGCGAAAAACTCACTTCGAATATCGAATCGAATATCGAATACATGTGCAGTATTAAAAAATTGCAAGAGAGGTAACAATAGCTCTATTACCCTTTTAAAAATAATGTTGCATTTTACAAGGTTGCTTCAGATTAAAGAGGTACTCATAGATAATGGACTCAGGTAAGGCTCTCAGTCAGGCAAAACGCTTGTTACAGATTGTCGTGAAGGAAAATTAACTGCTGAATATGGCCAGAAAGTAAACGCTCTCTATGCACTGTCACATTTCTACCGATAGAAAAGACTCTTTCACTAGGAACTGAGGTGGCAGGGATCGCCAAGTACTTCTGGGCGAGTGCACTTAAAAGCGGGTACCTGAAGCGGACAATGGACTGCCACTACTCACAAGGATTCATGCCCCTTTCCAGAAAAGGCTTTTCCGCGTAGTCTGTAACTTCCCTCTCAGGGGCAAATGCCAAATGTGTCTTCTCTTTGTTCATCACTAGATCGTCAAAAGCATTCCATACACTCGATGCCACCAGTGGACACGAAGTCGACGCTGGCACGGCAGTGTCCCCACGGTGTTCCACGACAGCTGCCTGGAGCTCCATTGTCACAAGGTCTTTCAGCCAGATCATCTGACCAGATGCCTGAAGAACTGTGACCTTAAAGCGCCGATGAAGAAACATGCCTAGGCTCGCCACTTCATAAAATTCACACTCCGCACAAAGAGTCTTGATACATTTTGCAGCAATGTTAGCAAACCCCGAGTTGCCTTTGCAACCTTCAAGGCAATGGAGCATTCCAAAAATAATTAGAATTATAAAGCTTGGTGAAAAAGAAACCGAAACTGATCATGTCTCAAGGGCCTGAAAAAGATAGACTGAAACAGAGCATACAGATAATGAGCGGATCATGCGTAGTTCTCAGTTAATAAACATGTTCTTAGGAGAATGCGGAGCAAGCATACAATTGGTTAATTGCTCAGTTATTCGCAGTCTATCCGAATATTCGCCGTTTCCACCATTATTCGGCCATCCTCGAATATTCATGAATTTACGAATATGCATTTCTCGAATCGAATACCCTTCGAATAAGGAAAATATTCGATTCGTATTCGAAATTTCGAATATTCGGACACCCTTAGAGGAAGCTTTAGCTCGGGTGCGCCTATCTAAATACATGTAAAAGGAAAATTCGTTTTTCTCCGCAACCACTGCACCAAATTTAAAAAGGTTTGTTGCATTTAAAAGAAAAACTTAAAATCTAGCGACTGTTGGTTTCGAATTTTTGAGTTATGTCGTCAAATTTTTATTAAAAATTGGCAAAAATCGAAAATATTCAGAAAACGAAACTATCTAGTTTACAACTCTGTAACTCAACAACAAAAAAACCATAATACAATTCTGTGAATCGCATATAATAGTACATCTAAAGCGGACAAAATTGATACGTCACTCATGAATCTAAACAAATTTAGTAACATGGAAATACAGCTTTGTAACCCATGTAACCAACATAACACATTCACGAATGATGTAAAATGACATGCCAAATTTGTCCGCTTTGAATGATTTATCGTATGCAGTTTACAGAATGGCGATATCTACTGTTGATGCAGAGCTATGAATTTGTAAACTTCATGCTTCTATTTTTTTAAACTGTCGAATATTTAAAATTATTTTAAACACAATTCAAGCCCTAAATCGAAATTCGGCTTACAACAGTCACTAGAATTTAGCTTTCTCTCTCAAATGCAACAAATTTCATTAAAATCGGTCCAAGGGTTGTCTTAGAAAAACGTTTTTGCATTTTACATGTATTTGAATAGACGGCGTCGGAGTTGGGCCCGAGCTAAAGCTTCCTCTTAAAAGTACTTGAAGACGTCGTTCAGCAATCATGACAGCCGACGCAGCCTTTCGAAAGAGTGAGAGAGTTCGTCAGTGCCTGTCGTCTGCAAGTGCAATCTCGCGTTCGCAGCGAGCAGGCGTCGTAGCAGACGACACTTGTAGCATTCCTCTCAGAGGTGCAACACTTTCTCCCACTATAAAATTTTTATTTCCATAAATACTTGATGGGTATTTTTATGCGAAGCATATTACGAGAGCTCAACCCAGCTCCTCAGGCGCGGCGGTGTCGCCTTCAATACCACGTGACACCGTGACGTCACGACAGAGGAGAAGTGGCTTTGGCTCAACTCTTGCAAGATGGGCTGGGTGGGAATCGAACCAGGGTCTCCGGAGTGTGAGACGGAGACGCTACCACTGAGCCACGAGTACGATGCTTCAAAGCGGTACAAAAGCGCCTCTAGTGAATGCGGTGTTGCCTTAGAAACGAGCTGTTTCTAAGACTCAGGCGTGCGTCGCTTGCTCAGGCGCACATTTCGTTGCCGCGCCGAACGCTGCGTTGCTCGACGCTCACCGCGTCCAACGCGGGGCGCGTAGTCGCTGCGCCGTAGCCCATTGTCATACACCCCTTGGCGGGTCGACGGGAACGCTGTCGCGTTCCACTCTTGAAGGCGAAGCAGAGTAACGCATGAGTTGTTTCTTCGTCTAGCCGAACCAAATATAGCCAAGCAACAGCAGTTCACCAGGCTAAACAGTGGTTCAACAACTAAAATAAAGGCTAGTATGCTTCGCATCCTGGGCTTAACCATACCTAAGCCACAGCCATTTTTTATATAAGTACATGCACGGTTGTTATTGCTGTTGTAAAAATTAATAAATAATTATTCTCTGGTGCTAAATCGGGAACAGAATTGCAGGAGAATGCATAGCCTGGTGTGTCCTGCCGGTAAATCGTGCTTCAATTTCAAAGTCACATAAAGTTTATGCAATGTGTTTGCATTATATAAGATACTGCAGAAATAAAATTAGATTTTGCGCGATAATATTTGAGTATAGCTTCGTTTACTGCAACGCAAGCAAACGCCACTAGTCTGAAGATCGAAGTCAATCCGAAGCCTGTACTTACCATTATTCCCATGTAGGTTGACGCATAGGGTTTCTATGGGTTGAGGTCAAGGAGGTCATAGAGTTTCTCACCACATTACCTAGAGGGAAACCTGGCGCTGCTGCGCTGTGGTATGCATGGGAATGCCGGTATATTGTGGATTCGGATTGGCATCGTTCTCGTAGAGACAGGACACCTTGAAGACGCGCTTGGCAAGTACCGTGCCGTCTGTCACAATGATTCATTTTCTACTAGAACAGCACGCGAAAAGCTGTTTTAGCTTTATTATTGCGCGAAGACATGTTTTGTTTAACTATTAAAACTTGTCATTGTGTGTACGACTACATGTTACGTAAAAAGTATCAGCGGGCCGCTAAAGTTGGAGGACAGACGACAAGGTTCGCGCTCGCTTTGAAACAGTTGGTCGTCTGTTCTTGCTTTTCTTCGCTTGGTCATGCATCGTGGGTGAGTAAAGATGTAATATGCGTGAATGGAAACATTTTATGAAGATTTTACTTTGAGAACGCGTTATTTGCGTAGCCATATCCACGTTTTAGACGAAGCCTCTTACAACACCAGCCAACACGAGCCTCGCAGACACATATACCGTCATTCCCATGACGGCACGGTGCCCCCTTAAGAAACGCCCATAGACGGTGGCGCCAGATTACCCTCTAGGTGTTATAGTGAGAAACTTTATGAAGGAGGTTATACTATTACTGCTAGAGCGGAAATGGCGGCCCTGCGCTGACGCTGAGGCGACGCCATCTTTCTCGGGGCAGAAAGTGCGCGCACATATATATAGCGCGCCTACTGTAGCGCGCCAGTGCGGGTTGAATTGTGCATGCGCAATTGTTCCAGCGTTCCTGGAGGTGATGGTGGGCTCATGCGTTGCGTGCGGGTGTATCAATCGCGTGATGATGATGTGTGGTGTTTTATGGTGCAAGGGCCAGGTATGGCCAAAGAGCGTCATGACAAGTAGTAATGTTAACGATGTATTGTGAATGGCATGGACAATTATTTCTTCATGGTAGATGTGACATGGCTGTAAAAGGGCCTAAAACCTGTCGCTGTATATGGCGTAAAATATATAGGTGCTAAAATAATGACACTGACTATAGGTAGTGATGTGGGCTATGGCAATGGGGTTTCGCTAAAAACATGATCCAAAAAAAGTGCAAAAAGTGATGCAAAAAAACTGACATCATAGCTTCAAGAAAGCCCTTGAGTACAAGGGCTCTTATACGTGTGCTAAAAATTACCTTGCCAAATGATTTTCAGAGTGTCGGCTTCAGCTAAGAACCCTAAGAATAACTTCAGATTAAAAAGCGGTTCATTGCTAAGAAAAAATGTCGGGTGAAGAGGTATATTTTCGCGATATGCAGAAGTGAAATACTTTTTCCTCTGTGCTTCTATTGCAGGCCATTAAATAAGAACATGCAGGACACAGACAGACAGACAAAGAACTTTATTGAAGTCCTGAGGGACTAGCCGGCAGAGACCCGTTGGCAGAGCCGGCAGAGTCCCCGGCTCGCCGATGGCTGCTCCCATGTCGGAATCGGGAGGCCAAGCATCTCCGCTCTTTTACGGGCTCTCTGGATGGCCGTGGACTGTATGTTGAGTTCGGTACATGAGATGGTCTCGTCGCAGTCCTGTTCGCTGGTGAGTGCCGTATCCCGTAATCCAGGACACTGCCAGAGCCTATGAGGTAGAGCACTAAACTCCTCCCCACAATCCGGGCACTGCGGATCAGTTTCTGTGTTAATCCTGCATAGGAAACCTCGCAAGGGATATGACCTCGTCTGAAGCATCCCAAGCGTGATCGCTTGAGATTTACATAGTTGTGGGTGTGGAGATGGGAAGCGCCTACGTTCCTTCTTATAGTTGGATAGGATCTCATGGAAGAAAGTTAGTAATGGGTCGCTGTGGCCGATCTCCTCCGGATCCAATGAAGCCCAATCGCTGTCGCGGCGCGTTAGTTCTCGCGCACGGTGGTGAGCAATCTCACTGGGGTTCGGGCAGCCCGGTAGCACGTCGTCGCCCAAGTGAGCGAGGAACCACGCAATGCAATGAGAACGTGCAGGACTGTGAGATTTTTGCCGCACTTACTACAAATCGAAGGATACCCCCCAGTCAAGAGGTAAGGGTGAGTGCCGCAAGTGTATCCTATTCTTAATCGGCAAAGGAGCACTTCGCTATATCGTGATGTGTTCTCCGATATCCAAGGTCCTAATTTGGATTTGATCAAGTGCAGTTTATTGGATATCTGAGTATTTCATTGTTTCTGCCAGTGGATTTTCAGTTTGTGACGCAAGTATGGTTTAAGATCTGTAGCTGGGATGGGTATGTTTGTGTCCGTGTCCCTAAAAGCTACTGGAGTAGCTTTCTCTTCAGCAGCTTCATTGTCTTTTATGCTGCAGTGGCCAGATACCCAGCATAGGATGATCACTTGTTTAGCACTATAGGCTGAGCATACCAATATATACAGTTCATTAAAGAGTGTGTTTTTATGTTTTCACAGATTCATTGGGGCTCGGACTACACTCAATGAGTCTGTGAACACAATAGCCCTAGTCAGATTCGTTTGCTTGATGTGCTTTACTGCTGAGAGTATTGTATATGCTTCCGCTGTAAAAATACATGTGTGTGGGTTCAGTGTACCGGATATTAAAAAATGCCGCTCCTAGTGCTGCGCAAGCAACACCAGTAGGAGACTTAGAGGCATCTTTGTAAAATTCAGCACAAAAATACTTCTTGTGGAGCTCAAGAAAATGTGAACGTATGTGTGCCTCAGGTGCTCGTTTTGATATTTCTGCAAACGAGACGTCACATTCGATAGTCTGCCACTCCCAAGGCCATGGAAGCCGCGTAGTTGCCATTATGACATTCTCTAAAACTGAGGCGCTCGTTTCTTCGGACAGTGGTTCCAACCGGAGGGACAGAAGAGCTCTAGTGCCTGGGCGGTTACGGAACAGCCTGGCCATGGACAGGTCGCGAATAACTGAATAACTGAATGGCATGGATGATGGAAATCTGATTTCAGCTTCAGGGCTTAAGAGAAACTTAAACATGTTCTTTGAAGATGTAGAGGCCCTTCGTTGAATTCAGCGTACAGGCTTCCTACGGGGTTAGTCCTGAGCAAGACGGATACCCAAGGGGTGGACGGAATCCAGCATCTTCAAATCACTAGGCGTGGCAGAGTTATACAGAATGGCTCCATAGTCAAGGCGTGATCGTATAAAACGTTTGTACAAGCTCAAAAGGCATCTTCTGTCACTTCCCCAAGATGTGCGGGACAAGAGCTTGAGTGGATTCATTGTCTTCAAGCACTTCGTTTTCAAATATTTCAAATGTGGGATAAAAGTTAGTTTAAAATCTAAAATGAGACCTAGAAATTTACTTTCATAGGGGCCCACCCTTGCTGAAGAGAAGCCTCAAGTCGCCAGTGCCAAGAAGATGAAGACGACGGAGACCTCGTAACCGCGAAACTCATGAAAGACTCAAAAGTTTTCACTCACTCACTCACTCATGGCTCACAGATAGCCGTTTTCCATTAAGATCAATGACGGGCTCCGGTATTGCACCTGTCTTATTGGAGAAGAGAATGCACGTACTTTTTTGAGGGTTTAGTTTAAAACCGTTCTCGTCTGCCCACTTAGACAACTTATTCAGGCCAAGCTGCACTTGTCCCTCGCAGATACCTAGATTACATGACTTGCAACCTATTTGGATATCATCTACTTATACAGAATGAAAGATTGTACGTGGTATGACAGTATGGAGTGCACATGAGTTCATTTTTACAAGAAATAGAGTACAGCTCAGCACTCTGCCTTGTAGCACACCAGTCTCCTGAATAAATAGACGAGACAGGACGTTACGAATCCGAACACGAAATGTGCGGTTGGACAGATAACTTTGAATCACGTTTAGCAAGTTGCCTTGGACGTCCATTCCAGCTAGATCACGAAGGATTCCGAAGTGCCAAGTAGTATCATATGCTTTCTTCATGTCCAAAAATACCGATAAGAAAAACTGTTTGTGCACAAAGGCATCACGGATATTTGTCTCGATGCGGACAAGATGATCTGTTGTGGGTCTATTTTCCCTGAAGCCGCGCTGCAAGGGATCTAGTATTTTGTTGCTTTCAATAAAATGGGCCAGACACCGGTTAGTAATTTTCTCAAAAAGCTTACATAGGCAGCTTGTTAGAGCTATAGGCTTATACCTGCTGGACAAAGACGGGTTCTTGCCTTCTTTCAAATAGGAATTATGACTGCTTGCTTCCAGGCGGTCGAAATATAGCTGGCAGAGAATATGGTGTTAAAAAGATATTGGAGTGTTTTGTGTTCTTCGGGGTGTATAGGTGTTCAATCATCTCGTAAACTATTCGATCGTTTCAAGGGGCCGATTTATTACAACAACGCAGTGCTGCCTGAAATTCTGCTATATTAAAAGGACGATTGCAGGATTTATTGCTCTTGCCTTTGCGACCCAGAGGTAGTCACTCGGCTTGTTGCTGGTACCTCAAGAATGTATCTGTGTAATGCAATGAGCTAGAGATGTACTCAAAGTGGGCCCCTAGAGAATCAGCTTGGTCCTGGAGAGTATTTCCCTGCGTGTTTACTAATGGGAGAGGATGAGTTTGCCAACCTTTGCTTTTATGCCCTCTGTTCCAGGCTTTTCTTTCGTCCGTATAAAAGTTAATGCTAGAAATGTATCTTTGCTAGCTTTCCCTTTTGGCACGGCGCCACGTTCTTCTATCCTCAGACTTTATTTTCTTGAAAGTGATCAGGTTTTCCGTAGTTGGAGAGTCTCGAAAGTGGTTCCAAGTATTATTTTGATTTCTACGTGCTTCCTTACACTCGTCTTTCCACCATGGAACACGTCGCTTACAGGGCAATCCATTTGTTACGGGGATACATAATGACGCCGCGTCAACTATGAACGCCACGAAATATGCCGCTGCATCATCGATAGAAATTGTACAGATGTCATTCTAGGACAAATGCGTGAGCTCCCTGTATCGTGTCCAGTCGGCACAATCGAATTTCCACCGGGAGGCATGTGGAGAGCACCCATCACCTTTTGTTAGTTTTATGACAATGTGGAAATGGTCACTACCGTACGGATTCTTACACATTCCACTCCAGATGCGGCAAGAGTGTACTCGAAGCGATGCTCAAATCGATAGATGAGAACGTATTGTTTGCGACACTGCAGAATGTGGGATCTTTCCCATTTAGCAGGCAAGCATCTGTAGGGAAGAGGAAGTTTTCTATTAATGATGATGATGAAGCAACATTTACTGGGCCCGAAATAAATCGGTGGTGCACGCAGGCACCAAACGGGGTGGTTCCCTAGTTACAGGACCCATATTTTCCCAGCAGATCCTGGCCCCTGTCCGTCAGTGCGAGCTGAATCGGTAGGGCGGGGCTGGATAACAAGGTCTCCCATCGCTCAAGGGGTTGGGGATTGGGGGTGTTGGTGGGAAGGGGAGGAGGGGGCTCTTGAGTTCTGTGCACTTTGCCAAGACGTGCGGCAGGGTGCCCTTTTCTCTTTTGCAAAAAGGACAGAGCATATCGTATTCCACAGGGTACATGCGGTTCATGAGTACGGGATGCGCAAGCGATCCCGCCTGCGCTTGACGCAGGATCGTCTGTTGTTGCCTGGTGAGTTTGGGGTGCGGTTCTGGCAGTCTGCACCTATCCTTTCGGTACATCCGGGTAATGTCCCGAAAGCTGGTGACCAGGTGCGGTAGCTCTTCCCGCTCGTGCTCGGCTCGGATTGACATTTCTCGGGCATGGTAGTCGGCGATGGTGTTGCCTGCTACCTGCGAGTGAGCCGGGACCCACACGAGCTCCATGGCTCTTCCCGGAGGCTTGTGCTTGGCTAGAATGGCTCGGGCCGCGGAGGAGATTACCCCCCCCCCCCCCCCCCTGCGGAAGCTTCTGTAGGCTGTCTTTGAGTCGGTGACTACGGTGTCCACTCTCAGCTGTGCGAGGGCCACGGCCGCTTCTTCGGCAACTGCGGGGTCTGTTGTCTTCAGGGACGCGCTGACGATCAGCCTGTCTTTTGATGTAACCACCACCGCTGAACGGTAACTGTGTTTTCGGAGCGAGGCGTCCGCGTAGAGGACCCTGGGGTTGTTTTCCAACTTCCGGGCTAGGGCTTTGGCTCGCGCGGTGCGCCTCTCGTCGTCCTTGCCCGGCGTCATGTTCCGGGGAAGGGGTTTTGTCTGAATGATCGTTTTCCAGTCTTCCATAAGGGCCGTCTTGGCTCGATCTGCCATCTTATTTTGCGTAGGACGGCTCGTCCGTGTTCCGTGTGACTGAGCCGGATTCTGAGAGGTGGGCTTCGAGGAGCTCCTCTACCGTGTTGTGGGCGCCCATGTCTAGCAGTTTTTGAGTGGACGAGTAAATGGGCATACCCAGTGCTTGTTTCGTTACCTTACGAAGCATCGTGGTTAGGGTGTCCCTATTCGCCTTCGTCAGCTGGAGATACGGGGCGGAGTAGGTAACCCGCGACACGACGAACGCGCGTACCAGGTGCATGGCATCGTCCTCTTTAAGGCCTCGGTTTCTATTATGTACCCTCCGAATCATACCAAGTATCTGCTCTGTAGCAGTCTTGATCTTTGTGATGGCGGCCTGTGCCTTCCCGTCGCTCTGAAGTAGTAGGCCGAGCATCCTAATCTGCTGCGTTGGCTTGATGGTAGTTCCGGCGATGGTGATAATCACGTTCGGCGGCAGCTCCTTCTTGGATTTTCCTGGTTGGATCATGAGCAGCTCTGATTTCTGGGGAGCGCAGCTCAGTCCGCACGACTTTGCGTACTCGTGCACGGTCATTGCCGCCCGCTGCAAGACTTTCTCCATCCAGGCATCGGATCCGGCTCGGGCCGTCCACACTGTAATATCGTCGGCGTAGAACGCGTGGTCCACGCCTTCAATTTGCTTGAGTAGATCAGACAGGGGCAGCAGGGCCAGATTGAAGAGCAGGGGCGACAAGACCGATCCCTGAGGGGTGCCCCTATCGCCGAGTTCGGCAGGGTCCGACTTCTCCTCCCCTACCCTGATGGTCGCCGTTCGGTTTGGCAGAAAATCGTTTATGTAGCCAAATGTCTTTCGGCCACACCGGGTTTTGTTTAGATTCTGCAACACGCTCGCGTGGGACACGTTGTCAAACGCTCCCTTCAGGTCGAGAGCGAGTATCCCGCGCGGCGCGTGCCTCGTTGCCGGCTTAACGACCAGTTTGTGGAGTTGGATCATCACGTCTTGAGTGCTGAGATGTTGCCTGAAGCTGTACATCGTCTCTGGCATCTGATCCGTTTCTTCGAGGTGCTTCTGCAGCCGGCGAAGGACCATGCGCTGCATCACCTTCCCCACACAGGATGTGAGAGAGATGGGCCGCATGTTGTCTATCGCGAGGGCCTTGCCGGGCTTTGGAATGAAGCGGACCTCGGCGTCCTTCCATTCCTTCGGCAACTGCGAGCTCTCCCAGACTTCGTTAATGTGCTCTAGGAGGCCGCTGTACCGCTCATGTTACCGAGTAATTTGTAAGCTATCGCGTCCCTGCCGGGTGCACTTCTCTTGTTACTGTCATCTATCGCTGTCCACAGTTCCGTCATGGTAAACGGCCGGTCCAGTTCTTCGTTGTCGGGTCCTTCGTACCTCTAGGGCACCGGGTACTGGCCCTTCCTTCTCTGTCTTTAAGTACTTGGCCTTCAGGTATTCCAGGAGCCTGCCGCCGTCTCCCTTGTACGTGTTCAATAATTTCCTGAGGTTGCGATTGGTCACAGTTATGCTACTCAGCGGGTCGATCAGATGCCGCAAGAGAAACCACGTCTTCCACGTCGAGAGCTTGCCCTGTAGGCCGTCGCAGGTCTTCAGCCAATTTTCCTTACATAGTTTGGCCGCGTGCTCGGCGATCTGGTATGCTATGCATAGCATAGCATAGCGCATAGTGTTGTAACCTCCGTGCTGACGCCCGTTATTGCAAATGGGTCGCAAGCCCCAAGGGTAGCGTTGGCCTCGCGGCCTGGGGCACAACTGGAAGCATCCGAAGGTCCCGGCAAAGCATGAGTCGACTGCTAACAGAACAACTTGTTTATTCTAGCACGGCAAAAGAGCGGCCGGTCAGGTCGACCGAAGTGGAGAGACGGGAGAGCACGTAACTCAACGGAAGAAATCGGAGCCTCTCTCTTGGCGTCCGGGGGCAGCTGCTCTTATACTCTCGGAGTTGAGGGCGAGAGGGAAGGTCACGGGACTAGGTCACGTGACGGCAGGGCACGGACACGCTGAGAGACACGTTGGGACAAGAAGGTGACGCATCAGCCGAGCCGGCGCCGGTCAGACCTCCTCGCTTCACACTTGGGGAGCTCCTCTCCCTGGCTGCTGCGCTTTGACAAGCGTGGGCACGCACACACACACGCACACACGAAGACACGTGGCACTGAAACACGCCTGGACGCGCTTGGCGGGGAGACTTTGCGGCAGCTCCGAACGGGCCAAAATGTCCGCCGCTTTGAACGAAGCCCCGGCGTCCGTTGCATCCGCGCCGGCTACACCGTGCGTCGTAGGCGAAACGTAACAGACCGCCCCGCCGGGGGAAGGAGACCCCGATGGTCAGGGGACTGCATCCGCTGTCCGGAGGGATGTCGCTCGATGATGCTCATAACCGAAGTCGCGGTCGTCCCTCGGCGTTTCTTGAGCGCAGCGCACCGAGAAGGCCTCGTTCTCACGTTCAGGTTCACACAGGACACTGCAAAGTGACTTCGGGAGAGTTGCCATTTTTGTTCTCGTTCCCAGCAAGCGTTAGAACTGCGCCGAAACTCAGCCGCTCAGTCAGCAAGCACGGCACAACCCTCACTAAGCCATGCCAGGCTCTTTCCCCTTTTATACTACTGCCTAGTTCCTTACAGTAGTCTAGCAGCACTCAGAACGTGTCCACAAATTGGAAAATTGCACTAGAAAGCACGTCATCACTTTGAAACACTAAACAAAAGCAATATGTTAAAAATCCTGCCTCAGGAAGAAAAACACCAGTAACAAACAATTTTGAGGCTGATTCCCACGTTAGGGGCTTCGACTTAAGCCATCGGCGTTACCGTTGAGACTCCCCTTTTTGTAACGCACCTCAAAGGAATATTGTTGCAAAGCGAGGCTCCAGCGCAGGAGGCGGCCATTTGTGAAAGATATGGTCTGCAGCCATTGGAGAGGGCAGTGATCCGTTTCGAAGCATGCGAAGCGTAGATCGCAGCGAGCGACCGTACACCAGCTCAGCTGGCGAAAACCCCGTAGCCGCATGCGGCGCGGTCCTCAATGCAAACATCACCCCAGGCAGAAACAGCTCCCAGTCAGTTTGTTGTTCAAACCACAATGCTCTCAACACGCGCTTCATGACGGAGTGGAGCTCCTCAACTGAATTCGACTGGGGGTGGTACACTGAGTGGTGTAACAGCTTTACCCCGCACCTTTCGAGGAAGGCTGTCGTCAAAGCGCTAGTAAACACTGTGCCCTGATCTGATTGGATTTCCGCAGGAAAACCAACTCGCGCAAATATGGACAGTAGTGCATTGACTATCTCAACTGAACTGAGTTCTTTAAGCGGCACTGCTTCAGGGAACTTTGTCGCTGGGCAGATCACAGTCAAAATGTGTTTGTACCCCGTGGCTGTTACCGGCAGAGGTCCCACTGTATCAATAACGAGCCGTCTAAAAGGCTCCGTAATGATAGGTACCAACTTCAACGGCGCCCTCGATTTGTCCCCTGGTTTGCCCACCCGCTGACAGGTGTCGCATGTCTTCACAAAGTAGTCTGCGTCCCGAAAACACCCTGGCCAATAGTACTCTTGCAAGAGACGGTCCTTAGTTTTCTTAACTCCTAGGTGTCCGGACCACGAACCCCCATGTGACAAGCGCAACAGATCCTGACGGTAGCACTGAGGCACGATCAGCTGATCGAACTCCACTCCCCTGCGGTCTATATACTTCCGGTACAGGACCCCACCTCTTTCCACAAAGCGAGCATTTTTCTTGGCGATACTTTCCTTGACAATGCAGCGTATGTTTTCTAGGCTGCCATCTGTTCGGCTATCAAAGCCGCCCGGCTGACTTTTAGCAACCTATTAAGTCCGTCTGACGTAGGCGCGATGAGCAAATCTGCAGATAGCTCTTCTAACTTTTCCGCATCGGGCATTTCCTCTCCAGTATCTGGTGCCTTTAACACTACAGGCTTAATTTTGTTCAGTTCGGACGTGCTCTGAATATCAGCTTGCTGCGCTTCTGACCCTTTCTCATTGTTCGACAACGTCGGCCCCGCAACTACCGCCTTTGCAGCGAGCTCCCGAACCTTCGATCTGGTTAAGGCCTGAACGCTGTAGTGTCCATGTATGGTACTCTTGGGAATGAAGGAAGGCAACCCTGGGGTTCAAGGGAGCTTCCAAGATGGCTGCAGTTTCGTTGAAATAAATGTGTGTGTGTTCCCAACAGAATCGGCTGTAATCAGTCTCAATACTCGAACTACTATACGTTACAATGGCGACGAGGATGCGTCTGAACTTCGCGAAGGCTGCCAAGCAACGATTTTAAGCAGAACGAAGATGCCAACACACATTGTCGAAGCTTCTACTTTGCGGTATGGCGCACAACATGCTTCCATCGTTCCCTTTCTTCGACGCGCGTGCCACTGACGCCAACAACGTCGGCACCGAGTGGTTGAAGTGGGTGAAACGCTTCGAAAACTTCATCGTAGCCTGAGGTATCACAGACGATGCCCGGAAGACGGCCATACTACTACACTACGTGGGGGAAGAAGTGTATGACATGTACTGTGCACTACCCGATCCTCCCGCAGCCGCAGCTGCGTCTACCATTTCAAGCACCGGTGGCTCCAGTAACGCAACCCCTCTCTACACCGCAGCACGTAGGAAGCTCGATGACTATTTCGCACCCCGAGTAAACACTACCTTCGAGGTTTACCGCTTCCGTCAAGCCAAGCAAATGGAAAACGAGTCGCTCGACGCATTTTACGCCAGGCTACGACAGCTTGTTAGGCACTGTGCTTTCGCCGATGACGACACCGAAATCAAGAATCAAATATTGCTGTCTACAACGTCGACACGTCTACGCCGGTATGCCATGCAGCATGACCTAGACTTGCAAGGAATTCTCAAACAAGGCAGGTTATTTGAAGAGGTCGAGCACGACATCTCCGTGATCGAGCAAGAAAGCCGGCAGTGTAAGGAATACTCGGCGTCAGCGTCTACACTTGCAGTAAACTCCGAGCGCACCTCGCGACCTCATCAGCCGAAGCACCATGGGAAAGAGCCGTCACGGACTCGTGAGCCTCCGCGCCATCAACGGGCAAACGCGACATGCTACAACTGCGGAAAACCATGGCCTCACAGTAATGGACGCTCTAGTTGCCCCGCTCTCGGCAAACGGTGTACTGCGTGTCACAAAACTGGACACTTTGCTAGTGTGTGTCGTTCAGCACACAAAGCCGTACACGCAGTCGTGCGCGACAGCAGCCCCGACAGTGATGAACACGTTTTCATGACCTCCTCTCACTGTCACGCAGTCACGGGATCTCCACAGGTGGACGTCAAACTTGATGGCGAGGACGTCCGTTTTACAATTGATACTGGCGCTACCGTGTCTGTCGTCGGTTCGAACAGCTTAAAAAATCGTCTAAGCAAGGAAACGCTGTCCAAGACATCTAAGAAAGTATTTGCTTATGGGGCAAGTTCTCCTTTACCGCTACTTGGAAAGCTTGGTGTTGTCATGACCTACAAGGAGAGCAGCAGCCATGAAACTCTCTACGTTGTGTCTGGAGACTGTGCACCACTGCTCAGTTTCTCTGCAGCTTCCCGTCTAGGACTAGTCCAGATCACGTATAGTGTGGGGGACGTTACCAACAGACTGGATCCGAGGATGGCCTACCCAGACCTCTTCAAGGGAGTGGGCTGTCTAAAGGACTTCCAGGTGCACCTCCATGTTGACCCCAGTGTCCAACCAGTAGCCCAACCTCACAGACGCATTCCCTTCTCTATGCGGAAGCCACTGGAAAAAGAGCTCCAAAGGCTACAGTCCCTTGGCATAATCGAAAAGACTGAAGGACCAACCCCCTGGGTATCGCCAATTGTCGCAGTACCGAAGCCACATGACCCCGAGCACATTCGAATGTGTGTTGACATGTGCTGTGCCAACCAAGCTATCCAGCGTGAGAGACACGTCACACCCACAGTGGACGACATCTTTGTTGCTTTGAACGGCTCTATCTTATTCTCTAAACTCGATCTGAAAGATGGGTACCACCAACTAGAACTTGACGCATCATCCCGTGTGATCACCACTTTCTCCACACATGCTGGGCTCTTCCGATACAAGAGACTCAACTTCGGAATCAACTCGGCAGCCGAAGTGTTTCAGGACACCATCCGTCAGGTTCTAACTAACATCCCCAACGTGCTCAACGTAAGCGATGACATATTGGTGTATGGAAAGACTGAGAAAGAACATGATAAGGCTTTGAAGGCCACATTGGAATGCCTACTTGCAAGTGGTCTCACACTGAACGTCAAGAAATGCAAGTTCTACCAACGGGAACTTACATTTTTCGGGCATGTGTTCTCCAGCAACGGTGTGCAACCGGACCCCACTAAGGTGTCTGCGATCTTAGGTGCATCACCACCTTCCACCGCCACTGAAGTGAAGAGTCTCCTCGGGCTCGTTAACTACTGTGGTCGGTTCATACCCAACTTGGCCCACCTCACCCAACCACTCAGGAAACTCACGGCCAAAGGAGAGGACTGTTGTTGGACCGACATACAGCAAGACGCCCTGGACGAACTGAAGAGAAAGCTTTCCGAGGCCACAACTCTCACCTACTTCGATCCAGGAAAGAACATCACACTCATTGTAGATGCTGCTCCTCATGGCCTTGGTGCCATTCTCACGCAGACATCCGGAAGCGAAACCAGAGTGGTAGCATATGGGAGTCGTGCTCTTTCTCCTGTGGAGGCACGCTGCTCTCAAATTGAACGGGAAATGCTGGCCGTGGTGTGGGGAATTGAGCATTTTCACATCTACTTGTATGGGACAGCATTCCGCCTACTGACAGACCACAAGCCATTGGTTAGCATTCTCAGCAACCCTCGCTCCCTGCCTTCAGCACGACTGGAGCGTTTGGCACTTCGAATTCAACAATACACCTATGAAGTGCAACACACTAGTGGTCCAAGTAACCCATCTGACTACTTGTCCCGACACCCAGTAAACTCCACGTCACCATATCGGTGCATGGAGTCTGTCGCCGAACAGTATGTGAACTTCATTGTGTCTCATAGCCTGCCTCGTGCCATGACCAGAGAGGAGGTAACCGAAGCAACGCTCGCTGACCCGGTGATGAACTCGCTCAAGAAAGCCCTAAAGCAACCCCAGCAAGGCAAAGAGTGGAAGACCACAACTCTGATGCCCTTCTCTCGCGTTGCGACAGAACTGTCAGTTTCCAAAGAAGGCCTTGTGTTAAGAGGCACGCGGATAGTACTGCCAGCACAACTTCACACTAAGGCAGTGCATCTTGCACATCGAGGACACCAAGGCATTGTCAAGACAAAACAGCTGTTGCGTGAGAAAGTGTGGTTTCCAGGGATAGACTCTTTGGTGGACCAGACAGTTAAGAGTTGCCTGGCATGCCAAGCAAACACACCAGTACACCATCGAGATCCCTTGCCAATCCAGGAGCTGCCTCGAGGCCCGTGGACTGAACTGTCGTTAGATTTTGCTGGCCCTTTCCCTGATGGCAAGTATGCCATGGCAGTGGTGGATGATTTCTCCAAGTACCCAGTTGTTAGCATCCTACACACTCTTACAGCACCTACAGTCATCAAGCAACTGCGCACTGTTTTCGCTCAGTTCGGCTGTCCAGAAGTTGTAAAGTCAGACAATGGCTCACCATTTCAGAGTGAGAGTTTTGCAGAGTTCGCCAGTGAGCTTGGGTTCAAGCATCACCGCAGCACTCCACGGTGGCCAGAGGCTAATGGGGAAGCAGAAAGATTCATGCGCACCCTCAAGAAGTCTATACTCGCAAGTCGTGTCAGCCACTTGGATTGGACTAATGAGCTTCAGTCGTTCCTCCTGGCTGATAGGTCCACACCCCATAGTTCCACAGGAAAATCTCCGTTTGAACTTCTGTTTGGGAGACCCATGAAGAATCTTCTACCGACACTTGTCGCTGGTACTCACAACTTGGCTCAGTATGAGGCCAGACAGAATGACGCTAAAAGAAAAGCATACAACAAGTGGTACGTCGACACTCGGAGGCATACAAGTAACAACCAGCTGTGTGTGGGACAACAAGTCCTCTGTAAACAGGACAGGTCAAACAAGTTTTCGCCTTACTATGACCCACACCCATACACAATCACCAAAGTCAATGGCTCCAGAATCACAGCATCCAGAGATGGAGTGTCGATTTGTCGCAACTCAAGTTTCTTCAAAGATGCAAGCACAGTTCAAGTGGAACGACATCAGGACCCGACCGACATGTCATATCTGGATGATGAAGCTGTGCCAAGTAACAGTGACCTTCCAACCCCCAGCATAGCTGCTCCTAGCCAAGCCATATCAGCAGCTCCCAAGACCGTCTCACAGCGGTACCCCCAACGATCCGGGCAACGACCTAGGCACCTGAAAGACTTCGTGTTTAAGCAAAACTGATTTTTCCTTCCATGAGGGGATGATGTAGTGTCCATGTATGGCACTCTTGGGAATGAAGGAAGGCAACCCTGGGGTTCAAGGGAGCTTCCAAGATGGCTGCAGTTTCGTTGAAATAAATGTGTGTGTGTTCCCAACAGAATCGGCTGTAATCAGTCTCAATACTCGAACTACTATACGTTACAAACGCTAGCCTCACCAAACAAAAGCCCCTTCTCGCGCAGGAGGTGATCGGACCTCTTCGAAAATAGGTACGGGTACTGGGGGGGGGGGGGCAGCATAGATGACACTGCGGCCTCCGTCTCAAGCGCTCCGAAAGGTCCTTCAATAAGCACTTTTGCTACGGGCAGACACACGCTATGAGCTTCCACGGCTTGCTTGATCCATGCGCACTCGCCCGTGAACATATCGGGTTCTACGTAGAAGGGGTGAACTACATCCATTGTAGCTGCGGAATCACGAAGCACTCGGCACTCTTTCCCGTTCACGAGGAGGTCTCGCATGTAAGGCTCGAGAAGCTTAACGTTCTCGTCAGTGCTGCATAATGACAAAAACACGACTTTTGTTTTTGTTTCTGGACACTGCGCCGAAAAGTGACCCGGCTTCTGACACGTATAACACACGCGCGCTTGCCACTTCTCGAACCGCTTTCTGCGTTCGGCTTCGGCTGCCGCCGTCTCCTTACGTTCGGTCGGACACTGTGCTGAAAAGTGACCAGGCTTCTGGCACGTATACCACACGCGCGCTTGCCTCGTCTCGAACCGCTTTCTGCGTTCGGCTTCGGCTGCCGCCGTCTCCTTACGTTCAGTCGGACTGCTTTCACTCGCATCCGCACTACGTGCGTTCCCCCTTGCTCTCATGGGTGTGAACTTAGGCCTCTCAAACTTGGAGCCAAATTCACCCTTTTGACCGTCCTTAGCTCCGCGAGCCCGACGCGTCACAAACTCCTCGGCTAGCTCAGCGGCTCTAGCCACCGTACTAACGTCTGGCCTATCCAAGACCCAGCACCGCACGTTCTCAGGTAATCGACTATAAAACTGTTCTAGCCCGAAACACCGCAGAACTTTCTCGTGGTCACCAAACGCTTTCTCTTCTTTGAGCCACTCCTGCATGTTTGACATAAGCTTGTAGGCAAACTCTGTATATGACTCACTTTTGCCTTTCTCATTTTCCCGAAACTTCCGACGGAACGCCTCCGCTGACAGCCTGTACTTTTTTAGCAGACTCGATTTCACTTTGTCGAAATCCTCTGCCTCCTCTCTATTCAAGCGAGCGACTACGTCGGCCGCCTCGCCGGGTAACAAAGTGAGCAAGCGCTGTGGCCACGTTTCCCGAGAGAACCCCTGCTTCCCGCACGTTCGCTCAAAGTTAACCAGGAACAAACCAATGTCCTCTCCAAGCTTAAACGGCCGCATCAGGTCAGTCATTTTGAACAATACTCGTTCTCCTGCACCGTGTGCCTGACTTCCATTACGAGCGCGTTCCATCTCTACCTCGAGACGCTTCATTTCCAAAGCGTGCTCGCGCTCTTCTTTTTTCTCTTGTTGCTCTCGCTCTTTCTGTTCTTTAAGTTCGCGCTCCTGTATTTTTGCCCTCTCCTCAATGGTCTCAAGGCATTCCGACAGCTCGTCATCCACAGCTTCTAACTCAAGAATAGCCCTCAGTAGTTCTGGTTTTCTGAGTTTGTCTAAGACATCCAGACCCAACTCTCTTGCAAGCTCCAGCAATTTCGGTTTGCGCAACGACTTCAAATCCATGGCTGCTCTGAATGCTGCTTTCTCTACTACCTACTATTGTCTTGCCGCAAACTAACCCGGCAGCAACGACAACTACAATTACCAGCTCTGTTTCTGACACAAACAAAAGCCTGGCAAAACTCAGAAGAAGAAAGTCCCGCACTCACCAAACCTCGCAGCCAAGAATTCAGCGCAGTCGTTCCGCTGCAGGCAACCAGTCATCACACAGGGCTCGTTGCACTGCTCCCGGATGGTCGTTGTGCTGCTCAGCATACAGTCAACCGCATATCTTCGCTGCTGGCCTCCGTTGTCGCGATCCCACCACTGGCAACCAGCTGTTGGAACCTCAGTGCAGACGCCCGTTATTGCAAATGGGTCGCAAGCCCCAAGGGTAGCGTTGGCCTCGCGGCCTGGGGCACAACTGGAAGCATCCGAAGGTCCCGGCAAAGCATGAGTCGACTGCTAACAGAACAACTTGCTTATTCTGGCATGGCAAAAGAGCGGCCGGTCAGGTCGACCGAAGTGGAGAGACGGGAGAGCACGTAACTCAACGGAAGAAATCGGAGCCTCTCTCTTGGCGTCCGGGGGCAGCTGCTCTTATACTCTCGGAGTTGAGGGCGAGAGGGAAGGTCACGGGACTAGGTCACGTGACGGCAGGGCACGGACACGCTGAGAGACACGTTCGGACAAGAAGGTGACGCATCAGCCGAGCCGGCGCCGGTCAGACCTCCTCGCTTCACACTTGGGGAGCTCCTCTCCCTGGCTGCCGCGCTTTGACAAGCGTGGGCACGCACACACACACGCACACACGAAGACACGTGGCACTGAAACACGCCTGGACGCGCTTGGCGGGGAGGCTTTGCGGCAGCTCCGAACGGGCCAAAATGTCCGCCGCTTTGAACGAAGCCGCGGCGTCCGTTGCATCCGCGCCGGCTATACCGTGCGTCGTAGGCGAAACGTAACAATAGCAAGACTGCTATGCGCTTGGCTAGCTTTCTATTGTGTCTCTGACGTTTCCACCGCCGCGTTAACGAGTGTCGGGCCGCCCACATGTGGGTCAGTCTGGCGTCCACGTACGGTGTCTGCGACGTCGTTGCAATTTCTTGGGTAAATTTATCGAGGGCCTTCTTCTGGTCCCTCGCCCATTCCGTGTAGGTCCTTTGTGTTTCAGCTTGTCCCGATTCTTCCTCGGACGCCTCTTCTTGTTCTTGGATAAACTTTTTCATCTTGTCCCAATCCATGATCCGCGCCGTCCCCTGCACAGCCCGATATCGGGAGCCTCGGATCGTGATGCCGATCACGCTGTGGTCAGACCCCAGGTCCACTTCGCTTCTCCAGGAGACGTCTAGCGTGCCTGATAACCACGACAGGTCTGGCGTGGTGTCCCTCGCGGCACTGTTGCCTCTTCTGGTGGTTACGTCCGGCTCGTTCAGGAGGACCATCTCGTGATCCTCCATTGCTTTGGCCAATGCTTTTCCTCTCTTGGACTGAAACTTATAGCCCCACGTTGTGTGAGGGGCGTTAAAGTCGCCGAGCATCAGGAGCGGTCTGGTCCCCGCCAACCCTTTCGCCTGGCTCACGATGCGGTCAAATTCGTACTGCCGTTGTGACGGCCCGCATTACGCGCTCATTACAAATAAATTGCCCGAGCTGCCGATTTCTCTCGCATGAATTTCGACCAGCGTGTGCTCGCACCCACCCTGCGCCGTGACATGTAAGGTTGCCGCCACGTTGCTGCGGACGAGCACCGCCATTCCTCTCTCCGTGGGGTCCGCGTAAGTGACGTACTCCGGGAGTCTTGGTTTCCCGTTTGTTTCTTGTAAAGCAATTACATCGGGCTTGTTTTCTTGCCCGTCAATGTGTAATAATAGTTCCGCTTCCTTGTTGCGAATCCCACGGCAGTTCCATTGGTAAATTACGGTGGTATCCCCCCCCCCCCCCCCAGTTTTCTTCTTGCGCTTCTTACTTGGCTTCTGCATCATCCTTTCCGGACGTCTCGAGTCGATTGCGCCTTTTCGCGATCGCGCCTTTGGTTTTTTCGGACCGCTCCTTTTTCAGGTACGCGAAGCGGTTCCTCCCCGGTGTCGAGACTACTTTTGGTGTTAGGCGCTTGTGCTTCACCGATCGCATCTGAGGCTGACTCTCGACAGCCTCGAGTCGGGCGTCCATTTTGCCTAGCCTTTCATTAATTTCGGAAATTGCGGCCAAAATGGCCGTCAGCTCTCCTCGCGGGATCTGTGTCGTTGCTGTGGTCGCGGTCTCTGCGGTCATCGCTTCCTCTCCGCTCGCGGGGCTCATTTCGGCGTCCATCGCCTCTTGCTTACTTGATGCACGTTGCGTAACCCCAGCTTCTCCCGCCGCCCGCCCTAGGCAGGACGAAGGGGTGTGGGTCCCTCCGCGGCAACCTGCGCAGGCCTGCGGCATTGTTTGCCGCCGTGCTGTTCTTTTGGGGGCTAGCATTTGCCGAACTGCCGTTATTCGCCAGCGCTTCGATCTTATTCATAAGCGCCCGTATTTGGGCGTTCTGCTCCTGAATCTGAGCGTTTTGGCGCTCTATGATCCTCTTAAGTTACCCGCCGCGGTTGCTCAGTGGCTATGGTGTTAGGCTGCTGAGCACGAGGTCGCGGGATCAAATCCCGGCCGCGGCGGCTGCATTTCGATGGGGGCGAAATGCGAAAACACCCGTATATTTAGATTTAGGTCTCGTTAAAGAACCTCAGGCGGTTAATATTTCCGGAGTCCTCCACTACGGCGTGCCTCATAATCAGAAAGTGGTTTTGGCACGTAAAACCCCATAATTTTTTTATCCTCTTAAGTTCTAAGACTTCGCTACTGTCCTTTTGCGGATTCGCTTGCGAGTTAAGGGGTTGGGAGGGGCTGAGCGGTGGGAACTTGGTGTCGCTGGTTCGAGCGACGGGAGACCTGTTGGTCCAGCCTACCTTTTTCTCAGCGATTCCTCGGCGTCCGGTTGACTCGCTCCGGGACCTTGAACTGGCCCTAGATCTCGAACTGGTCCGGGAGCGCGAGCGGCGGTTGCCGCCGCCGTTGCTGCCACCGGATGGTGTCTTCGAGCGGGAGCGACTCCGGCGGCCGTTTCCGCCGCCACTGCTATTGCTGCTGCGGCCTGGCGTGTGTGACCGGCCCCGTTGTTTGGAGGCGCTACGGCCGGGTCCGCCTGCAGGACCTCTCTTGTCTCGGTTTCTTCTCCCGGCGTCTTCTTCCTCTGCTCGGCGCCGTTCCCAGCGTCGCCGGCGGACGACGTAGGGCGTCTTGAAGCGGGCTTTGTAGGCCTTGTCCGCGGTCAGGTGTTTGCCTCCGCACAGGCCACATTTCGGGACACATCTGTAGTCTTCGGTGGGGTTGGAGATTCCGCACCCTCGGCAGATCGTGTTCGAAGGATCCGGGCACACGTCCATTCTGTGGCCCACTCTTCCGCACGCATAGCATACGTCGATTTGTTTTCTGTGCAATGTGCACTCCGTGAGCAGGTTACCGTATCTCACGTAATTGGATACTTTATGCCCTTCGAAAGCAATGACGACTGATCGGGTCTTACCGATTCGGTTTGCCTGTAGAGCCGTTGGGTTATGCTTGTGCACAACATTGTCCTGAATCTCACGGGCCGTATCCTCTAGCGGGATGCCCCTTATGACGCCCTTCACCATGCCGTAGGGGCCGTTTCGTAAAAAAAAAGGAAAGAACGCAGAGGAGGAGGCCTTGGAGCGCTAGTGAAGGGACAGGACTGGGAAAGGGTAAGGGAGAGCTGCAGTGAGCACATGTGGCTTAAGGGCACCGTAGGGACTGCTGAGACAATCCTGGGAGTTGTGTATCTGAAAACGGGGAATGAGTCGAAAGAGGAGAATGTAAAACATTGCAAATGTATGGCCAAGGACATCAGGGAGTTAGCTATGAAATGGGCGATAATCATCCTAGGGGACATGAATGCACATTTGGAACACTTTGACGGGGCGACAAATGCAGCAGGGCAGATGTTAGTAGAGTTTTGTGAGGCTCATGATTTCGTGATAGTTAATACTGAAATTAAATGCGACGGAAAGATAACATGGGAAAGAAATAACACCCACTCAACAATCGACTACTGCCTAATGTCCCACAAGCTGTATGAACAGTTGGGAGGTATGGAAATTGATGAGGAAGGTACAAAAAGCCTGGGGAGTGATCACAAACGAATCAAAATCAGTTTTCGAAGGACAGTACCACTGGTAGAAACTAAAGAAAGGAAAGATATGAGCAAATTGAATGACAGGCAGCTACAAGAAGTGGCGAAAAACATTGAAAGCATGGTATCCAAGCAACCGCAATGGGCATGGACATACGACGAGTTAATAGGTATTTTTAATCGAGAGCTAGAGAAGGGACAGATTAGGAAACTAGGAAGTAAGCAGGGAAAACATGAACCGAAAATCTGGTGGGACCGAGAAGTTAAGGAAGCCATAGAGCAACGCAAAGATGCGTGCAGAAAACACAGAGTAGCAAAGAAAATGGGAGCCACACCAGAAGAGGTGGAGACAACATGAGAGGATTACCTTGCAATGAAAAGAGAAGCATTGACATTAATTCAAGCCAAGATAGCAAAAGTTTGGGTACAGTGGTTGTTAGAGATACGAAAAAAAGACAGAAATGTCTCTAAGAAATTTTGGGAACACATAAGGCAACAGAGTAAGAAGACAGAGGTGGCTCAGCACTCACTGACCACACCAGAAGGAACAAAGGTGGATGAAGAGGAAGCTCAGGAATATATTAGGTTAACAATATAGGCAGCATTTGCAGAGCCAGTGGGTAATGGAGAACAATGACAACAGCAGGACAGAATTCAAGGAGGAGAACAGAGCGATGACAAGTAAGGAATGGGACAGAATTGAACACAAGGTCCCCGTGGGAACAGCGACAGGACCTGATGACATACCTATGAAATTGATGAGCATATTAGGCCAGAAAAGTAAATTAACATTGCGACAACTTATTGAACAATTAGTAGTAGGGAGAAATGTTCCACAGGACTGGAAATCAAGCAGAATGATATTAGTTTACAAAGGTGAGGGAAGCAAGGACAACATTAAATCCTACAGGCCAATAACTGTCACATCAGTCATATACAGAGTAGCAATGCAGATGGTGAAAATGAGAATGGAGGAATGGGCAGAACGTGAAGAGATCTTGAGAGAACTGCAGAATGGATTTAGAAGGAACAGAAGGCTAGATGATAATTTATTTGTCATAACACAGTGCATAGAGATAGCGGCAGCCAGGCAGAAACCGCTATGGATAGCTTTTTTAGACCTTAGAGGAGCCTATGATAATGTAAACCGAGAAAAGTTATGGAGCCAGTTGAGGGAATATGGTCTAGATAGAAAGGTGATTTGGTTCCTACACCAAGTTTATACACATAATGAGGTAGAGATAACATGGGAGGGGGAAACTACAAAGCCAGCTAAAATAAGAAGGTCTCAGGCAGGCCTGTCCATTGTCGCCCCTGCTTTTTATGATTTACATGAGCCAAATGGAAAAGAGACTAGAACAAAGCACAATAGGCACCGACATAAGCTATATACTGGAAGGGCAGAAGGTAGCTCAAGTACAAGCCAGACTGATGTATGCAGATGATATTGTACTGCTTGCTGACACCCGAGTAGGGCTACAGGAACTAATGAGCATATGTGGAGAGGAGGGAGAAAAATTGGGACTGCAGTTCAGTAGAGAGAAGTCTGGGATAATAGTATACAATGAAGAAAGGGGGGAACCATTGGAAATGCAAAGCACTCGATCATGTTGAAAAATACAAGTATTTGGGCATATGGCTAAACGAGGGCAAAAAGTACTTGGAAGAACATGAAAAAATTATGATTGAAAAAGTGAAAAGGAACTCAGCTGTAATGAAACACAAGGCACTATGGAACTATAATAGGTACGAGGTGATTAGGGGCGTACGGAAAGGTGTTATGGCACCTGGCCTCACATTTGGAAATTCAGTACTGTGCATGAAATCGGAAGTTCAGGCATGCATGGAAACAAGACAGAGAAGTGTAGGCAGGTTGGCCTTAGGAGCGCACGGGAACACCCCTAATGAAGGAGTGAAGGGGGACGTGGGATGGACGTCATTCGAAGGTAGAAAGGCAATAAGTAAGCTAAAATATGAACAGAGACTCCCAGCACTGGAGGAAAAAAGGTGGGCAAGAAAAGTGTACAAATATCTATACATGAAAAGTTTGAACACAAAGTGGACACTCAGAACGAGAGAGCTGAGGCATAGATACCGACAGCCGAGGGAGAGAGAAGGAGATTCTTGTTGATGGGAAGGAAAAGTTGGGGTAAAGTGCAACGCAGTAACTGTCTCTCAGCAGAGGACACCTCAACCGCGCTGCACAGGGGGTAGGGAATGACAACCGAGGGAGGGGGCCCAACGTGGTTCTAGCAATGGTTCTAGTGTGGGAAAGGAGGTGAAGGAGACGGAAAGAAAATGTGGGAAGAAAGAATGCTCGGAAAGCCAGCGCTATCTATGTATATGTCACAAAAACAGGAGATTAAGAGAGAGCTCTTATACGATAACTCGCGGGGCAGCTCACTATTATTCGAAGCTAGGACGAGGGTTTTGAGAACGAAAACATACAGGGCTAAATTTGAAGACGTCGACCTTTTGTGCACAGCTTGCGGAGCCAAAATGGAGACCACAGAGCATATAGTGCTGAGATGCACAGACCTTCGCCCGACTCTGGTAGAGGGAACAGTGACAGATATGGAAGGGGCATTAGGTTTTCCCGGGGAACGAGGGCAAATAGACGAGAAAAGAGTGGCAGTAACAAAGGGGAGGCCAGAGGATTGATGGAGGAAGTCAAGGGAGAGATATTACCATAAATCGGGGAGATAATGTTTTATATACTTCTTTAAATAGTTATTTTGGGGGGAGGAGGGGAGTGAAAACTAGTTTAAGGAGAAGGGGTATAAAGAAAGGAAGAAAAATAGGAGGGGGAGCAAAAGGCTAGGTGGCGCCAGCCGTCGCCCGTTACAAAGGGTGTAGCCACCATCCATCCATCCATGCATCCAGGTACTTATTTCGTGCGCCGTGCCGCGTATATCGATCCTTCCTACTGCAGCGTATCGGTCGGCGTGCTCTCTCTTGGAGGTGCTCACCACTACGATATTCTGTTGTAGGTTGGGGCACACGATGCCTTCACTTGCTTCATTGGCGGAGATCTGTGCCGCCGCCGCAATTGCACGACTTAGTTCAACGCGAGTCACGTCACTCACGTGGAGCCCGCCTCGCGGTCGTAACACGATTTTTATGTCGCCACGCGGCAAGTTTGGCATGCGCGCGCCTTTCAACAATTTGCCTTTGTTTATGCGTTTCGCCCTTGAGTGACGTGTATCGCTGCCAGTGGCGCCACCACGGAGGTTATTGCTCCGGCTGTTGACATCAGCCGTGGCCTTGGCGCCATCTTGGCTCGTTTGAAGCACGGGATTTAGGCCTATCTTGCCCATGCCTTTGTGCCTGACTCTCTCACCGGCAGTTTTCCAGCCTTGCGATCTTGTGCACTGGTCCGGCGAAATTTCGATGCCGTCCACCTCTAGACGCATAGCGGTAATCATCTTTGGTCAATGCTCACTTGCGTAATCACCGATGGTTCGATGTTCTGCTGGCGGCTTCACCGAGGCTCGGGCTGGGCCTACCGCTCCCCCGGCCGAGGCCGAAGTCTACGTTAGGCCCAGCGGCGGACGCTCCTCTCGGCACACAAAAGTCCTCTAAATTCGGGAAAAGCGGTCCCCTACCTCGGAATTTGGGTTCCTGGTGGTCCACACAATTTCATGCATCCGGTCGATGCACTTTCATTAAGGTGCTACTCCGGCAGTTCAAAGAAAAAACACGGAACCCAGGTGAGATGCGTCCGCTCGCTACCTTCATCGTCTTCCTCCCTCAAGTTTTCTATTAAGCGTCCTCTGGCATCGCAACGACAACCTCCCCAAAGGCTGTTGTGTGCATTAAAATCTTCCACGACAATATAAGGTTCGGGCGGTTCATAGATAAAGCTGTGAAATTATGTTTTTGAAAGGTGGTAGTTCGGGGGGATGTATAGGAAGGTCATTGGTTACAAGCTCATTAAGCAGCACCGCACGGACCACAACTACCTCTAGGGGCGTTTTAAGTTGTAATTGCCGGCAAGCAGCATTATATACTACTATTGCTACACCGCCCGACCAGGCAAAGGCCTCGATCATTGCGGTCTTTTCAGTAAATGGCATACTGCCGGAGAAAGTTCGTGCGTAAAGGATTAGGATATGTGTTTATTGGACACACAGCACCTTCGGACTGTACTTATGTAAGAGTTCCTTAATATTGCTACGGCACAATATGTGCGATCACGAAAGGCCAGCAGTGTGAAGACGACGACGACGATTAGAAGCTAGCGCGGGCTGTTGCCTCTTGGCCAAGCGCAGCGTATTTTCCTTGTAAATATATTTGTACATAGCTTTTCGTCTGCGTCTTCCTACGTAACATATCTGGTGGAGGTGGACGTTCCCTGTACCTCGTCACGGAGCTTCGCAGTGGACGGTACGTCGAGCCTTCCTTCATGGCTTCCGGCGATGACAACCCGACTCCGCCGGCTCCGACACCTGCTGCCACTTCGACGACCTACATCACTCTCCCCGCTCCCCGTGATCCTGGCGTATTCTCGGGCCAAGATGGGGAAGACGTCGATGACTGGATCAGCCTGTATGAACACGTCAGCCGCAATAACCGGTGGGACCCTACTATTATACTCGCCAACGTAGTCTTTTACCTCGGTGGCACACCTCGAGTTTGGTATCGCACGCACGAAGATGAGCTCACCAGTTGGGATTCACTCAAGACACAGCTTCGAGACTTGTTCGGCAACCCCTACGGTCAACAACTTGCCGCGCAGAAGGCGCTTTCCGGCCGTGTGCAGACGTCAACAGAGCCCTATGTCACGTACATTCAGGACGTCTTGGCTCTGTGCCGCAAAGTTGACACCCACATGACTGAGTCAGACAAGGTTTCCCACATCCTCAAAGGCATTGCCGATGACGCCTTCAACTTGCTCGTTTGCAACAACGTAGCCACGGTGGATGCTGTTATAAAAGAGTGCCGCCGCCTGGAACTCGCCGAAAGCCGACGTATTGACCAGCAGTTTGCCCGTCTGCCCAACACCCCAGCGACATCTTCCTGTGCCGACGCTCCTCGTCCCAACAACACTGCCGATGTTACCAGGATCGTCCGGCGTGAGATCGAGGCCACCTATCCGGCTGCCTTCGACTCCAGTCCCACCAACACATCTGCAGTCACGGTCTCACTGATCCAGGCAGTTGTCCGCCAGGAGTTTGAAAACATGGGTCTTCACACCATCTGCTCGGCCCATCGCCCTGATACCCGCCCGGCTTCTTGGATTTCGCCCCATCCCGCATCTTCTTACCCACCACGTTTCCGCAACCCATCTGAATGGCGCACTGCTGACGACAAGCCTATTTGTTTCCACTGCCATCGAATCGGGCACATTTCTCGGCACTGTCGTAGCCGCTGGAGTTCCCCGATCCGGTCTACTAATACTGCCTACTCTCGCCCCTCAGGTGGCCCTTCTCGTCCCTATGCCGCACGCTCCGATAATGCCGCCACTGATTCTCCTGCAACGAACCGCCTCTATTCTCGTTCGCCTTCGCCCCAACGACGACAATCTCGCTCTCCCCAGCTCCGTCGCTCCTATTCGCCGACTCCCTTCGGACGCCGCTCCCAGCCGGAAAACTAGACGATGCAGCGCCTCGAGGTGACGCTGCATTGCTCCCTACGCCGCCAAATCCTCTACTGACTTTGCCCACTCATCTGAACCTTCTTGACGTGCAAGTCGACGGTGTTTCTGTGTCTGCTCTCATAGACACTGGGGCGCATTTGTCCGTAATGAGCGCTGACCTTCGTAACCGGCTCAAGAAAATTATCACGCCCGCCACGACGCCTGTTGTCCATGTCGCCGATGGCGGAACAGCCCCCGTAATTGGTATGTGTACCGCCCGGTATGTGTACCGTCTCCTTCGCCGATCGCTCAACAATCGTGCTATTCACAGTCATCGCCCACTGTCCCCACGACATCATCCTTGGCTTAGACTTCCTCTCCGCACATTCTGCTCTCATCGATTGTTCCGCCAGTACTCTCCGCCTTGACCTGCCTGTTCTGTATCCTGCTGAACCACACCCCAGTCGCCTCAGTTCCGCCGACTTCGTTCGCTTGCCACCTTCGGCACTGACCTACGTTGACCTAGTGTCATCCCCACCAGTCCCCGACGGTCACTACATCGCGGCTCCTATGCAAGACGTCCTCCTTACACACGGGATCACAGTACCCCATACAGTTTTATCTATTACGGCGAATTGCGCCTGCCTGCCAGTGGTCAACTTTGGCTTGACGACACAAGTGCTGCCACGTGGGATGTCTTTGGCCCAGCTTTGTTCATTCGAGGATCACTCAGTCGCATCCATTGCAGTAGACGACACTTCATCCGATACTCCTCTACCATCGCAGTCGACAAATTGTACCATCGCTGACTTACGGCAAATGATTGCCCCCGACTTGCCCTCCGAGCACGCTCGTGAACTCTACCGCGTTCTGTTTTCCTACCACGATATTTTTTACTTTAACGATCGTCCTTTAGCCCAAACTACAGCTGTCAAACATCGCATTAATACCGGCGATGCCCCTCCTATTCATCGCCGCCCGTATCGAGTGTCACCAGCTGAGCGTCATGTTATTCACGCAGAAGTTCGCAAAATGCTTGGCAAGAACATTATTGAACCGTCATGTAGTCCTTGGGCGTCACCGGTTGTGCTGGTAAAAAAGAAGGATGGCTCATGGCGCTTTTGCGTGGATTATCGGCACCTTAACAGGGTTACCAAAAAGGACGTGTATCCCCTACCTCGGATTGATGACGCCCTTGACTGCCTCCACGGTGCTCGCTATTTCTCCTCTATATATTGACCTTCGCTCCGGCTATTGGCAGATTGCCGTGGACGATCTCGACCGCGAGAAGACTGCCTTTGTAACACCCGACGGTCTTTATCAATTCAAGGTGATGCCGTTCGGCCTATGTAACGCTCCTGCCACTTTTGAACGCATGATGGGCTCCCTTCTTCACGGTTTCAACTGGTCCACGTGCTTGTGCTACTTGGACGACGTTATCGTATTCTCCCCAACGTTCGCTACGCACCTCGAGCGCCTCTCAGCAGTCCTGGACGTTTTTCGGCGAGCCGGTCTGCAACTCAACGCTTCGAAGTGCCAATTCGGCCTTCGCCAGATTACCGTCCTTGGACATCTCGTTGACGCGAACGGAGTGCAACCGGACCCAGGCAAGATCCATGCTGTTACGCACTTCCCTGTTCCGAAGTGTGTCAAGGATGTGCGCAGCTTCATCGGCCTTTGTTCGTACTTCCGCCGTTTCGTGAGGAATTTCGCCGCCATAGCACGACCACTAACCGACCTTTTGAAAAAAGGCGCTCCTTTCCAGTGGGGCGATAACGAGGCCTCTGCATTCTCTCATCTAATCGACATTCTCACAACGCCTCCCGTTCTGGCCCATTTCGATCCTTCTGCGCCTACCGAAGTCCGTACTGATGCCAGCGGTCACGGAATTGGAGCGGTACTGGCACAACGCCAGCGTGGCCACGACCGTGTTATCGCTTACGCCAGCAGGCTCCTCTCACCCGCGGAGCGCAACTATTCCATCACTGAGCGTGAGTGTCTGGCCCTAGTTTGGGCGGTTGCGAAATTCCGCCCATACTTATATGGCCGATCATTTTCCGTTGTCACAGACCATCACGCGCTTTGTTGGTTATGCTCATTGAAAGACCCTTCAGGAAGACTTGGTCGCTGGGCCTTACGCCTCCAAGAATATTCGTTTTCTGTCACCTACAAATCTGGCCGACTACACAAGGACGCTGACTGCCTGTCTCGCTACCCGGTAGACGAGCCTGACGACGCCGACAGTAGTACCGCCGACGGCATTTTCTCTGTCTGCCTTCGCTAACATCGCCGATGAGCAGTACCGTGACCTATGGCTGCGAGTACTCATCGAGCGTCTGCGCTCTACACCTACCGACGCATCCGTTCGCCGATATGTCCTCCAGGGCGGCATTCTGTACCGAAGGAGCTTCCTCCCTGATGGCCCTGATCTTCTTGTCGTGCCAAAACATCTACGACAGACTGTGCTCTTTGAGATGCATGACGCACCCACTGCCGGACATCTTGGGGTAACCCGCACGTACGACCGCGTCCGCCGCCGCTTTTATTGGCCTGGTCTCGCTCGCTCCGTTCGACGCTATGTTGCTGCCTGTGATCCCTGCCAGCGTCGGAAGACACCTCAGGTGCTACCTGCCGGTCATCTCCAGCCGATCACCGTCCCTGTGGAACCGTTCTTTCGTGTTGGATTAGACCTGCTCGGTCCCTTTCCCACGTCATCCTCTGGGAACAAATGGGTAGCCGTCGCGACTGATTACGCCACCCGATACGCTATCACTCGGGCTCTCCCTACCAGCTGCGCCACTGACGTCGCGGACTTTCTCTTGCGTGATATTATCTTGCTTCATGGCGCCCCGCGACAGCTGCTTACTGACCGTGGTCGAAACTTCCTCTCGAAAGTTATCGCTGACATTGTGCGTTCCTGCTCCATTAAACACAAACTGACTACTTCATACCATCCTCAAACCAATGGCCTGACAGAGCGGTTAAACCGTACTCTTACCGATATGCTGGCCAAGTAGTACGTTTCCAAGGACCACCACGACTCGGACATTTCCCTTCCTTACGTAACATTTGCGTACAATGCTTCCCGGCATGACACCGCCCGCCGGATTTTCTCCCTTTTATCTACTGTACGGTCGCGAACCTACCTTGCCCCTAGACACGGCACTTCCTCCTGCTGCGGTCTCAACAAGCGAGTATGCGCGCGACGCCATCGCCCTCGCCGACCATGCACGCCAGCTTGCCCGTGCTCGACTTACGGCCTCACAGACCACTCAGCAGTGTCAGTACAACGCCCGCCATCGTGACGTACAGTTTTCACCTGGTGCGCTCGTGCTCCTGTGGTCGCCCTCTCGTCACGTCGGACTTTCAGAGAAGCTTCTTTCGCGATACACAGGGCCCTACCGCGTGCTGCGCCAGGTGACGCCTGTGACTTACGAAATTGCTCCTGTGGGCTCAACCTCGTCCTCTCCTGTGGCATCTAGTGATGTCGTACACGTCAGTAGGCTCAAGGCCTACTACACTGCTTCCGAGTCCGATCTTTAGACGCTCCGGGACGGCGCTTTTGCAGCCGGGGGTAGTGCTACGGCACAATATGTGCGATCACGAAAGGCCAGCAGTGTGAAGACGACGACGACGATTAGAAGCTAGCGCGGGCTGTTGCCTCTTGGCCAAGCGCAGCGTATTTTCCTTGTAAATATATTTGTACATAGCTTTTCGTCTGCGTCTTCCTACGTAACAATATCGTCAAGGTTTTGGAGTAAGCCCCTGACATTCCACTGTAATATCTGTGTATTCATAATATGTGTGTTTTGTGCTGTGTGTCTAAAAGGTCAGATTAGCTTAGCTCACGAGTCCTTTCCTAGGCCCCGTGATACGGGATTTTTCTTCGCGGCGCGCTCGAGGGAGCTGTGCCGTTCCTTAGGCGTCGGAGTTGACGCCGGAGTTGTGCTCGTATTTATCACCTCGTCTGAGGCGGTGGATACTGCCCGCGCAGCGCGCACTTTCGCGCGAGTGTTGGGCCGATCTGCACGGGCAGTGGCCCTGGGTCCAACAGGCCCGAGGGTCTGCTGGCCCTCCTTTGCGGGGGCCGGAACAGCGCTGGCTGTTCCAGTCACGCGGTCTGATGGCGTGACCGCCGTCACTTTCCGTGTGACTTGGGCGGCCGCCGAATGATGTGGTGCTGCCTCCAGGCGCGCCACATCGGTGTAGGAAGGGCTGGACTGATTGTTGGAATAGAACCGCTTACGTGCCTCTGGGAAAGACAGATTTAGTTTCACTTTTAATTCTATTATTTGTTTTTCTTTTTTCCACAAGGGGTAGGATCGCAAGATAGCAGGGTGGAGTCTCCTTCATAGTAATTGGCACAGTGGGTTGCTGAACTGCAAACCTCAGAAGAGTGTTCGATGGAGCTACACTTTGCACAAGTAGCACACCCTCTGCAGGTTTGTGACCCATGCCCAAAACGCTGACACTTGAAACATCGACACGGATTTGGAATGTACGGTCTGACACGAAGCTTGCAGTAACCGGTCTCAATTGATCCAGGAAGAATGTTGGTTCAAAAGTAATGATTATATGCCTAGTTGGTATTTCTTTCTCATCTCGTCTTATTTTATTCCTTTGCACATTGACAACGTTCTCTTCTTGCCATCCTTCTAGTAGTTCACTTTCACTAAGTTCGAGAAGGTCATCTTCCGAGATGGCACCGCGCACTGTATTCTTCGTCCTGTGTGGGCCTACTGAGACGGGAATGTCGCCAAACGCTACAAGTTTCGAGAGCTTGTTGTATTGTGGCTTGTCGCGAACTTCGAGAAGAAGATCGCCGCTTCCCATCTTTGTTACTGTATAACCTGGGCCTACTGCTTCAGTGAGATGTTTGGCTACAAGAAACGGTGAGATCATTCGGAGTGTCTTAGCTTCGTGCTGACTGTGAACAACGTGGTATTTGGGAAATGACTCTTTCGGTTGCATAAACAAGATGAATGGCTCATCGGTGCGCCCCCTCTTCAGGGGGCGATCAGGAAGTGGGGGAAAAGCGTTTGCCATACAAAGTTGGAAAATTCGGCGGCGATAGTGGCCACCCACCACCGAGCCCAACAAGGGGACGCTACAAGATCGAGAGAATACCTGCAGACGCCAGGCATGCATCGTCGCTATAACCTGATATAAAATGCCGACGTTTGGATAATTACACCAGGTTAACCCTTGCCGCCCAGAATACGGAAGTGAGAAGTGATAAAGAGACAAGAAAGAAGAAAGAGCGAGAGAGAAAGCAAAAGATTAAACAGGGGGACAGGAAAAGGCGACTGCCGTTTTCCTCCAGGTAGGTCAGTCTGGAGGTGCCGTCTATGTGAAGCAGAGGCCGAAGAGGTGTGTTGCCTCCGCCGGGGGATCTTAAAGGTCAAAACACCCGGCATCGGCTCAACCCCCTGGATCCCCCTTTCCCCAGACACGGCTAAGCTGCGCACGGCTACACGCAGGAGGGTTTGACCCTCGTGTCGTGTGCTCGTGTACGTGGTGTCGCAACACACCAAACGCCTGCTGTCGCAGACGCCCCTGCGGGGACCAATCGCGTGAAGAAAACTGCGGGCCATAACATTTCCCGTGTATGTACGCCGAACACATTCTGTGGCTCACTCCTTTAACTGTTTTATACATCAGACCGCACGATCCACTTGAAGGCATCGTTAAAGACGTGCCTTGAAGATGCATATTGCACATAGGCTTTTTTTTCGCGAATCACAGGTTTCCCAAAGGTGACGCCCAGGGTGGAGCCTGGGAGCGTGCAGTGCGGTGAGTTGGTTGGGCACCCAAATAAGCTGACGTTCTGTGTTCCGTTCATTTCGACCTCAGCTGCTTTGACAGAACAGGTCAAACGAGGCTGCGAGCAGGCAGTATTCCGACCATATTTCTGGAGTTCCCAGCCCATCTTCGGCAGCCAGTAAGTAAAAATAGTATTTTAAGTTAGTTACACTTCTCAGCTCGGACATTGCGATTACACGAGCCTTACAGCTGCCCATTACTGCGCTTTTTATGATGAAATGTTGACGTTTCTGTATTTTTCTTTTCTGGTCACACAATTTTGGTAGTAAATTTTTGCCGTATTCTGCTTGCAAAAAAATGTTGACTGGGACAACTACCATTGAAACCAGAAATTACACCTCTAAACTTTGATGCTATACTCTTTAGTATCAAGCATGTTCTTTTAAAGGAAAAAAAATATTTGCTACACTACCCAAAAACTACTACTTTTCTCGCGATAAGGAAAGTGTTAGTTACTTTACACGGATGTGGATATGGAGAGAGCAATCGATATAACGAATTCGAACATACTCTCTTCCTGACAGCAAAAATGAAAACGAGCTTCTCCTAAGTCCCGGGTAGCGCCTCCATCACCTGTGCCTGATGTTAGCGAACAAAAACCAGACATCATTTCAGAGCCCTCTTCTCCTACGAAAGAGTTTTACAAGCAAAAGGCACAACAGTCAACTGATGAGGTTCTACAGTTAAAGAAAAAAGTGAAAACGTTACAGCAGTCGAAACGAAGGTTAACAAAGCGCTGTGGCGATAACGCTGCACTACTACTCCCCAGCTCCAACGCTTTGCCATCTCAACGCACGCTACGCTGAGATGTCAAGGGGTGCAACTCTTGCAGAATCGTCGTCAGCGATTACGATTCAGAGGAGATCATCTGTGCTCCAAGCCTGGGATGATGATCACGACTATACAGATCGCGTGGATCTTCCTAAAAACCTGTCGGAGTTCGCTCGAGCAGAGGTTCCTTACATAGTAGGGTTTGTGGCCCGTAAAGTACGCGACGCCACTTCATGTGAGGAGTGCTGCATGGCATTGCAGCCGACCGAGTGCCCGGCTTTGATAGCTGCAAAAAAACAGAGGTGGCCTCGTGGCACCGTCCAAGAATGTTGTCACGATATGTAATATTGTGGAAAACGGGATTGGAGTTCTTCAACATCAGTGCAAAAATGTTAAAACCCTGCATATGAGAAGTGAAAGTATTTTGGTTGAAGTAAAAGCAGCTGTCTTTGAACGGGCGCTTTTTCGAGAGCTAGAACCTCACCTCTTGGATTGCGACTCCCTTGACAACCACATTTACGTCCTGTCCAAAAGATTGCAAACATGTACTAGAAGATCAGAGTCCATCACATCGCTAAGATGATTAATCAAAAGAACTGCAAGAACAAGGTGAGGAAAATGCTCACCAGGGAGATAATTCTCAAGAACCAATAATGAACATCCACATTTCTTTACCTCTACTTATCAGTGCTTTTTCATCGCTCAGAGACGTGACAAAGCTCGACGCTGCTCGCTACGTATCTCTGAAAAAATACTCTTTAGTTCACGCCTCTTGTGTAGCTATGGCCCATTCTGCAGATTATTTTTCTTCTCTGCAGAAGCTTATTGAGACAACTGCTGTGCCAATTATCTTGTTTGATTTTTATTGCAGTCTCTATACCAAATTCGACAGACGTTTCGATCACAACACTGAACATTCCAGGAGTTTGCGCATGCAAGAGAAAGAAAATAAAGCTTTGTTTTGTATTTTCGTTGTTGTTGGTCACAATCTGACTGTTTTCATTTACATTAAACATTTTTGTTCTTTACTAGCTTATAAAAAATGCCTGTCGGTTTGTATGAACAGCCGCGACATTCGTGGCAGCACGCGAGCGAAGATTTCACCTAGTGACCTGTCGGACGCAGCCGCCCGGAAAACTCCAGCGTGACAAAGTAGCCGATAAAAACAAACCCTTAAGTGTAGCCATAATGTAAAAAAATGCTTTGATGGCCGTAACGAGCGGTAGCGACCGCTTCAAAGCTTCAGCCCCCCCCCCCCCCCCCCCCCCAGCTCTCCAAGCCGCGCTAGCCATAGAGTTTCTCACTACATTACCTAGAGGGAAATCTGGCGCTGCTGCGCTGTGGTATGCATGGGAATGCCGGTATATTGTGGATTCGGATTGGCATCGTTCTCGTAGAGACAGGACACCTTGAAGACGCGCTTGGCAAGTACCGTGCCGTCTGTCACAATGATTCATTTTCTAATAGAACAGCACGCGAAAAGCTGTTTTAGCTTTATTATTACGCGAAAACATGTTTTGTTTAACTATGAGAACTTGTTAATGTGTGTACGACTACATGTTACGTAAAAAGTATCAGCGGGCCGCTAAAGTTGGAGGACAGACGATAAGGTTCGCGCTCGCTTTGGAACAGTTGGTCATCTGTTCTTGCTTTTCTTCCCTTGGTCATGCATCGTGGGTGTGTAAAGATGTAATATGCGTGAATGGAAACATTTTATGAAGATCTTACTTTGAGAACGTCTTATTCGCGTAACCATATCCACGTTTTAGACGAAGCCTCTTACAACACCAGCCAACACGAGCCTCGCAGACACCGTCATTCCCAGACGGCACGGTGCCCCCTTAAGAAACTCCCATTGACGGTGGCGCCAGATTACCCTCTAGGTGTTATAGTGAGAAACTCTATATCGCTAGCCCCTTTTGCCCCGAGCAAGATGGCCGCTGGCCGCGCCACCAGGCTTCACCTGGTCGTTGTATGCCGCTGTTTTAATGCGACAGCGTTAAGGAGCTTGTGTCGCAGAAAAGCCGGTGTCGTCGGCGTCGGTGTCGACGGCGTTGGCCATGAGCGATAAATCCCAGCAGGCACTTCATGAATAAAAAACAACTTGCAAGATGGGCTGGGTGGGAATCGAACCAGGGTCTCCGGAGTGTGAGACGGAGACGCTACCACTAAGCCACGAGTTTTTTTTTCTTTATTTCCTCGTTACAGAAATGCCATGCGAATACATTGTTAAAAAGAGAATCAGCTTAGCTTATGCTGACTCTCTGAAATTAAAATCGCTTGAATTTAGCCACCTCATCGAACAGCGGCAACCAATCGGGCGGTTCTTTCTGGGCTTTGTACACTTCACGCATGTAGACGACACTTTCAATAAAGTTTTCTCGCACAGAATGGGCATTCACATCAGCATGACATACCGACATTCTTGTGGACCATATACTATGGAGGCTCAGCAGCATAATAAGGTCATATGGAATATCGTTATTGCCTGTGTCTAAGTATCTTATACCACGTGGGGTTATTGGTAATGCTTTCTTTAATGTTCGTGGTAAGATGTCCCAATGAAAAAAGGGATCCCAACAATCAATGAAGACGTGATCGACAGTCTCTGGTTTTTTTACACATTATACAATCGGTGGTCCACGGCACATATATTCCCTTGTCGGCCAGCCAAGTCTTTACAGGTAAGGTATTTGTGTGGAGTTTGAAGAAGAATGATTTTACCGATGGTTTCACAGGCATTCTTTTGACCCTTTTGAGGACATCATCGCCTGAACCTCCATAGTATGCTAACCTATACATTGGAACTGGCATTAATGAGTCTATCATATCATGGTACAATTTCTTTCTTTTGACGGAACTTAAATATTCTAGCGAGAATCGAACACTAAGCATACGGAAAGATAACACTACTTCCTGAAGGAAACCTTTCACTGGAGGGGATTCAACATTCGAACACGAAACAAGGAAGTCAGGTAACAGATTACCTAATCGCACTTGTGTCATGGTGCGCAAAAATGGATCACTGTGGTTCCGCAAGAACATAAACCGCGATACAATCTGGCGTACAAATTGGTGTGACAGTCCAAGACCACCGCTGCGAACTGATCTGAACAGATTAGAGCGGCTGCAGCGTTCCCAAGTTGAGTTCCAAATGAACACAGCGAACACTCGATGCAGTTTCTGTACATTCACTCGCGACATGAATAGCGCTTGTAGTATGTACCATATTTTTGCAACCAGAAAAATGTTGCACACGGTGGAGCGCGCGAACATTGAGAGATTGCGCCCTTGCCATGTCAGCGCTTTTTCCTTCGCCGTCTGTGTTTCCTGTTCCCAGAACTGCTTACTGCCTTTGTAATGTTCAAGCGGCACACCAAGATATTTCACAGGCATGGTCACCCACTGTATGTTTGCGAAACTGCGTGGTTTGCTTTGCCAAGCGCCATGCCAAAACCCGATGCACTTATCCCAGTTTATGGCACTACCTGTTTTTTCACAATACGTTTTCGCCAGAGTTACCACTTCGCTGACACTGTCATAGTCATCGCAAAACACTGCTAGATCGTCTGCGTAGGAAAGCACTTTCACCTCACTTTGCTGTATTTTGAAACCTCTTATTTTCTCGTTCTCTTTAATGGCTAAGCAAAAAGGCTCCAGGTATATTGCGAAAAGCAACGACAAAATTGGGCACCCCTGTTTTAGAGATGAGCAGACATTGACACTTCTCGTGAAACTCTTGTTAATAATCAACCGTGTGCTGCAGTCTGTGTACACCATTTTTAAGCCATCTATAATCACTGATCCTATGTTCGTGTATTCTAAAATCTCGAAGAGACTATCATGAGCCACATGGTCAAATGCCTTCTCCAGGTCTAGCTGCAACATTGCAACTTTACCCTCGAAAGCATCGACGCATTCTAGAATGCTCCTGGCGACGTGTACATAGGTAGTTATTGTGCGCCCTTTAAACCCACACGTTTGGTGGGTTCCAACTAAAGGTTTCATTACGCTCTGTAACCTTTTCGCCAGTATTTTCATAAAAATTTTATAGTCAGTGTTCGCAGGGCTAATGGGGCGGTACGATGCAACAGACAAGCGCTTTACAGGATCGTCAGATTTTGGTATCAGGACCATCTGAGCTGTTCGGAATGACGCGAGTATTCGGTTGTTTTTGTAGGACTGCACTAAAAATTTCTTCATAATTAGTGCTATTTCTGCTTTAAATGTTTTGCAGAAAGCTGCGCTTAATCCATCCGGCCCAGGTGCCTTTTCTGAGCCTAGTTCTTCTATAGCAGCTTCAACTTCACGCACAGTTATAGACGCTTCGAGGCCTTGTTTAACGTTTTCTCCCAATCGTGGCATAAAGTGTAGGAAGTGGCTTATGAAGCCACCCAGATCAGTTTTTCTTTCGCCAAACAAGTCTCCATAGTGTTCAACAAAGGCGCGTTCAATGGTCCTGCGGTCACTCGTTATACTTCGTCATTGTAGCTTATCTGTTTTATATCACTGCGGCGAGCGTAAGCTTTCTCGTCACTTAGCGCACGTTTATTCGGTGTTTCCCCTTGCCACAATCTTTCTGCACGGGATCTTATCATGGCACCACGGTACTTCTCTGTGTCGATGATTTCTAACTGGCTTTTAACTTTCTTGATTTCCTTCATGACTTGGCCAGGTTCTGTGCTTTCTACATTAAGTAGAAAGTCGAGTTTACTCCTCAGGGCTTTTTCTTTCCGTTTTTCTTCTTGTTTCAATTTAGTTGCCCTTTCTATAGCACTCATCTTCAATTCATTTTTAAAATCTTCCCATATGGTGACTACATATTTCTCTTCAGCTACAATCAATCGTCCAAGTTTTTCTTTAATGTCATTTACGAAACAGTCATCGTTGAGTAGCTTATCGTTAAATTTCCACAAATCCCACGAGAAGTTTGTTTTTCGTTCTTTTGTTCCTATTGAGAAGGCAACCAAACTGTGGTCACTAAAAGAGACTTGCTTGTTCTCGTACGTTTTACATAACGGCACCAGTTCCAGTGACACATAAGCTCTATCTAGCCGAGCATGGCTAAGTCCTTGAAAATGAGTAAAACGCGGAACACTGTGATCGTACAACACATAGCCGACATCTTCCAGGTTGTAGTCACTGACAAGATTATTCAATAGCAGTGCACTACGATCATTCAGCGGCAGTTTTTTCACGCGATCCTCCGGAAAACAAACACAGTTGAAATCGCCAAGTAAAACCAAAAGCTTATCGGTCTTTAAATAATCCTCAACTCGGTCAAAAAAAGACTCTCTCGCTCTCTCTATTAGGGGCGTAAATACAGATAACTCGCCAGAAAACTTCATTCAAGGTAAAATGGACAATAACCAGGCGTCCCGTGACGTTTCACACACTGTGACTGCTTCTACACTTATATTTAGGCTATTGCGCAAAAAGAATAGCGCAGCCTGCCGATGTGCGGCCGCATGACAGACGCATAAATTGTAACGGGGAACTAATGGTTGCACCAGTTGCACCATGCGATCCGTTTGCTCTTGACTCGCTATCTTGGTTTCCTGAACTGCGATTATGTCGAGATTGTTTTCCAGAAAGATACGACTCAATTGATATTGCCGCCACCTCGTGCTTAGTCCTCGGACATTTAGCGTGGCAATACGAATCGCGGTGTTAATAATGGCGGCCTCCATTATGAGCAAGAACAATCGGGTCGCATAGCGCTTACCTTGAGCGACCCATGCATTGTGCATAAAGTGGTGTCCTCTAATCTGTAGTACATGGCTCCGCCAGTCAAGCTGGCGGTATCACACGTAGTGGCCTAGGTTGCACTACCAGAAACGAAGCCGCTACGGGGGCGGCCCCGTCTCGGGTCTCCGCTCGACTTGGACGTTGGGCCTCGGCTTGAAAGGCGTACAGTACGTCGCAGCTGAGCCGCCTATGTAGGTGGTTCGCTGCATGTAGTTGCTCCAGAGGTCCCGGTTACGCCGATCGTTTCCTCGTGTGCCCGCTTCGCAGGCATGCTAGTGGCTGCTGACATGTCGACGTCAGTCGTAGCAGACGCCTCCGCACACGTAGTGGCAGGCGACGACTTCGAGGGGACATCACTCTGCTCTGTAGCGAAACTCTGATTTTCAGGCGCCCCGTTTTCAGTCTTTTTCCGAGTATCAGCCTCGTCGTTGGTTTTCTTGTCTGGCCACAAGTTTTTGGGGTGAAGAGACTGCTTCTGTGTGACCGCGTTGCCAACCTTGTCGCTCTTAACCGGAGAAATATCTTCAACTTCAGCCTCATCCATGAGGTGTTCAGATACTTCTTCTCTTCTCGTTGGTCCTGCGACGACGGCGTATGTCTTGACGCACTGAGATCGTTCATGGCCGAAGCGGCGGCAGACCTCGCAGCGTGGAACTCGACAGTCCCGGCGAATATGACCGGTTGTGTGGCACCGCAGGCAAAGAGGGGCGCGGCCCGGAATGACGGCAAGGACGAGCTCCCCTGCTATGCGTAGCTGGTGCGGAATATCGTCGACTGTAGTACGTGGCTTAAGCTGCAGGGTCACCGACCGCGTCGTTGAGCCCTTGTCCAAAATCCCTCGAACACGCCACCGTTCTTTCGCCGCGTCCGTAACCGTCCCGTATGGGGCAAGAGCTTGTCTGATGTCTTCATCTGACATGTTTGGCAGCATCCAGTGTAACTTCAAGCGCACGCCTTGATTGGTGTGGTCAACGACAATACAGCGCCGTTCTTTGACAATGATGTTTCGGATAGCAAGCAGTTTCTTTGTGGCTTCAGTCGTCTTCATCATGACCGCCTACACGTGATTCATCAGATACGCCCCCAAAGCAACTACTTCGTGGAGCAGTTCCAGACGAACCAGAGCGTCACGGAAATCCTCAACCTTGAACGGTCTTCCACGGACGTCCGCGTGTAAAAAAAACAGTATTAAGGACGATTCGACCGGTAGGCAAGTGCGGCAAAATCACCTGATAATCCTCGTCTTCAACAACAGCATTCCTGTTACCGCGGCCGTTCGCGGCCGCCAACGCCGCTCCGTCGGAGCACATGATAACACGTCCGTTCACTGCGGTGCCCGGAAGTGGAATCCCACTAAGCCAACTAAGCCACGAGTTCGATGCTTCAAAGCGGTACAAAAGCGCCTCTAGTGAATGCGGTGTTGCCTTAGAAAAGAGCTGTTTCTAAGGCTCAGGCGTGCGTCGCTTGCTCAGGCGCACATTTCGTTGCCGCGCCGAACGCGGCGGCGTTGCTCGACGCTCACCGCGTCCGATGCGGGGCGCGTAGTCGCTGCGCCGTAGCCCATTGTCTTACACCCCTTGGCGGGTCGACGGTAACGCTGTCGCGTTCCACTCTTGAAGGCGAAGCTTAAGCGTACTCCAATTTTTTACTTTGGCTTGATGTTATGCACACCGTGCCGCGCTTAATTGTTAAGCCGTCTGCTTCTCTAAGGATGATTTCAGTTATGATATTGAAGGTAGTATATAGCCGCTCGAAATAGCATATTGTGGATTTTGTTGTAGCTTTTGATGCAGCAAATAAGGCGCGATATCCTTCAACGACAACACTTTCTATAACTCAAAAGATTCCACCTACGAGCTAGTTGGTGAATTCACGTAAAAGGATTCCCACATCGCTGCTGCATGGCGTCATCTTCAATAAATTAACACTTTCAGAGTACAGAAGGCAAGATCACGGCCGTGAGCTTGTTGATCACAATCAGTAGTGCATATTTCGAAGACAAGTGCAACAACATTTCATGTACAATTAGTTTGCTACCTGCATGAAGTGCCTCCCTGCAAGCTTCCGCGGAAGTGCCTGCCAACACTCGAGCTGCTTCTGTTGGTGAACATCGCTTTTGTATAACATTTATTGTCTTCGAGATGTGTTCGCGAAGACCGGGAATAACTAAGTCGTGGAATCGTGCTGTGAACAAGCGTCCATGTTTCCAGTGAGGAATCAATATATATTTAATCTCAAGAATTAAAATATAGATCGTCGTCCTTAACATGACGTTCACACACGTCGGACTTATCTGTGGGGCATTCTTTCTTTCGTGCAGCATGTGTTTCCATATAAAAAACTCTCTGCCGTTATCGTGGTGCCAAAAAGAATAGTGACGACCAGCATCACGTTGCATCTGGCCGCTGGAGCAGTCGTGGGCAAAGCAGAACTGCTTCCCATTATGAGACGCCGAAACGCTTCAGCGTGAAACCTTTCACCGGAAGAAACCGCCGCACATCACACGACGCCAACAACACGCCCATACCCGCCGTGGTTGCTCAGTGGCTATGGCGTTAGGCTGCTGAGCACGAGGTCGCGGGATCGAACCCCGGCCACGGCGGCCGCATTTCGGTGGGGGCGAAATGCGAAAACACCCGTGTACTCAGATTTAGGTGCACGTTAAAGAACCCCAAGTGGTCGAAATTTCCGGAGTCCCCCACTACGGCGTGCCTCAAAATCAGAAAGTGGTTTTGGCACGTAAAACGTACCCCATAATTTTTTTAACAACACGCCCACAGCAGCGACAGACGAAGCAGTACCACCGAAATGAAAGTAGAAACGAAACCAGAAGTGGAAGAAGTGACGAAAGACTAAAGAAAGACACGATCGCAGCGCTACTAGTTCGCGTGACCGCCATTTTGGCCATCTCACAAGCCAACGTAAGGGCAGCAAATCTTCGACGCATGCGGCAGGCATCTTTTTAAAGGAGGCGTTGCCCAAGCGGAGCTGTGAAACTAAAATAAGAACGTTGGTAGACGCTAGCGGCCACATGCAGGCACCCACCACCTAGGTGACACCCACCCGTCTGTACCTAGACCGTGGCCTACTAGCCGTCTGTGCGTGCGCTTCAGCGCAAGCGACAGCATTCCTTTCTCTATGGCGACAGGCTGAAGATCATCCAGTAGATAGAGCTAGACGGCAGGCTGCGAAACGTCGAGCAAAGGCAAAGTTGCCTGCTGAAATACCGGAGCTACTGTGTCTAGAATAATTCAAGGCGCTGTACCGGAGCAAAGGGAGAAGCTTACCAAGCGTGGAAAGCTAGAAGCTTCTGCGACAGCCGCCGTCGTTCAGCAACACGAACAACAAGGAGAAGGAGACGAAGCCGTGAATACAAGCAACGGCACCCACAACCAGCGTTTGACCAACCACACCCTCCGGCAGGCGGCAAACTCTTTCGCTGCTATTTCACGGACAACCCGTTCAGCAGCGTCTGTAAAGACTGTGGCCTAACTTCAATTAAACACTGTGTGCATGGTCTTTGCAAAACCAAGCAAAACAGACATTTCGTTCGTGATAACTAGGTTTACCAGAGTTAAACCTGAGACAGTTTTTCTGGGCACTGTTTCAAGTTTCCGCCTCATCTGACATGCGTAATTTAGAAATTGGACAGCGTTCTTTTGAACTTCCCTCCGTATGCGCGTACTCGATCAGTACCTCGTGATCAGTACTGCAGTTACCGTCTCGATTTTAACATTTCACACAATTCATTATCTTTCATCCGCGTAAGGTCTCAGTACGTCATGGTTCGTTTTGCTCGACATTTTTTTTTTCTTCCTACATCGTTCAGTTTTGTCTGTGTGTGTTTTGTTAGTTTTGCTGGTTGTGCGCGCCTTCTCCCCTCCCTACTTCTGCTTGTTCTCTCAATTCTCGTGAGATCCGCGCACGTGTCGGTCGCTCACGCGGCCGTTTTCTCTAGCCACGGAGTCTACGAAATCGAACACTGCGGTTCCAATTCCAACACTCTGGGCCGCACGATTGCCTTCAAACGACGTTATGGCCAATTTTCAAGAAGTATGTGTCGTCCGCACCGACGGCGACCTACCGCTGGCGAAGTACCGGTCAACAAAAACTGGCATGACCGTGTTCGTGTCCGAATTTGATGGACCGCTCATTAGCGGATACCTATGCATTGGTAAGTGCGATATTGCTCCCGTATATTGCCTCCTGACTGCCTTCATGTAACTGCGAATGCTGTGCTGATCACGGGCATGCGCAGTCAAACACCGCGCACAGCTGCGCGCGATGGATTGACTGTTAACAAATCGTTCCATTTGCGCCCTGTAACTTTTTGACTTTTTTAAATGACAGTAACCAGCAGCATACAGTGAAAAGTACCAGGGACATGGATGAGCGAGAAGGACACAGGCACGACCCGCCGTGGTTGTTTAGTGGCTATGGTTTGGGCTGCTAAGCACGAGGTCGCGGGATCGAATCCCGACCACGGCGGCCGCATTTCGTTGGGGACGATATGCGCAAACACCCGTGTATTTAAATTTAGGTCATGTTAAAGAACCTCAGGCGGTTCATATTTCCGGAGTCCCCCACTACGGCGTGCCCCATAATCAGATCGTGGTTTTGGCATGTAAAATCCCATAATTTAATTACTTAACACAGGCACTGTGTCTTCTGCTCTTTCATCTGTGCCCTTGCACTGTGTGCAGTAAGTGGCATTGCGAACTAGCCGAAGTCAGTTTTATATTGAACCAACTTTGAAATGAGGGACAACAGAAAAAGCCATGCCTGTCTTAGCTTGTAAACGCACAGTCGCCACACGATACGTACTCACCAAATGTTTCAAAACATGGAGCTCTGGAAAAGTTCATTTACCGCAAAGCCTGTATGCACCCAAGAGTGCATGTATGCTTGCTGTGTACATCCGTAAGCAAAAGTGTACACACCACAGCATCACTGAAGAAACTGCATTTTCTCGTAATTAACATTAATAAACTGAGCTTGACGAGGGCACTGGAAAGTTCACAATGCCAAGTTTGTACTGCAGTCCTCAATCCCATGTTATATTCACAGGCAGAGGACAAAACCAGCCTTATCGTGCAATCCCCAGTCCGTATAGTTCTACTCACAGGTGTACCTGACAATTTTGGGCTGTACACCCAGGCTGGCATGTAATTGTTAGCATTTCCTTTGTTAGAAACGTTTAGTGTCAGCAGATGTTTGTGGAAACTCCTAGTATTACTGTAGCCATTCTTTCGTTTTTATTGCACATTTTTAGTTATGTACATTTCTTAGGACAATTATGAGGACCGTGTGTTTAACTTATATAAAGGAAGACATGGTTTGTTTTGAAAGGGGGAACAAAAAGGGGGCTTAACATATGCTCTTTTGTTATCCACTCATGGCTGAACCAGCTGCTCACGTTCATGGCAGCTTTAACTGCTTTTATTGTGCATGCGATGCAGTTTCATGCTTTTTTGCACATTTAAGTGCACTAACAGGCAATAAAATATTTAGCTTTGTGAATGTTGCTTGCAATGATATGTGCACTCACCAAATGGGAGAAAGAAAGAAAGCCTGATGATGTTTTAAGGTCTACATTTGTCCATTGCTCATGAAGACATTGTTTTTACATCACATTGTCTGTTTTATTATTCTGCTTTTCATTTAGGAAGTGCAAATAATATTTCAAGTATGTTGTATCCTTTCCATATAGGCTTTCATTGGTATTCTAAGCTATATTGGAAATGCTAGAAGGGGTCTCTTGTGGAAAATGAATTTGAGGAACATGTTGGTATCTGATATTTATTAGCATCAAGTTCAGGTAGTATGTACCATTCACAAAAAGCACTGTTATTGCTGCATCACTTGTGAAGTTTTGTGCTGGTGCGGCATGATGTTTGGAAAATAATGGAAATGTAGGAAATTGTGTGGGAAATACAGAAGTGGTTACATCTAATTCTGTTGAAAACGAATGCAAAGGACACTGAATTTTCCGACAAAACACATGTATGCGTTGTCCGAGTGTCTTCTGTGCAGGAAGCTTCATGAGAAATAATGTTGGCATCCACCCAAAAATAGCATGAGGCTACTAAGAAAACTCATAGGATTTCCTCAACCTTCTCTTCCCAGAAAGTTTCTTTGCCTTTTGGAATTATATAGCAATTGAATTGCTAGTAAGTATTCCAATGTGTTGGGATGTCAATTAATTTGCCTCCACCGTGCCATCTGCTATCCTCCTAGTTAGCTGATGGTAAAGTGACTACCCTGGAGAGCCAGTGCTGCCAGGTTCGATCTGATGACCAGGATAAATTTTTCAATATCGAAACTTTCTGAGGAACCTACCTGTACATGTTTTCTTTGTAGCCTTATGACATTAGAATAATGGACTTAAATGTTGAGAAAAGGAAACTATTCATCATATTTTTAAATGTCTTGTACAACAAAAAGCTGATCTTGTAACGCGAAAACATATCTCTTGTTTCTCTCAGAATGACATCTCACTCCTGGATATGGACAGAAAGTTTGCCAGATGAATGTAGTGTGCTTTTTATTCAATTTATTATCGATTTACTGTGTTTCAATTCCTTCGCAGTACCACGTGGGCACTGATTAGCTACCACGGCAGTGCCTTATGATGGTGCAGCCCGATGAAAGCCCATGTGCACAGGGTTCAATTTGAGCACGTCTGTCATTTTCTATGCTCTTCCCACAAGCACAACAAAGCCCCTGCCATGGTCAACTCAGTGACCAGCTGATTGCAGATTGGAGTGTGGGTTGCATTTGGCCGCATCATAGCTTTACATGTTTTGGTAATTATTTTCTCTTATGTGCACTACATGGCCACATATACTAAGGAGACATAGAAAAAAAAGCCCAGCTGGCACATACTCTTGCCATCTCCAATTGTCCTGGAAGCTGACCACAGAGTTAGTGTTGGCAGGGGCTGTGTCAAGTTTGTAGAAAGAGCCTATTGGACGACACTAATGCTCAAGGGGAACTTTGTGCTCATCTGCTTATTCTCATTGATTTCATCGCTCCCAGACATATCAAGACACTGACATGCTTGCTGGTCTACACTCATGTGATACTGTTAAAGAATTAAAAGGCCGTACCTGCACTCAGCAGTGTAAATAAATCCCATGTGTGTTTGTGAGCAAGAATGCAATAACATCACCGGTGCACTTCTGTGTGAGCTATAACGCACAGAGCCTCTTGGTTGACACTGTGTCTGCCTATCTATCTGCAAATAAAGTCACTTCACTGGCTGGCTGCAGTTACCAGGTGCCTACAGAGCATATTGTTGTGAGGCAGAGACAAACACGAATGTTGTTTATGCAAGGCAAATGCTGAACGCACTAGCTTACACTAGAACATGGTGGCCGAAGCGCCCCAGCAACAACCACCCTTCTTTGTCATCGTCTCTTGTCTGCACATCCTGTTCTGCATCGCGACACTACACCGCCGAGATTGGAGCGCCGAACCAACGCAAGCGATTATGGCCTGGAGAAGATATGCACATAGAGCTTTAAACGGGAGGCATGAGCAACATCAGTTCTTGGCTGTACAGATGACAGGCCTGGCTGTTCGGGAGCGATCTCGTACATCACATACGAAAGCTGTCGCAGGATTCGGTAGGTACCTGAATATCGCGACAGTGACAGGCCCACATGGCAAGATGGTGACCACAGGAGCACGAGGGAGCCAAGTAAATATTGCATGTCCCTACAGTGCATACCGTAACAGGATTTCTGGGAAGACCAGGAATCGGTGAGGCGAGTGTGGGCAATTTGAGGGGCCTGTGCGGCCATGGAAATCGCATCACGGGCATAAATGGTGTGCGACTGTGTGACTTGGGGAAGTACAGTGTCCAGGGGCGAAACGGGACAACGGCCAAACAGTAGCCAGAACGGTGAGTAACCTGTAGTGTCATGGAGGGACGAATTGTACGTAAAGGTGGCATGTGGCAGAGTGACATCCCGGTCCTGGTGGACTGGAGAAACATACATAGCTAGCATGTCAGCAAGCATTCTGTTCAGTCGCTCTGTGAGACCGTTAGTCTGTGGATGGTAAGCAGTGGCTATTTGATGCTTAGTAGAGCATAGGCGGAGGATATCATCAATGACCTTTGACAAGAAGTAACGTCTGCAATCCGTGAGGGCCTCATGTGGAGCACCATGGTGCAGGATGTCGTGTGAGAGGAAATCCGCGATGTCTGTGGCACAACTTGTAGGGCAGAGCTCCCGTAATGGCAAAGTGCATGGTGTAATCCGTTGCAGTGGCAATCCATTTGTTGCCCTTAGTTGAAAAAGAAAAAGGGCCAAGTAGGTAGAGTCCCATGCGAAAGAAAGGTTCTATGGGAATATTGATGGGCTGTGAAAGCCCAGCTGAAACCATGGGAATAGGTTTCCGGCATTGGCACAGGTCGCAAGCAGTCGCATACCGGCACACAGAGCAGTAGCGGTCGGGCCAGAAGAAACGGCGCCGGACTAGGTCAAAGATGTAACACTGAGATGCCCAGTGGTGGGTGCATCGTGGAATTGTTGAAGCACGGTGCGTTGAAGGTGCCCCGTACGGCCAGCAGTAGGTCAGCACTATCAAGGCGCAAGTTGCTTTTGTACAGGACTGTTGTAAATACAGAAGAGACGCAGGGAAGGACCAGGAGTTGGCGAGCTTATGCGACCTGTGATGGTCCGCAGAAAGGGATCACGGCGCTGTTCATCGCCAATGTTAAGGAAGCCTGAGATGGACATAACGCTGGTGTCGGATTCGAGGTCTGTGACTTCCGGTGGCTCAACTGCATGGCGGGACAAGCAGTTGGCATCTTGATGTAACCGGCCGGATTTGTACACTACAGAGAAAGTGTACTCTTGCAAGCGCGGTGCCCAATGTCCAAGACTGCATGTAGGGTCCTTCAACGGGGTAAGCCGGCAGAGCGCGTTGCGTGGTGGTCGGTAATTGCGTCAAAATGTCGACCAAATAGGTATGGCTGAAACTTTGCTATTGCTCAAACTAGCGCTAGGCACTCTCGCTCCGTGATTGAATAGTTGCGCTTGGCCACGGACAGAAGATGGCTTGCGTAAACGATAATGCACTCTTGACCACGCTGAATCTGGGCAAGAACAGTGCCAATGCCGTGACCACTAGCATCTGTACAAATTTCAGTGGGTGCTGAAGGGTCAAAATGGGCTAAAATTGGGGAGCTCGTCAAGAGTCTGATGAGTGCTTTGAAGGCTTCGGTCTGCCACTGTCTCCATGCGAAAGCGACATTGTTCTTTAAAAGCTAGGTGAGAGGGTACGCAATGTCAGCAAAATTTTGAACAAAGCGATGAAAGTACAAGCATAAGCCTATGAAGCTGCGAATGTCCCTAACTGAGCATGACACAAGAAATTCTTGCTGGCTCGAACTTTGGCCAGGTCAGGTTGAATTCCATTGGTGTTTACAAGGTGCTCGAGAATGGTTATTTCACGATGACTGAAGTGACACTTTGACGAGTTGAGCTAAAGTTTCGCAGCGCGAGACACAGCAAGGACAGTCACAAGACGCTCATTAGCAAAAACGATTATGTCGTCAAGATGACGCAGACAGATAGTCCACTTCAAGCCTCGGAGAAGGGTGTCCATCATTCTCTCGAACGTTGCTGAGACATTGCAAAGCCTGAAGGGCATGACTGAATTGAAAAAGTCCATCAGGAGTAATAAAGGCTGTCTTCTCGCGATCCTTCGCATCAACAGCGATCTGCCAGTAGCCCGAGTGGAGGTCAATCGAAAAATATTTCGCGCCGTTGAGACAGTCAAGTGAATCATCCATATTGGGCAGTGGATACAGGTCCTCCTTGGTGATCTTGTTCAGATGGCGATAATCAACACAAAACTCCAGGTGTTGTTTTTCTTGACCAGGACGACTGGTGAGACTGACAGGCTAGCGGAAGGCTCGATGATGTTCTTCTCCAGCATCTTCGCGACCTCGCTTTGAATGATGCTGCGCTCTGCAGCAGACACGTAGTAGGGGTGGTGATGGCCGGGACTTACATCGCTGGTGTGAATCCGTTGAGGGACTACGGCTGTCTGGCCGAGCAGGCGGTCGTGGAAATAAAAAATGTTGTGATAACTAAACAGAATGCGGCTAAGGTATTCAGTTTGAGCTGGAGAGAGGTCGGTAGCGTTCATTTTATCGGCGTCTTGGTAGGGTGATGACGCCGAACGGGAACACGTGACGATAGGGCTGACAGAGGCAAAAAATGGTGGGTCCAAGCGGAGATATCTCGTACTCGTGCACAGGTGTCAGACAGGCCACTGTCATGTTACCGGGGAGAACATGGGGAGAACATATGCAACAGATCCAAAATTGAGAATGGGAAGCCAAGCAGAATTATTGACAATGGTGACAACGGTACTTGGGTGCACGACGCCATGCAGTAAAAATAATGTTGACAAGCGGAGAGGCCATGTAGTTGCGATCAAGAACATGTGGTTGAATGGTAAAAGGCACAGTAGTAGTGGCTTGAGGCGGCAACTGGGCGAATTCAGTAGAACACAGGGATGGATGATGTGCAGCAGAAACAAAGTAGCAGTCAGAAGGAAGTTCCAACTGCATGACACCTGTAGTGCAGTCTATTAGGGCAAAATGGGTCGAAAAAAGTACAGCCCCAAAATCAGGTCATGGGGACAGCGCTCTAACACAATAAATAAGACAATGGTTTGATGGCCGGCAATCGTTGCCTGTGCTGTACACATGCTGACAACCGGTGGCGTGCTGCCATCAGCAACGTGTACTGTGCATGGTACGGCAGGCATGAGGACCTTTCGGAGTATTTCGTGAAGGGCAGCACTCATTACAGGCATCTGCGCACCGGTGTCAATTGAGGGACGTGACTGGGGCTCCATCCACTTCAATGTCTAATATACTTCCTAGGGTAGGCAATGTGATCAGAGGATTTGCAGGTCGGGTCGTTGATGCAGCATCACCTCCGGGAGCTGCACCGACTAGTTTACCTGTGGCACGAATGCGGGGGAAGAAGAGCGGCGAGCTTGTGGCGGACGAGGCCAACGACTTAGGGGCAATGGTGACCGGCTGGTTCGGAAGGTCGTAGGTGCATTGTCGATATTCGTAGATGAAGGATACACAGAGAAATGGGGAGCACCTCGATGTGGACGGTCAGATGGGAAGCTCCACCTAGAGGGCGATGACCAACGACTGCGGCACTGACAAGCAATATGTCCAACACGCGAGCAATTGAAACATATCGGCCAATCATCCGGTGTTCTCTAGTCAGGCAGGTTATGACGGCTAGTTGGAACCACTGAAAACGGGGAAGCAGTGGTTGGGTGGGGCCAGTCCTGGCTGACAGCGGCATCATAAATGGGGCAGAGAGATGGGAGGTCTAAATTTGCTATCTCTTGTCTTAGGACGACCTGTATGAGCGATACAGAACATGTGTTGCCTGAGCAATGCTGATGAGGAATGGCGGGAAACATGGCTTCGAGCTCGCGACGAATTAACCGCATCAAATTTTCTTGTCCAGACAGAGGAGGTCCACGTGGCTGTTCTTCACACAAAGACGTCAAAGCTGTGTTTGGTAGCCTGTTGAACTGCTGTGTAATGCTTTATCAGTTCAAAATTGCAGCACTCTTTGATGATCGCACCCACCGAGTCATAGTTCTTTTAGTCAAGCTGGTTGAATGCGTCATCTGCTATGCCCTTCAGGATGTAGCCAATCTTGTCGGTCTCATTCATGTCTTTGTCAGGTTTGAGACAGAGTGCGAGGACATCTTGAATATATGCCACGAATATTCTGTTGACGTTTGAGCAAGGGTCGACAGCTCCTTCTTCGCTGCCAACTGACGGCCAAAGAGCTTTCCAAAGAGGTCTAGAAGCTTCTGCTTGTAGACGTCCAAACTCATTATGTCATGTTCATGGGTCTCGTACCACGCTAGCGCTGTGACTCAGAGGTAGAATATCACATTCGCTTGCGTTAGCGTTGGGCCCACAGATTATTTTCGTTTACACGCTCATGTCGGGAAATCCATTCTTCAACGCCCATACCATCGATGCCATTGAAGGTCCCTGAATCTCGCGGCTGGGACAACATGATGGAGGTCAGAGTACGCGGCATCGGAGGTGGGTGGTCAGTCATTGTGGTGCTTTGGCTGTCGATCATCGTGTCAGGGCTCACGCGGTGAATGCCACACGTCCACTAAAATGTTGCGAGGCGGAGACAAGCACGAATATTGTTTATGCAAGGCGAATGCTGAACGCATCAGCTGACGCTAGAACATGGTGGCCGAACCGCCCCAGCAACAACACTTCTTCGTCGTCATCTCTTGTCTGCCTGTCCTGTTCTGCATCGCGACAATATTTTAGAGCGAAAGCTCTGCCTCTCCGTGTCTCGTAAGGTCATTCATTGCGTCGCAATGACTTTAAGCCGCCGGAGCGCAAGTGCGGCAAGTGTGACGTCACACCACGTGATTCACTGCAAAGAGGTGTCGCAGCTGTGCTCGCTTAGAGCCTCACTGCTGCGGTACCACCTGGCTATGCGAGGGTTTAATGGCTGCTTCATCGGCACTTGGTCGCTCAGTCTCACCATAGATGGTACGCCGGCAGGGCCGTCTGTGCATGCACTTCAGTGCAAACAACAGGCTGAATCCAATCATCCAGTAGATATAGCTAGACGGCAGTGTGCGAAATCTCAAGCAAAGGCAAAGTTGCCTGCTGAAACACCAGAGCAAAGGGAGGCCAGATTAGCACATTACAGAGAAGCTTACCAAGCGTGGAAGCATGCCAAGATCAAAATTATTGCAACAGCCGCCGTTGTTCAGCAACACGAACAAGGAGAAGGAGACGGAAGCTGCGCATACAAGTAACGACACCCACAATGAATGTTTGGCAAACCACACCCTTCGGCTGGCGGCAAGCTCAACTGCGGTGGCCAGGTTTCACTGCGACTTCATGGACAACCCGTCCAGCAGCGAGTGTAACGTGTGTGGAAGACGGTGGCCTAACTTTAAAGAAACACTGTGGGCATAGTCCTTGCAAAACTAAGTTAAATGTCAGCCAATTTTTACTGCAGTAAGAAGACTTACGCTAGGACTTGCTCTGTTTAAGGAACATTATAAGAGGATAAGCACAAGAAACTTGGGAATATTATGATCTCAGGTGTCAGTATATACCACATCATTGAAAAGTTGTGGTGTGAATGAAGTCAATAAACTGCTAACCAAGTGTTATCTTGTTTTCAATACTTAGATTAATTTTAAGTGGTAGTTTTAAATTTTGGTCTGAGCCAAATGTATAGCAGGCCTCCCTTCCACCAACTTCATTTATTTACAAAGCACATGTGTAGTCCTTATTGCATGTGGAATAAAAAAATAGTGGCTTTGTTGATGCTCCCATGCTTTCCCCATGACGAAAGGCTTGGGAAGTCTTCATCTCAAATTACACACCCGTGCGCCTCATCAATGAAGTGTCTGAACTCAAATAAATAGCACATGCGCATTGCAGCATCAAAGAAAAACCACAAATGCAGGTTGGGCCTAACTTTCACGGGAAATCCCTTTATGCTGCTAGCCTGTGGTGCTCGTTCTTCTTCTGTTACATACCAAGCAAAGTGCTTTGAAATGCAGATGGCTTGTGTGGTGTATCTACTGTTGGGGAATATTATGAGGCTAGTAGCTTATTGGATGTTGAGAACATAGCATGGCATCTCTTACTTTTTTCTAACCCAGCGACTGAAGCTCAAGATGACGACGGCCTGCCGCATACCTTGGAACATCTAATTTTCATGGGCAGTGAGGACTACCCTTTCAAGGTATGAGGGCTGGCGATGCATTGAAATGGACTGGAACATTTTTTTTTGCTATAGTAGTCGGAGGCTATTAAACAAAGTAAGGGCTAGAGCATAATATGCTCTGCGAGTTAAGATAGACCAGTAACTTGCTGCATGTCTGCATTTTGTTGGCTTCTGTACACATCTATCATCGAGCTTGCTGCCTCATTTGTTTAACACCTTATGAAACCTATTGGCTTGTACTGCAGTATCATCTGTGGAATTGTTTGTCACCACCACAAGGAGGGAGGTCTTTTACTTGCAAAAATGAAAACGGTTTCACCTCTGGAATCAGTTGATGTTCAAAGTGCTGTCATTTAGATATTTTTATGCAAAAATGCAAGTGCATATTTTTACAATGGCAGGTGTACATGCTGTTTACAGACTTTTTCTAAGTATTGTTGTTTGGTGTACTTGAAATTTCATGATGGTAGAGGCCATTGGTTTATTCTGCCTACGTGCATGTCCGTCTGGTTGCTGGAACGCCTGTGGGTTTGAACACCACTTTTGCAGCCCTCAATCGACTCTGCACGCATGATATCAGGTTGATCACTGATGAACCACTCATACAAGCATATTAGCTTGGTGGCAAACTTCTTGTGACTGTTTATCACCCACCACCTTGCTGGCAAACAACAAATTTTAGTCAGAACCACACTGCCATCGCTGTTACGCCTAACCAGTGCTGCTTTGCCGGGTGTCACGACCAATGTTACAATTTGTTGTCAAGTTGTTGACCATTTTATTTGTATCAGCTGTACACCTCTTGGAAAGCCAATAAACCACCTTTCCAGCGAAAATGAAAGTACATGGGATAACCTGCTAAATAGCACCAACCAGCGCCAACTTTCTGCATGGCTGCCATTTTTCCAACATCGGGCATTGATCACTGATAATGTCTGAGAAATCGAACAAGAGGTCATACAATGTCCAAAACCCCGGTTGCCATTATACATTGCTTCAGCAGAGAAGTTGCAGTGCCGCAGTGTGTGATATCTGCATTTTCATCCTTTGTGGCTACCCATCTGACATGTAGATTAGTGCAGAAAAAAGGGTTTTTGAGCTGCACCGAAATTCAAGATTTTCTTATCTGAATTCAGATAACAGCAGAAATGATTCAGGTGCGGCTTCAAGTGCTTTTTAGAGGTACAAGTCTGTTCTGTCCTAAAAAATTTGTTTCCAGGCAATATGTAGAAGAAAGGAGATCTACTCAACATTCAGCAGCTACAGATCATATAGAAAGCAAACAGCTATTATGCCACAGTTACCATTAAGGGAAAACAGGGGGAAGGCGGGAGGTGGAAATTCAAGACGCTGAGCAAAACGAGAACAAGGTGAAAGCGGGAGCCAACGTTTCGACAAGTGGACTTGTCTTTTTCAAGGCGACATCTGCTTTTCTCGGCACAGTATATAGAGATAGGGTTCTTCTAAAGGGAGAGAGGGTAAGGCGGGTGGGTGCAGGAATGAGCGAAAGTGTGTTAACGGCGAGGGTGTAAAATTGAAAATAAAGGAGTGCTGCACACAAGGCCACTGACACGGCTGCCTGTCAGTCACATGTCAACGGCCGTGTGTCAGTCAGGGTGTCAACGGTATGCACAGCACCCCTCTATTACCTGTTTTGCTGGTGGTTGTGGGCTATCCTGTGTGTGAAAGAGATAATAGAAGGAGCGGCAGAAACCGGGGCTCGTTAAAAAAAATATATGTAAAAAAAATACTGAAAGGAATAAATAAGTAAGTAAAAGGAAAGAAAGAAAAGAAAAAGATGAAGAAAAATTAAGAAAAAAAAGACACTAAGCAACCAAACTAAGTGTTGTTGGCTATAGCTTGAAATTCAGCATAGCAAATAGATTCTAAAGTTCTCTTTGAAATGTTTCTGTACATTGGTTGCAATGCCTTGAACTTATGGATAAGGTATGATTCTCTGTATTTCCTTTCTCGTTCAGAACGGAAATTTGACTGTGAGATGTAAAGCTTAAGTTCGTCAAAGTAATGACCTGTTTGGTTGAAGTGCTTGGCGACGGCTTTGGGAAGCTTGACATGTGATTTGACATGTGACCATTGGCATGTGATCGACAAATAGGCCGTGTCACCGGCCTCGTGTGCAGCACTCCTTTATTCTCAATTCTACACCCTTGCCATTAACATACGTTCGCTCATTTCCGCACCCACCCGCCTTACCCCCTCTCCCCTTTGGAAGAACCCTACCTATATATACTGTGCCGAGGAAAGCATATGTCGCCTTGGAAGAGACAAGTTATCATTAAGGTCACATTCATAATTACATTGACATCAAAACATTCTTTGCCAACAAAATCATAAGACTGGGCTACTATCATGAAGTCCCACAAGCAGCACTTCTCAGTCAAATGCTCCACTGTTCTTATAATATGTGCTGCTGGGCTAATTGGTTCATGATTAAAAATTAAGAATAGCAACAAATAAGGCACGAATGAGAAGGACAAGTCATCCACCTATTTCCCATTCTTTCCTTCTTGACAAGAAATTTTGATCACTACTTGTTGCAGAGAGTTGCGAATGGGGCATTGCTGAACAGCTTTGGCATGGAGCGGGGCAGTAACCTTTTAAGTCCCAAGTTATGTCCTGGAAAACTGTGGAAGATTTCCCCCCACCCCCGCTTTTTTTTTTTTACTTTTCCAGTGTTTTCCATGTAGTGTCCTCATTGACAAAAATAATTAATCTATGCTTTATTTCTTCCACTCATTGAAAATGCTGAATCACAAAGCATGTCTTGAGAAAGACAGTTTTTCTCACAATACATATAGAAGTCATCAGTAACATTCTCTCAATGTATGACAGCAAAACAAACATAAATAACAAAAGATATGCAAAATTGCCCCGACTCAGCCATAGGGGTTGGGATAAGCAGACGTGCGTGACTTGTTCACAGCAAGCAAGAGAAGAAAAACTGTGCCTGCATTGTGGACGAGTAGGATTCTTTGGTGGTGACATTGGTACAAATTGGTAGGACAAGTACAGCACGAGCTTTGGAGTTAAATGGTTAACAGCTGATTGCTATGAAACCTGCAATGCAGTTGACATTTAGGCAAGTTGGTGACGGTACATAGTCAGAACAGTGCAAAATACTATGAAGTCCATAGGTATCCTGTGTATGTTCTCTGTTTGCCATCCTCTTTCAAATCAGTTTCTCCATGAACAGTCAAACATTAAGTAAAAAGAAAAATCCTGCATTATTATTAACACTTAGCCTAACTAAATTACCTTTTGATATAAAGCCAAAGCCTGGTATTGATTTACCCAAGTAATATATGTGCACGTAGAACTTGCATAGAGTTGGCGGTAGCTCCGATAAAGTGAAACTTTCAAAAAAAGTTAACACTCTTTGGTCATGCTATATCATCTTATGGCAGCCTGGTAGAACTGTGGGCTGCTCTTAGCTGAAGATGCAGAAATTTGCTATAAGTGCAGTATTCAGTTGTGAAGTAGGAAAACCATGGCTGTAATTTATGTGTGGGTGCAGGGAATCCTGGACCAGCTGGCGAATCGGTGCCTGGCATCTGGCACCAATGCTTGGACAGATACAGACCACACCTGTTACACCATGACTACAGCTGGTTCCAAGGGGTTCTTGAACTTGTTGCCAATCTACCTAGACCACATTCTCTACCCTTTGCTCACGGTGGGTGTGTTCAACCCTGCTACATTGGTTTGTTTGTCTATTGATTGAACAGGGTCATAGCACTTTTGACTACTTTTCTACATCAAAAACACTTGCTGCAGAGTTTGCTCCCTGTCTTATACCTAGTTTTTAAGAGTGCTTTGAGAGTCCTGACTGTTACATCAGTCTTGGTCAGGACATTTATTGCATCATTTTGTCTGCCTTGCTGGGTGGTGGCACTTGTCATCAACCTCACAGCTGCAATCACCCTATGTTCTGATGGTTTCTTTTTAAGGCGAAAGCCTTAGATCCCTATATTTCAAGGTCTTGCTGTGAGGTACAGACAAACAGAGGGTGCCAGGAAAGGGAAACAGCAGCGCCAGAGGAGGGTTCTGAGAAAGGGCGACAAAGCGCAGTCAGATAGTTGAGGGAAATATCAGCGGTGGCACTGGAGGGCATTGAGTGAAAGGGCAGTGGCAGCGCCCGTAGAACATTCTGGAAACGGTGGCAACATGAGAGCAACATGCGGCCTTACTGCTACGCAGGCATTCTGGGAATGCAGAATTGATGGAGAGAGAGACCGCTGCCACACATCAAGAACAAATTTCGCAAGATGTACACGTGTGACAGCAGCCTCTCTCCACCAATTCTGCATTCTCAGAACGCCTGCATCACATTAGGACTGCATTTTGGTGAATGGAGAGAACAATGTTCAACAGCAGATCAGCAGAAACTTCAACAGCAGAACAGAAAGTACAACACAAAGTTCAGCAGCAGGTCAACGGAAGGTCCAACTAGGCTTTTGCCTTCACATTCTTAGAAAGTTATAAGCATCCCCCATAATTTTTCTTTTCTTTATGCCATTTTCATTATCATGTTGTGTATATATATAAACTCATTCACTCACGCATGAGTGCTGCTGACTGATTGTCTGATCGCCTACAAGGGTGGTTGTGCATGCGTTTTATGCTAATTTTCTTCCTTGTGCAACAGCCCTCTTGTGTGCAACACTGCTGCCACTGCTTGTGAAAAATACATTCCCGAAAGCAGTGCTGACTGGCGAGTGAATTCTCTTGCACATGGGCATTACAGGTAATAAAGGGGCTGTTAACATAGGTTTCACTGGGTCCTGGAGGTACCATCCACATCAGACATTTTTCCTCCCCTTTATTTACACCTGCTTCAAGGCCTGCCATTTTTGAAAGACTGCCCTATCCTGTGTTCCTCCATGCTTGATCTTGCACCTTCCATGGGTACAGCTGGCAATGCTGTCTGACCCCAAACTGGAGAGTTCTTTGTTAATAGTTGACAAATGCCTCTAAAGGACAAGAGAGGGCACCAAATCTCTGATGCCTTTACAGTGACTGTTGGGAAACATTTAGGAATAGAACCCTAGACCATTCTACACTTACTATAAAGAAGTTCTGTCTTAGACAAAGTTGTTTTTTTGAAGTTGTCATTCTACATATTATGGCAAAGAATTCTTGTAGACGTATGGAATTTTATGTTCTCATTTTAAAATATGTGGTTCTTAATTTATGCAAGTTTGCAAATTTTCTGTAAAACACTAGCAAAAAAAAAATTCAGTTCTTCAGATTTTGCTAAACGGGTTAATAATGACTTCTTATACATGGTTTCAAAACAATGCAGTAAGACTAGCTTTATTGCTCTGTCTACCCTAAAACAAGAATTGTGACTTTTTGAAGTTGACTTCAGAGAAACACCGTTCTGATTGGCAACTTTGCAACTCTTGTGTTCTAGGGTGGGCAGAGCAATAAGATTGGTTTTATTTGATTTCTTACATCATGTGGGAGTCATTGATATCTTGTTTAGTGACATCCGAGACTGATTTTTCACTAACTCCCCCATTAACGAGCAGCTTTTTGGAAGGACATTGTCTTTATTCCAGGCGTCTTGGGGTGATTTTGCCATTGCCAGGTTCATAGGTTTTGCTAAGTTCATGAGCTGCTCTGGTGCACTCATGAACTGCCATATTTGATATCATTAGGTTTTCCTATGCATTTTTGTTTTTTGTTAAACATGTGAAACATAATATTTTACTTTTATTATATGGCCTCCACTTCTTTCCTTTTAAAGAATGTTGTCATTAATTGCCTATTCTACTTTCATTTTATCATTTTGTGTGTTCATTCCTGGAATTGGTATAGTAACAACAGTCATTTTGTTTAGGTCGTTTTGGTCAATTGAGATTGAAAAAAAAGATTGCAAAGTTACATCAATTCTGTAAAAGCACTCAGCTTTATTCAACTCTCAGTAATGGAGTGCTTGTAGAAAACCTATATTGGCAAGACCTTGTGTTCTATTATTATTTGGTGCCTGACACCTGACGTCCTACCACCACAATGTTATGCTGTTATGCTGCTGAGCTTGAGGACAAGCGTTCAATCGTGGCCATGGCAGCTGCATACTGCGGGGGACGTTCGGTGTTTGCTGAAGAACCCCAGGGGCTCAAAATTAATCTGGAGCCCGCTCTGTGGCTGCCCATCTCATACTCATATTGTGCTTTTTTGCACCTAAAACCCCATAGTTTAATTAATTCTTAAACCAGTTTATTGTGCTGTGGAAAGCTTCAACGCGTGATATGGCCTCTATGCCAGTTTTTCATGCTGAATGCCTAAGAACAGCCTAGAACGAGAAAGTGCTATTGCAACATTTCATGTTGTGATGTGATTTGTGTCGTAGGAGTGATGGCACATAAAAGTGTACATAGGAAAAACTTATTAAGTAAATGCTATTCAATTTAAATCAATGTGCCAAATCTGTCCTGTTGCAATCATTACATTACATTACTTTCACATTGTTCTTTTGCAACTACAGCCCTGCAACTTGCCCAACTATTTCGGATTGTAGGGTGATGCTGGCTTTCCCCGGTGATGTTATTATGCTAACACAGCTCTTACAAAGTTGCAAGTATATACACAGTCTTCACATGATGTAGACAAGTGGATATCTTATGTTACATTGTAGTGGAACTTGTTGTGCTATATATATAAGACGTCAACATGACGGAAGTTGGTAAAATTGGCAATTTACTTCGTTACATTGAAATTCCGTTATCTTGAAATTCAACTTCCTATGCAAATAAGTACAGTTGCCGAAATATTTTTCTTCCATGGAAGGTGCCACAAAATGTTCTGAATCATCGGGCAAAATCGGGAAAAAGAAATCTGAATGAGAAAAATGTTTCACTTTGTTGATTGAGAGTTGGTGACCAAAGATAGTTTTATGCTGTGTTGGTGATATTTTCACATCAGCGATACGAAGTAAAGCCTGTGACGCCTTCATGTCCACTCTACCCTGCAGCTGATAATGTCACCTGCAGTGGGGCAATGCTATCATGAAAGCAAAGGCAGAGAGGAGTGAATCCTCTGTCTGCCTCTCACTTCAACGTGTATCTGAAGCTCAAGATTATGTAAATTCTGGCACTAAACACCCGGTAAGACAGCATAAAGCCATGGCTATCTCGGCTTGCCCAATCTTTACGCCAGCTGCAGATTGCCTCCAAGATTGGGCCCGCGGCCCACGTATTCTGACAGCCATGCACAGCCACGTCTGTGCTAAAGGAGGAGACGTGCACTCACCTGCCCCTCCTGCCTGCCTCCTGTGTGCTTAACCACATTACCACGCACGCTCTATCATGGTACCGCACACTCGCCCCCCCATTTCCCTTGCTTGCCCGGAAAGACTGCACCATCAAGCCACCATCCTGCTCTGCTTACACTCTCACATATTCTCTCATGCCCACAGCATATGGGGCGCGATAAGATTTTATCACGCTTGGACTTAATACAAAACACAACAGCGAGAAGGTGTTGATGCTCCGCTTTGGCAGCCGCTCTCAGTCAGAGGTACATTTGCAAGCAGCCGCATGTAATTCAACCATTGTGCATTGTGCTGTTTTATAACAGTTTATACTTATTTAACATGAACCAGCAAGCACAGTTAGCCAATTTACAGGGTCCCTAAAATGGTTTGGGCAAATTTTGTAGATGCATAAGGAGCAGCTAGACAAATGAGACCAACAAATAAATTTCTATGGGACGAACAAACAAATGTTTAGTTCAGTGTGTAAGAACAAACTATGGTGAACAGAGCCGGCAGTATCTATTGCCTAAAATGTTAAATAAGTATGGCACCTTCTTTCATGCTGATACTCTGTCTTCTACTTCCTTTAAGCTATATTGTATTAAAAGTATCAAACAATACTGTTTCCTAATACAATATTTTGCATATTTATTGTGTTAAATTTTGTTGTAGATCTTCCATTCTTCAATATTTCATATTACAGCTTGTGTCCTTTTGAGATGTTATTTTGCCATTGCCTGCAGGCATAAATTGTGTCTGCATGCCACCGCTGTATAATATATGCCTGTATTTGTTTTCTAGGCCCCAGATTTTCTCAAGCTGTTTTTTCGTAGCTTTTTTGTCTGGGTTCCATTCCCTAATTGACTGGGTAAAGCACTCATTCATTCATTCATTCCAGATACAGTAATACCTTTGCACCACAATTTAAGTGAAGCGTCTCATTAAAAGAGCTACGGAAGTTTACAAGTTACCATCCTCCCTACACATGCTTTTCTTCCTCAACTTGTTCGCCGAGCGATTGGGGCTAAGCAGTGAAGGCAGCTTCACTGGCTCTACATCATGATGGGAAGTGGTGTCATCTACTTCCGGTGCCTTGAAGCCAGTGCGCGAAGCTTCTCCTACCTCTCCGCTACCTGCCTTGCTGTCGATCCCCAGTGAGAGCTATCCAAGCAGCATTCGTTGTGAGCGTTCTGTCGCAGCACCAAGTGTGTCTGATATTCCAGTAAATGCAGACGAGCTGGGCATTTTGACAGATCGGCAAAGGTATAAATGTGAGCAGCCTGCATGGTGCAGCCACCTGGTGGCACAGAGCTCAACCAGCCAAACACAGAGCTAATGTTGCTGTAAGCAAGTGTAAAACGTTTCAAACATTTAAAAAGACAGCATGTTCATGATGTAGAAAATTTACACCAGTAGCAAAGTAGAGTACACTTGGTTACTGCTATATAAGCTCTGCGTTTGTCTGGTTGAGCACTGCACCACCAGGCGGCTACACCCTGAAGGTCGTTCATGCTTGCTCCTCCACCCATCCAGCAAAATGACCAGTACGCCTGGATTTACTGCAATACTGAACATGCTAAAGCTCTCTATTGTTGTTGTAATTTTCCGGTGGGAAGGGACAGCCTTATTTGCTACAGCCACTCTGCTTGCCTGTAGCCTTGCAGAGGGACACAGTGACGCAGCTTGACATGTTGCCAATCGCTAGATTTGCAGCCCACAATGCAACAAGGGCAATTCATGGTTCTCATGAAAAGAAACTTCAACACGAACACTGACCATGCAGCAAGCGTCAACACAGAGCATGTTGTAACACAAGCAGATGACACTTGCTGTGTGTAGGAAGGGCTTGAGTGTGGTTATAAATTGTCGTCGCGTATTCTCTTTCTGTTACTTTTTTTTATGGAAACAAATGAACCAACCTTCCAACTCTTACAAAAAACATTTGTTCACCATAAAGATAGAAAAATGTTCAATAACGAAATGTGGGTAGTCAATTGGATAGCTCGCCCGACTGACATCATGCGCGCTCGTCACGTTGATGGTCACGAGGGTGCTGAAAACTCGGGAGGAGCAGCAGCATTGCAATCGGTAATGATGCACATTTTTAAAACCTTATAATAAATCACACGCTTTACACAAAGTGCTTAAAAGTCGCTTAATGATCAGAAGGACCTATCCTAATGACTCAGTACGTTTGTACAAAATTGTCGAAATTGTTTCAGGGTCTCTTTAACTTTGTGTATATACCCCTTAGAAATGTGTAATCTGACCCTGTTTATAAGCGCACTGTAAACTTTGCATTTGCTCTTTTCCAAAATTTGGGACTGGATAGTTCACAACAAATACTGGAAGGCCTAGATTGATTTTATGCATCTGTCACTTGGCATAATGCATGCGAAGGCACACGTCACATTTTTTTTTTCAAACTGATAAAGGCTTTATCTAAAACAGTGTTGCAGTTGCCAAACAAAGATGATTATATATAACTGTATGTTTGAGCATGATTAAATAAACCTTTAGAAAGTTGCTTAAATTAAGGACAGGAATCTGGATCAACTAAAATTAACTTATGCTTCCCTTTGCAGAATTATTTTTAAGTACTGCAGAAAATAATTTAGCTGAGGATGATGGGGGAAGGACACAAAAATAAAAAATGATAGCAAAGGTGCCTCAGGAAAGGTGACAGTGTAGTTGATGGCCCTCGCACTTTGTGCCGGCCCTGGTACTCATTGGAGCTAGACCTTGCACAGTACCTTTCGTTTCTTGGTCCCCATGTACTGATGCCTCATCCTGCTCCCATTTTGGTGTATTTGCAGGAAGCAGCCTTCATCACCGAAGTCCATCATGTGAATGGAGAGGGGGAGGATGCTGGTGTCGTCTACTGTGAGATGCAGGCACGCGAAAACACAGGCGAAAGCTTGTGCATGCTGAACCTGCTGCGTACACTCTACCCAGCTCCCTGTGGCTACCGCTATGAGACTGGAGGCCTCATGCGCAATCTTCGTGAGAGCACTGACAACCAAAAGGCAAGCACCACTCCTTTGAATTGGGAAGGGAAAGGGGTTTGTTGCCTCAAGCTGCCAGAGGAAAAAGAAAAAAAATGTGCACTTGGTTGCAATCTAAGAATTCAGGAGCAGCTCCTTGTGTAAAAGTGCTCTGTCCCTGTTTTTTATCCATTACATATGGTTTCCTGCAAAATTACTGGAGAGAAATCTGGCCCCAGTGTCCACAGTATCTGCAAGCACGGCTGTTCAGCCAGCATGAGAATGACTGGTAGCACAGTCGAACCTCGTTATAATGAAGTTTCAGCTGCCACTAAAGTTACTTTGTTATATCCAATATTTGTTATAAAACTGTACTCTGTTATAGATGAAAAAAAACAACAACAACATGAAAAAGCTCCAAGATTGCATTTACGTGAGAGAAACACTAGAGTGACACTGAGCGCCGGGATATACAATCCCTTTCACAACATTTCGCGTGACTAGCAGACTCGTCGGTGTTGGTGGGCAACAGCATGCTGCTAGCTAGCACTGTGCCAAGCACACTGTCTGACATAACTGGCAAGCCTCTCCACTGCCGTTATAGCTGAGGATGGCCATTCGGTGCCGTGAGGCTAATCTCAGCGACAACGGCTGTGTGGTGGCATGCCAGTCATGTCGTAGCCCAGCGAAAATCATGCCTGCAAAACAAGACTAGTGGACGCTACCTCACCTGCAAACGTGTACTTATTTAAAAAAAAAAGATGAGAAAAAGAAGAAGACGTTGCAGTTGCTGGCTACTGAAGGTATATCGCAGTGAAGTGCGTCGTGCAGGAGCATGTCCGTTCTGGAGCAGTGTCTGGTGTCAGACCAGACGCATGCTTTAGACCAGCCATGGCTGATGCTACGCTTTGCTAGAGGCATTTAAAAGTGAGTGATGACAACGCCACTGCTATGAGCTCTACTTTGCATGACTAGCGTGATGAGGTGCGTGTCGGTTGGCGCACTGCCCAGAAGCTGTATTCTCAGTCTGTTTCTGTCAAGGAAATGATCACTTTCGTGAGATTTTGCATGACTTGGCACTGTAAGCGTTGGCATTTGCGGGTTATAACACTTCTCGCACAGTCAGTGCCAAGCGCACTGTGCACGCTATCTTGGCACTGTGCCAGGAACGCTGTTGCTCGTAAACACTACTGTGTTCGATGCCGACTCGCAAGAAAGCGGTCGTATCCCCCATACTTATTGACCGAGAATATTGCTCCGGAATGCCTGCGTCCTGAAAAATATATTTTGAACTGTGAGCGAACAACTGTTCACTTTGCTATTGTTGATATTGCATTGGATCTTGTACTTTCGGCTTCGTCATAGCCATAGGTTCGCCTATTGAAATAAAGTGTGGCCAACCAAATTGAAATTTTCTTCGTTGTATCCGATAATTTGTTATGGCCGTGTCGATATTATCGAGGTTTGACTGTAGATGAATTTGCCTAAACTGCATCCTTCTGGTTTCAAACAACTTTATGACTTTGCAAATCAATCATATTCAACAAAATACAGTCAAATCTTGTTAATTTGAACACCCTTAATTCGAACTTGCGGTTTATTCAAACTGATGCTGTGGCTCCCTAAAAGTTATGTGTATTCCGATGGGTGAAAATGCCCGGTAATTTGAATGCAAAGCATTTGCGATGGTCAATTCAAATGTACCACGCTCCGACAACCTCGGCAGTGCACCAAATCACGCGGCAGCACCTCCGACCAGAATTGCCTTGACCCCACCATAAAGGAAAAGCTTAGGAGAGACCATTGCGGCAGAAATTTCACTCTCTTTCAAATGGCTAGGTTGACGTTGCTACGTCACATTGTAATGCTCCAGCCACACTAGAGGCAAAACGTGCACTGCCGGAGGGATTAGTCCTGGGCTGATTTTTCACGGCCTGCTGCGGCAGCAGGCAAACTGTGAGCGGAGGAGATCAATGAGAGCGGCCTCCACAATGACGTACATGCAGGAAACTGGTGTCATGCAGCCCTGCTGGACCACTTGTTTTGCATTATCGTCTCCTCACGTCAGCTCATGCTCGCGCTTGGTATGGTTGCCTTGGTTTGGTCTCGCTCGCACTTGTTTTTTTACAATGACGAGTCTAAACCAAGACGTCCCGATAGAAAGGTTGTTGGAAGCAGTGTGCAATATACGATTCTGTACAACAAGACAGACCCTGAATAGAAAAACGCAAAGGCAACACCCAGTACCTAATTCTTCTTGTCTTTTGAATGGGGTGATGCCACAACAGAAGGGAGCACACCAAAATGATCATGATCAGTGGCAACGACTTCGTCTTCTTGATAAGACATAACTCGCATTAAGAATGGAGGATGAAGTACATAAACACTGAGCCGATCTGTCAGCAGACGAAGGAAAAACATGCGAGCATGCAGAGGGAAACAGCGGTTGAGGGCCAGTCCAGTGGGGGCAATTCTGCTGCTTATGTGGCAGTTTTAGGTGGCAGAGGTAATTGGTGCCATCTATCAAGCTGGCGAGGAAGCAAATCAGCTTCCCTCCTGCCCTACCTTGCAACTGCGCTCCCCTCTCTCTTCTTCTCAACTCCCTCACCTTTGACTGTCTCAACACACGCCTGTCTCCGTGCTGACGCCAGTTTAGCCCGCTCCCTGAAGTTTCGTTTTCTGTTTTCAGGAAGTGAGCATTGCTGGCGGGGCAGTTTCGTGGTCCTAGCTTCCTGTATGTCCACATGCGTGCCACGATATTTCTTGACTTGCATCGTTCCTGCATCGTGCTATGTTGCACAAATACTTCGAAAACAAGTCCTTCTTTTAGTAATTTGAACTTCTTTTAATTCGAACAAATTTTCAGGCCCCTTTGAGTTCGAATTATCAAGATTCGATTGTGTTGCATTATAAATGAAATAACATTAAGTGATTATGCATGTGTGCAGAGTCTTATTGCCTTCATGCACTTAGAAAGCTATTATTGCTTGGAAACTTAGGAAAAGCCTAACTCCACAACAATGTCTCAAGTCACAAGCATGAAGACTAGCCAAATCCATATTAGAGTTGTCATTCTTGTGGTAGCTGAACTAGTTGTATTGCCCGGGTTGACTCTTGTAATTTTAGTCTGAAGCTGTAGGGTTCATCCCTCAGCATTAAAAAAAAAGTGCTGTTATATCTAGCGTATACAGTGAAATCTCAATATAAAGAACTTCAGAGGACCCCCAGTAAAGTGTTCATCATTCTGAAATATTGTTATAGTGAAAGCCCCAAGATTAACCATTCCCCCCATCAACATATCAGTTCATAAGTTGTCATATGAGCTATCCACGAAAACGTTGCTGTTCGCTCCCAGCACGCACTATTGCTATTTTCCATAGATTCCGCTGCCACGCACCACTGAAGCACCATATAATAAGAGTGATGCGCGCAAAACAGACGCCGACACCAAGAAAACTACCGACAAGAAAGGTAGCTCCATGTCACCTCCAAAGCGCAATGTTTCTTGCTTTTCTTGCCTTGGACACTGCAACTGTCTCACTCGAGTTGGACGCCTGAACTATGTCAAAGCGCAAGCACGCATAAACAATATTGTCTGGAAAGTGCAAAGTGTGACTGTGTGGCATCCCCATGAGTACGGAGGTTACATTTCACTGCGTGCATAGCTAGTACAGCTGCAGAAAGAGGTGTGTGCAGAAAGAAGGGTGAAAGATGAAAGAGAGGTGCCTCCGTTGCTAGGTGGGTGGAGCATGCACTCGCAAAACCTGATGTATCATCGCCTCCGCTTGCCCGCATTCTTTTCTCCTAGGGTGCTGTCTCAGGTTTTCCAAACCCATGTGCTCCGACGTCAGACCTCCGCGCCTTGTCATCTGCTAGCCTATGTTATAGATGCTGTGAAGGACAGACAGAAATCTAAGAATCCCCAGATTTCTGAATATTAAATTGTAGTACTGAGGCGTTGTTAACATCACAGGGAAACTGAATAATGATCGTTGGTCTGATAAGTTCAGTATTCTGAAGTTCATAGTGCTGAAATATTTTTATATTGAAACTATAAGAAGTCAGCAGGGTATTTCTGAAAAGTTCGTTAATGTGGTGTTTGTAGTAACGAGGTTTCACTATAGTATAGGGGTAAGGTGCTCCTGTACTTCAGCACTAAATAGCACACTGCGGTCATGCTTGCAGAGCCAGTAAGGGATATAATAATAGGTGGCATGGGAGCACTCCAGAGAAAAGTAGCTGCACAAGTGCACACGTGAAGTGCAGAGATGTGGTGCCATTGAAGAAGAGAGTAGAGCCAAAGAAGAGATGCATGCCAAGACATGCTGCCGGAATTGTGTGGGCACTTAGCAGTTCATACTATTCTATGCACGTACACATGCCTTAGTGATAAGCAGTAGGTGGTGGCCTGCACCATGCCCTGAAAGTAGTGTTCTTCTGACAGGGAAGGGAGATAAACCAGATGTAGTGACGAGTGAATACAATGCTGCATCCATATGCTAGGAGAGGGTAAATGACCAGCAGTCATTGGTGGGGTATGACTAGCATATGCACAGGTACCCATTAAGGTGCACTTGCTTCTGTGTTTTCATGTTGCAGTGGACTTTATAACATCGTGTCTAGAGGAGCATGGAAAAAAGAAGGAAAAATGTGAAGGAAAGGGAATTATTGGGTGGCATGCATTGACGTGGAACTCCAGTTTTCTCAGTTGTAGCAACAATGGCAGCAGGATAGTGAGGGTGCAGCTGTTCTTTGCAGGCATTAGATAATGCCAGTGTATGAAGGGCACTGAGTGGCCCAGTGCTTGTGGTATTACCTATCTGGTCATACTGAAGAGTGAAGTTGGCACTTCGGATGTTTCTTGCTTTCAGGGGCATTAATTTACTGGAACCATTTTGACCAGGCACCCATGCTCCTTCACTGACTGTTGATGCCTTTTCAAGGCAGATGTTCAAGAGTATTTAGGCGTGAATCGTGAAAAAGCATACTTTATCTTGGTTGGTGTCATGCAACACCATGTTGAAGTTGAGAGGTCAAGGAGAAATTTACAATAGATGCACTAGCATCCAAAAGTAAGGTACAGCTATGAGAAGTGCAGTGTAGTAGATCTCCACTGGGCACACCGTGGAATTGGCACGAGGAGTGTAAGCTGTATAAATAGCCAAGATGAAAAATTGTTCACAAGACTGCAGATGTAATTGTCAAAGGTGGGTAAATGTCTTTACCTCTTGCTTACATCCCTCACCACCTGCTTTAGAGACTTGCTTTTACCTTACTGTCACATAGTAAAAGTTGCTGGCCCTCCCTTGCCCATTAATGGTAAAGAATAGCCTTGATGTGTGTTCAATTTCACATTCTGGTTACTTTGGCATCAGGTTATTAAACTGCACTCAATGTTGGAATTTAATCTGAAACAAATGCCAGGTAATGTAGTATTTGATCAAATACTGTAAAAATTTTAATGTTCACCTATGCCTAGTGTTTTTCTTTCAGTTAAACTTCTAAGTGCTGCGGACGAGTCTTACTTGGTTACAATGTTCTTTGCAATAAGTGCCAAGGATGAGTCTGTCTTGTCCACATGTTTGAGCGCTCTAATGAGCCAGGCTGGTCCAGTCCATTTTGGTGTCCTGGCAAGTTCCTCCTTTAGTTGCTAGGGGGCCTACAGGCTCCGTTTATCGATGTTTGTTCTGTAAAGATTTAAAAAATGGTGGCTGCAAGTTGCATGTGGCTACGCTTGTCGCGAAAGTGCAGCTTTTATTTGATTGAGTCGTCAAGCTCCAAAGGTGATTTTCTTGTGCATGAAAGCATTGACAGTGATGGCAGTGTTTTTCAGTGCTATTCAGTGACTCTGATGTTGTCGATTACGATGATAGTTTTGATACATAAGGCAGTAAACAAAGTTAGATGGGTGGACCCTTTCACCAGCGCCTCCTCATTTTACATTTTGTGTGTTTTCTGACAAAAGATGTGAATTTACGACCCCATGTCGTATACGATTTCGAATCTGCAAAAAAAAAAAAAAAAAAAATTGCTATCCAGGTGTGCAATAAAAAAATATAATTTTCTGAACACATTTTTAGATTTTTTGTTGGTTACTACACAAATTTGGAGGCATACGTATATTCACCTAAGCCTAGTTTTTTTCTTTGAGTTAATTCACAAATTTGGAGGCATGCTTATGTTGCAGATGTTCTAATTCTTGCACTGTCTCATTAAGAGAGATTTCAGTGCATCATTTTTTAATTAGCCACCTTTTTAAATTTATAATTGTTGGGAAATTCCTGCAGATAGCAAGTTTCAGTTGTGATTTTAGAGTGTGCATTGTCTTTTGTGTATTTTTTTTTCTTCAAATTCCCGAGCTGACAGCACAGCCAAAAGAACATTATCGTAGTACCAATCAAGCCTGAATACAGCAAGCATGTTCACTGCATAAAATGTGTTCACTATACCAGAAGTTCGTTATAATTGGACTTTCCCTCAAAACTACATATAATACAGTAAAGTTTTGTTAATTTAACCCTTGTTAGTTTTGAAAATCGAGTAATTCAGACTCATCTTCTGGTCCCAGCAGGTGTATGCATTAATAAATGTGATCAAACTCTTGTTAACTTGGATGTGTTTGGCTGCACACCAGTTATATCAGACGACTCTTGAAGGTCGGCGAACCCGGAGAGCCACAAATGTGCAATGCAAAAGTGCAAAAGAGGCGCTACTGTCCGACTGAAACAAAGTGCCGGAGTCCGCATCGCCATAGTGTTTTAGTATTCATAGTGAACTACAGGAACGCTGGAATGCTTTGTGCTTACTTGTACCTTTATAGCCTTTATTTTTGTGTTTACTGCAGAAATAAAGTGTTAAAGTAAAAGAAAGTAAAGTAAATAAACGGTGTTATGCACTGCATCTGCTGCAGTGCATAACAGAGCATTGGCCGTGTGCCTCTGTAACTGCATAGTTTCCATCCATGATTGTGTCAATAGCGACCACAGTTTCATCCACAGCAGTTGCTGCAATCGTTAGTTTCGTTTCTACTCGATGTATGCATCGGTAGAGTGCCATCAAAACTGCATCGTCGTCATCCATTATCGCGTCAATAGTGGTTGCACTTTCAGCCGCAGTGGTAGTGGCAAAAATTTGCTTCCTTTTGGCTCGTTGCGCGCGTCAGCTGCATATCTTCAGAACTGCATGGTCGGTGCCCATGCTCGCATCCGTAGCGGCCGCGGTTTCGTCCCCAGCGGTTGCGGCAAACAGTAGTTTCATTTTGACTCAGTGCAACAGCTGTGTTGGTAATGTCGCAAACACAGTGGAAGCTGTCGAGGATTAAGAGCAGCAGCTACATGGCGATGGATGGAAGCTGTTGGCGACCAGCACACTGGTGCGGTAGTGCAAAGTGTGTCTTAGATTAAGCCACGGCTGCGCTGCAAAGGAAGTCGTGAGGCCTTCATTGCTGCGAGTACAAATCAGTCATGAGATGACGAGAATTGCAACTTCCACACTGCTTTTGTGCAAAATAGAAACAGAACTTGCCACTTCATTCAGTAAATAAAGGCAGGTTGACGTAGTAAGCATTTGTTTATTGTTTTTTTGATACCCTCGATAATTTGACATTAGATTAATGCGGGTATATTTTTTTTGGCCCCATGAAATCCGAATCAAGGAGGTTTTACTGTAAACTGAACAAAGTGCAGTTGAAATATTTTATTTGATAAAATGATGTGTGCTACACCTACTGTCAGAAATAGATGATTGAGATTCATTTAAGTAGTATTGACCAAACAGTAGTACTCTCCAAGTTTAACAAGCTGTCGACGTGATTGTGAGTCAAGCCCCTCACACACACAAAATGTTTGAGACCACTGAGGGTATATTTAGAGGCTGACTGGTTTCTTTGTCGTCACTTAAGGCCCCAATATCCCAAGATTATCGCATCAAACAAGCACTTCAACACAGATGCTTTCCGGGACATGTTCACCTGCATTCGGTGAGACTGCATTGATGCCCTGTATCCGCAAGGCTCAGCTGGTTACCACACTTTGTCTTATAGATGTGCTCTTTTAGCAGGCAGAAATCCTTTGCAAAAACAGTTTTTTTTTTCATTCCTGTAGGCTAACCTCCTTCCACAATGTTTCAGCATTTTTACAGTGTCCAGAAGTGAGACCCTGGATACATGCCCCTTGGCCTTGGCTGGCACATTCATCTTTTGGCTGTAGTTTAACCATCACATTTTATGGCAGAAACTGCAGTTCTGATGTTTTCCAGTAGGAAGCACATGCGATGTGCCGAGTAGTTATCAAGGATTTCAGTTTAAAACCTCTACAGAAAATAAAAGGTTGTTCTGTGGTGTTTGGGAACATTGATAGCATGCGAGCAATAAAGAGCAAGAAACTAAAAACGTAACAATGAAGAAAAAAATGGTAGTTCACTGCATAGTAATGATTGCCTATGTGACGGCACCGCAGCAGAAGTGTATCTGCAAGGAAAAAAAAAAGAAACAAGAGACAGGAACAAAGTGAGTGCTGTGTTGCAATGATTGGCTGCAGCATGTGCTATGTGCTGTGGAGGCACCTTTCCCTCAACTAGTCAAGAGGCTGCCATGCTACGGTTCATTGTAACCAAAATTTTATAACTGGGCTGTTGTAAGTTGATGGCTCTCTCATAGACTTCTTGCAAAACATTTTTGTTGTTGAGAAACTGTTTGTAATAGCCAAAAGTTTTTTCAAAGTAGGATCGTTATATGTGGGCTTGACTATTAATAGGGCATAGTCCTCTCAAATACATTAGACTTCTGGTAATTTGACTCTGGTTAATTCAATTTTTCAGTTAATTCGATCCTTATCAAAGGTCCCAGTCAGCACCCATACATTTTAATGGGCCCTAACTTTTGTTATTTCAATCCTAAAAGTGGCCTTCGCCAGATAATTGGAACTTTCTAGGTGAGCATGCACGCTCCTGACCCCAATGGTGACCCCAGACCCCTTCAGTAGTGGCAGTGTCTGTCTTGACGGCGCTTCAGTAAAAAATGCTGATATTATTATTATTACAGTATTTACCTGATTCTAATGTATCCAAAGAAAATTCATAAAAAAATTGCCTGTGTGGTGCAATCCAACATGGTAGGCAATTGAGAGCCAGCCTAGCCAAGTCTTATTGCCATGGCCATCACAAGATAGAGACTATGAATGGCAAACATGTTCACTGTGATGGTGACAAGTTCTCACATAGCATGACGATGACGACAACGTGCCATTTTCAGTCTGATTACGAAAGCACAGTCAAATGCTAAGATATTTTACACGTTAAGCTAACAGCAACAGCTTGCATCACATGTTCTTGGCATTTCGGAGAATTGCCCATGCCACAGGATGAACTAGCAAAGTGGTTAGTCTAGGCGTGGGCCACAATTCCATCTGAAATTTTTGTGGAGTCCTTTGATAAATGCAGAACGTCAAACGCGCCATGGACCGTACAGAAGACAACACGTTGTGTTTCTTCACAGACAGTGATGAAAGGCAGTCTGAGAGTTACGATGATGGACATTTCATCATCATAAGCCTGGTTACGCCCACTGCCGGGCAAAGGCCTCTCCCATACTTCTCCAACTACCCCGGTCATGTACTAATTGTGGCCATGTCGTCCCTGCAAACTTCTTAATCTCATCCGCCCACCTAACTTTCTGGCGCCCCCTGCTACGCTTCCCTTCCCTTGGAATCCAGTCCGTAACCCTTAATGACCATTGGTTATCTTCCCTCTTCATTACATGTCGTGCCCATGCCCATTTCTTTTGCTTGATTTCAACAAAAATGCCATTAACTCTCGTTTGTTCCGTCACCCAATCTGCTCTTTTCTTATCCCTTCACGTTACACCTATCATTCTTCTTTCCATAGCTCGTTGTGTCATCCTCAATTTAAGTAGAACCCTTTTCGTAGTAAGCCTCCAGGTTTCTGCCCCGTACGTGAGTACTGGTAAGACACAGCTGTTATACACTTTTCTCTTGAGGGATAATGGCAACCTGCTGTTCATGATCTGAGAATGATGGACATTTAAGTAAGTAAATTTCCATTCTGTGAAGGTAAAATTAGCTGGTTTCATCTTTTTCTTATGGCCTACATTGAAAACCTGCTATGTTTTTTTTGTCTAGAGAATCTATGTCTAGAAGCTGTGTCATTTCTACAATAGTTTTTTACATTGAACCCATAAAAAGTGTGTGTGTGTTCGATTCAGGGATGTGTTATAACTGCAAATACTGCAAAGTGAATGAGAGGTGTGTTTCGACATTATTTTTTTCTGTTTCTTCTTTAATTTGACCCACAGAACAATTTGACCAAGTTTGCCGGTCCGGTCAGGGTCGTACTAATGGAAGTCGACTGTAGCAGAATGCTTGATCTTGTTTTCCTTGGCATGCATTTTTAAAGTGGGAAAATGTGCTTAGCATTGTGTTTTATTATTTTGATGCACAGGTCAAACTGTACCACAAGAACTTCTACCGTCCTGAGAACCTGTGTGTGATTGTAGCTGGCAGCGTGTCTCCCAATGAAGTACTCAAGGCTCTGGAGCCATTTGAGAGAAAGATCATTGCAAAGGTAAGGCTGGCAAGGCAGACATCACTCACATGGCAGTGCGTGCCGAAAGTGCTCTGGGAATGTTGCAGCTGCCTTTTGCTGACATTTCTGACAGATCAGCTGGATTAATTTAAGGGGTGAATACTACTTGCGTGATAAATTGTTGAGATGTTAACTAATGAAAACAAAAATTCACCAATAAGCTTTGTAAATAATCAATGCATTTTGCCACAGATTTTGAAGACTTATTTCTCAAAACTGGTGCTCGGCACAGAATTTCTGCTTAGTGAATAAGATTTCATTAATGCACAGCTACAATTTCACAGTTGAGACATGTGATCTGACATTAATAACTACAAAGTTATTAAGGAAATTTTGTTCAATCTTGTTGTGTGTTATTTATTAGGCTTTAATACATTAATAGCATATTGCTCTTACTTATTATACCATTGATTGTTCTGGTTTGTATAATTTGTCATATTGGGTAGAATGCATTGCCACTTCACTAACGTGATAGCCACTTAGAAACTGAATCATACCTGTGTCACACGGGCACATTTGGAAGGCCTTCCAGTCGACGGCCTTTGAAACGCCACAACTCTATCAACTCAAAGGAGTTGTCACGCTGCTACACGGCAGTTTCTAAAGGCCGTTGAGTGGTTCAGGTGTTTCTCGTAAAATTGTGTGGCGCTGCAAATCTTTATTTTCGTTTTCATGTCATGAAAAGTTAAACAACATTAAAACCGCTTAAAAGCACTATAATTTCCTTTATGTTTGTTGATACATTTAAAGAAATGTTTATACATTGCCATACATATATGTTTAGTTTTTAGGTTGTTGAGTAGCGAAACTGCGGCAATGTTTGCGTCGCTGAATGTCGCTGTTGTCGAGAGTATGTGCAGTTCGCACATATCAAGTGGCAAAAATACTTTATTAATTAATAACACTCGTATATAGTACTTTTAGAGCATTCTGGTTTGATTTGTTCTTTCTAACGGATAGTACGAGCACACTGTGAGCAAGAGGGCATGTTCGCACTGTTTTCGTTGCTCAAAGGCCATCGAGATTTCGATAGAGTTGTAAGGTGCTCCATTGACTCGATAGACTATTGACTTGGCAGCCTTTGAAACCGCCCATGTAGCAGCTCGAACTTGATCTTTGAGTCAACTGACTATTGGTTGGAAGGCCTTCCAAACGCCCGTGTGACACGGGTATCAGCTTAAAAAGAGGTCAACAATGCCTGGTTTCTGATGGTGGCAAGCAGTCATGAACATTGGGGTTGCAGGGCCAGAGGAAGTCATTCACTCGACCATGGCAGAAAGGAGCACCACCCATCACTGGTCCTTTGGAGTCAACAGTACCATACCCATGTGATGATGATGACCATGGCCTTGTTTATGTAGCTTTCAGAGGACCTTCACTTAAAGTAAGTTGAATGTTTATAAGTTTGGCCTTTTGCATCATCAGTAGCAGTGTGCAAACAATGAAAATCCAGGACCAGGAGTCCAGGAGTCTCAGCACTCAGCCATTATTGTTCTGCACTTAAGTCTTTGGGCACCAATGTATTTACTGTATACCACCATGGTATGTGTGACTGATGTGGGTTGTGTGTATGTGCATGCGTGTGTTTGTGCTGTTTCAGCTGAGTGACATTGCATAGAACTTTGGAGTGTGTTAGGTACATGCAGCCATCTTTCGGGAACGATGAAATTGGTAGATTTATCTGACAGGTTGAATTAAACAAGAGGCAGAAAAAACACCAAACACACCACTCATTCATTTGGCAGTATTCTCCCTATTCTAACATGTCCCTGAATCGAATGTGCACCCGCTTTTTATGGGTTCAAGGTAGAAAACTAATGTGTAAATGATATAAAGCTTCTAAACAGAACACGCACCCAATTTTCTAGCAAGAAAGACGTAGCAGGCCTCAGATTTTGACAATAAGAAAACAAAAAACCGGCGAACCTTACTATCACTACATGAAAATTTATTTACTTAATGTCCATCGTCATAACTCTCAGACTGCCCTTTATCACTGTTTCGGAAAACCACACTATGTTGTGCACGCTAGTAGGAGTGCTTAGGCGAGCATCCGCCGGGGGCTTCTTCCTGCTCCTTTTAAGCCAGATGAGAAAGGATGGTGCACTCCGGTGCAGTCTGGCTCCCTGAGCATCTTTTCCCTTAATTTTTACAGCATGTGACATGGGAGTGAGAAATTTTGTTCAAAACAACCGTTGCATGGTTTTCGGAGTTCACATTCACCGGAATACTATTTTTTCTATTCAAATACATATTACTTTGCCAGGACCAACAGGGCAGTTCGAATTAGCTGTCGGTTCTAATGAAAAGATTTTGAATTATCGGGGTTTCACTGTAATAATTCATTGCAAATGAACATTTTAACTTTAGGATCTTCCTGAGGCAGGCAAAAAATAGTCATTTTTGATGTGGGATGACATGTGCTTGACACATTCACTGTAGCCTAAACACTGCCAAGACGGATGCTGCTGCTATTGGAGTCACCTCTGCGGTCACCACTGGGTTCGCGTGCATGTGTGATGGTTAGCCAAGTTCAGATTATTCAGTGAAGGCCAATTTCAGGAATTAAATGATGCGTTTGGTCTCGTAGAAATAGGTGCCAGCTGCGACCTTCCGTCGTGATCGTCAACCAAACCATTGAATTTGAATTAACGGGAATCTAAATAACTCAAGTGTACTGTACCTGACAAGCAACTAAAGGCATGAGAACGAGGTGAACATTTAAATTTGTGGGCTCCATTTGCTGCTTTGGCCCAATCAATATTTAGGTGAGTTTATTATGAAGTGCCTAATTGAATGTTGAAAAAAAAAAATCAAATTTTCAATCTTTTCAGGCTTGTGAAGACATTGCAGCATTGTTGGTCATGCAAGACTATCTTACAGACACATCAGTCTCTCCTCTACAGAAGTTGTTTGTTGAGACAGAAGATCCATACTGCAGCATGGTATGTGCCAAAGCATGTACTCTGCTCAATATGGCTTTGCCTAGCATGCGAGTATTGAAAGTTTTGAGCACAAATTGAATATCATAATTTCAGTATTAATTTACCTAGATGTCTCTTCCACAAGCTGATAGAGTCGCACACTATTACAGTAAAAGCTCGTTAATTCGGACTTCTAGGGACCGTAAATTATGTCCGAATTATCGAGCGGACTAAAAAAAAAAAAATAAATGCACGACTTTCATCAACAAACCTTTATTGCTCAAAGTAATCGAGAATGCTCGTTCGCTTTCGAGCAGAAACCCGCGCGGATACTATTTTACGAAGTCCTTCCAGGTGCTTAGAAGCTCGCATGCTGTCTGGAGAGTCCCAACAAAATTCTTCCAACACAGCGAGGGCCTCCGCGGCTTCCTTCACAGTGCGAGGGGGCCGAGGCTGCTTGCTCCTCTCGCGGCTCCTCTTCCTCCTCAGAATCTTCTCCTTGCAGCACGTCCCTGACAATTTCTTCTTCGGTAAGCGAGCCGGCTGTAACAACGCCGTCATCAATGCCGACGTAATCAGCGAGTGTCACCGCATCCGGCAGAACTCCTCCAAAATCCTCGCAGTCATCTCCATTGTCATCTAGCGACACTTCGGCCACTGCATCATCGTCAGGCTCACGCACAACGAAGCCACTGTGTCTAAAACAGTTGGCGACGATGTGCGCGGGCGTGTTGTGCCAAACGTAGGCAAGGATGTTGACCGCGCTCAAAAGATTCACGTCGTACTGCTTGCCGACTTCATGGCACAGGAGCATCCGTTCCAGCACACGCCTGCTGTATTTCGTCTTGACATACTGAATTATGCCTTGGTCCATCGGTTGGAGGGCCGATGTTGTGTTCGGCGGCAAGAAAACAACTTCTATGTTGTCCACTCCGGTGACACTGTTATGTGCACTACAACTGTCCAGCACCATTAACACTTTGCGGTTCTTTGCGGAAAACTGTCGCTCTAACTTCTGCAACCAGCCACGAAAAATTTCCGACGTCATCCAGGCCTTTTTATTCGCTCGGTATTCCGCCGGAAGAGCAAGCATGTTCTTAAAGCACCGTGGCTTTTGTGCCTTTCCAATGACGACAAGCGGCAAGCGCTCTGTTCCTGTCATGTTGGCGGCTAAAAGAATGGTGACGCGTTCCTTGGATCTTTTGCCACCGATGCACGGATCTCCTTTCATGGTCACAGTTTTCTCTGGCAAAGCCTTAAAGAAAAGTGCTGTTTCATCAGCATTAAATATGTCATTTGGATCGTAGGCGGCGATGTGCTCGAGCAGCTGAGCGTTCTTCCAGTTGTTGGCAACGTCTTCGTTGACAGCGCCTCTTTCGCCGCACACAGTCTTAAAAACGAGGCCATGTCGCTCTCTGAAGCGCACGCACCACCCTTCCGATGCCTTGAATGCATCGATATGCATCATCAGTGCAAACCTCTCGGCTTGCGCCATGATGAGGGGTCCACTCAATGGCAGATTCGCATTACGCGAGTCGACCACCCACCGAAGCAAAGCCTCTTCCAACTCTGGATGAGCTGCTGTTCGCAGACGCTTTCGTGACGCTCGAAACTTCTCGCTTTCGAACGCCTGAAGAATCTGTTTTTCATTTTTCACATACGTGCTCAAGGTACTTCTTTTCACGTCGTACTTCATGGCTTCTTGTCGAGAGAGTCCGTCCTTCAGGGCCCGCAAAATTTCCACCTTGGTAGCCAAGTCCTTTGCCTCGTATTTCGGCCGCTTCGCCGGCGTTGCCATCGGCGGAGAATGTAGTGACACGGGCGCACAACAGAAAAGCAGCAATAAAGTTCAATAACTGAGCTGTGCAAAATCCAGCGGTCCTCGGCAAAACAGCGTGCAAGGATGTAGCGCACCAACAGCAACAAAGTGACAAAATGGCCGCGCGACTACAGTGTACTAGAATAGGGGCAGTGTGTTCAGGAAGCGCTCGCCGCTGAGGCGCTTCATGTAGATAGCACGAGATGGCGCTGTAGGAACATGGGCTGTACGGAACGTACGGCGCAGTGCTAGCGCTGCACGCTGATATTTTGATAATTGTTTTCTGTTGCAATCAAATAGACGTGCAAATGCTAGGCGGATGTTAAGATGCATACCCGAAACTCACTACACATAAGAGATGAATTGTATGTGCACTCCTAGCGCATCTCAACGCCCATTAGACGCATTTATTAACCTGACAGCAAAGGTTTTGCAGACACAGAAGTAATGGTGTAAGCCGTTAAATTTGTTTTGAACCACGTTGCCACGTAATCGGAAATTATTCGAACGGAAGAGTCGGCTGCAAATAGCGCCGTAGTAAAGGACATCGAATTGATTTAAACCAACTCGGATTCCAGGTGCACACATTTTCTTTTGCGGTTCGCATTCATAAGAAAGCGGCCGGGGCATCCGCGACCCAACGTCAAGCGCTTAGTTCCTCAGCTCCTGTTGTAGAAGAGAAGGCAAAACAACATGCACGTACATAGTCCAAAGCCAAAGAGCTTCCCTGCTTGGCATTTACCTTCTTTCGCGATAAGCATTTGTCCCTCGTTCTGTTTCGCGAGCCTCCCGCAACTACATAAGTTTATTCGTGATTTTTTTTTATTTACATCATGAAGTGTTCCTGAACGTCAGGCTCATGTGCGAGTATGAGACACACTGACACCCTACATTTTTATGGAAGGAATAAAACAGGTAGGAAAGACGCTAAATAAAAGGCATCTCTGCAAAACTACACACAGTATGCCAAAACACAGAAAAACAGTGCAAGTACATTCCTACCCAAACAATGGAGACCTACAGCGGAATTAATATGCGCAAATAAATTACTTCATTCATTTTTAATTATATTAACACAATTAGCTTTTTGAATGCACCAGAAAAAGTTGTGCATTCAGATGAAAAAGACAAAGAAGGGTCAGCATACATATGTTGTACCAGCCTGCTAAGAACAGTATTGCTAACTTTAAAGTGCAATTTCTTTTTTCGTCATGCTTCTCTTCACTGATTAACACTTTTTACGTAAAAGTGCAGCCTTGTTAGGACATAAAAACGCACAACTGCTGATGTGAAATCATAAGCATGTAATTTGCAGCATGTATGGCATAGCCAAATTTAAAGCTTTCACTAGAATCATGACATCAACTATACTGTCGCTGCAAAGCTCCTCTTTGCGGAAGAAGGTTGTAAATATATTCCCTCAAGTTTCTTTAGTGCTTCGAAAAGCAAGTTGGACGGATACAGCAATCCTCCCCTGTCACAAATTTCATGAATTTTGAGACTGCTACTGACACTAGAGTTCTGCAAAAGAAGAGAGCGGCAGTCCTCACATTTCTTACGAGCAAAAAAATTCTGCGCAACACACCCTGCCATACATAACGGATGAGGCGATCACCGCTCCTTTCCTCCACATAAGCCCGGTGCTCTGCCGGAGTAACGTTTAGCCTTTGATACCAGCGTAAGATTTCCAGCTTCAACTAACTCGTCAATTGTGACGCAACGTCCCCTTCCTTGTCAGAATTATCAGGTGAGTTAAGTAGCGATACCAAATGTTTACTGACCACTGTGTTCCCTGTTTGCATTGCCTTCGCCAAGATATAGAAAGGCAATTCACAACAACTAAATATTGAGGCGGCGTTGGGTGATCGTTGGATCCGCACGACTACCTCAAAAGAAGTTCTCCAACTTTTATTGTCTTAGTCTAGATGTCAATAGGTATTTAAAACCCTCTCCTTCCAAGTATTCTAACAGAGCCAAAGTGCTGCACAATGTCACACGGAGCCCATCTGCCGCCGACTGGCTCAAGCCGCAAAGTCCTTTTGTAATGGAAAGCATATTTAGCGCCAGCGAACAGGGACAGAAGGGAGACGACACCACAATGCGCTAACTTCAACAACTTGATTTTCAGGAAACACCCACCTATTTAACCCATGCACAGTTAAATAGGCGGGTGTTTCTTGACAGTCAAGCTAAAGTTAGCGCACTGTGGTGTCGTCTCCCTTCTGTCCTTGTTCGCTGGCGCTAAATATGCTTTGCAAGTCAGTCTACCAACACGCCCAACAAATGGCAATCCTTTTGCATGTGACTCCCAACGAGACAGAAACTCGAGGAATTCCTTCAGAGCCCTTCAGAGCAAGCACACGGCAAGCACGCTGAAACTGGCCGCAACACCACAGAACGCAGCACACGGAGAACGCGTCCGTACAGCCCGTGCGACTGCAGCGCCGCCGCATACATCCGGGACCTGTCTACGCTCCCGGCTTCAAAGCGGTGCATGGCGCACTGCGCCGTCTGAACACACTGCCCCTATCTAGTACACTGTAGCGTGACACATGCAAAAACAAAAAAAGCACCCATCCAGCCACAAGTCGAGCCAATTGGATTGGATTGGCCGAGTTTCAGCTACTTGATGTCAATGACGATGCTGCGTTTGGGCAGCGAGGCGTTGGTTTGGGTATCACTTTTGTGCCGCGTTTGCCGTATTTTCGTTTTTGAGCCCCGGTGGCTGCCCGAAATCGTCTGAATTATCCGAGGTGGGCTGGAATCCGTCCGAATTAACAAGAGTTTCGTCCCACAGACTCCTATATATAATTGTAGGGACCAGGCGCGAAGGCCGAATTATCGAATTTTCCGAATTAACGGAAGTCGAATTAACGAGCTTTCACTGTATTTACAAAACCATTTACAATGATTGCCCCGCGACTTGTGTAGGGGAGACAAAAAACCTTCATGAAGCATTGTGGCAGCACAGAAATGAACTCCATTGCATGTACAGCCAGCACAGTGTGGTGACCAAACACTAAACGCTGTGAGACACTGTACTACAGAGTTACTGTATTTACTCGAATCCAATGCGCACTTTTTTTCCACGGGTCCAAAAATTGCGTGCGCGTTAGAATCGAGTGCGACCCTAAATGTGCATTACCATATCGCCATCGAAATTTCAACATGGCCACCTCGCACGCGCTTCAAGCTTAGCTGCCATAGCTTCCTCTACGTGCCATAGCACGTGTGCTTAGGTTAGTGCACCGTCCATCTTCCCGATCTTCTTGTTTTCCACTTTTGCTCTATCAACATGGAAGTGCCGACAGCAAAGACATGCCTAGTTTTTCACAATGCTGCAATTAAAAGGAAAGTGATCACCTGTGCGGAGGCGGATGGAAATGGGGCTACATCACGGGCGTTGGAGTTCCCGAAACTTGCACGAGGGACTGGTGCAAACAGGAGAAGCTTTCTACTCCGGTGGCTGCTACGTACAACGTGGCTGCGCGGTCCCTATCTTGAAAGTGATCTGTGATGGAGACAGAGTCTACAAATCTAGGCGCACCGCGCTTTGTTTTCATTGCTTAGTGCGCGTTGAAGCAAGAGGCCACACAAAGGTCAATTTGCTCGCTTCTGCTACCGCACTTCCCCACTCCAGCATTTTGATAAAGAGTTTCCGCGGTGATTGCGTGAGACATGTTCATGTTCGCTTGTGTGCACGTGACACCATGCTTGTTAATTCAGTTAGAAAGCGGGTGTTCAAAAGTTTATACGGCCAATAAAGCTACCATCCTTACTTTTCGTAAAGCTGTCTACTAATTTGTGAGGGTTGCAAGTCGGCTTGTTGGTAATGCATCTTCAAGGGGAGTACGGTAGCGCGATTAAAAGATGGGACAAAAGAAAACACATAAGGACACACAGAGCGCTAACTTGTTAGCGCTGTGTGTGCAAGCACATTGTCAAGTTAGCGCTTGGTGTGTCTCTATGTGTCTTCTTTTGTCCCATCTTTTAATCGCGCTACCATACTCCCCTTGAAGATACTAATTTGCTATTGTAATCGATGCTTTGCGTTTCAGGCGAAACAGCTACTTTTTTATTTATTGCAACTTTAGTGAATTGAGGGTAAATCTTTCTTTTTCCAAATGAAAGTTGTATTCCTGTATGAAAGAAAGGTGCGCGGTACTCTAAAGGACTGCCTTTTTTAGGTTGCGGCAAACGGGTGTGCATTACAATCGAGGGCAATATTTTTTTCCTTTTTTTTTTGGTAATGGAAAACAGGTGCGCATTACAATCGAGGGTGGGTTAGAATCCAGCAAATATGGTAATATTGGTGGGGTCATCATCCCTCTGACTGCGAAGATCCTGCAAAGAGGCTCTACCTTGAATCACAGCATGTTCAGGCAGCCACCAGCACAATCGCGTTGTCTCCAACCTTACATGCAGGGCCTATGCAAGGTTGCCACAACAGGGAACCACTTCCAGTGTCACAAGCTGGATCTATAAAAAGCTGCTGTGGCTTCCAGAAGTCACCTCTGATGGAGTCGGAAGGACTCTGATAATAATATGATAAACTTACATAGTTGATATTTACCTTATTTGTCTAATTTCAGGTATTCCCCAACCAGATTGATTTTACTTGAATGTTCACATTCAGTACTTCCTCTAGCAATTCGCATAAAAAGTACCTGCAGCACAAAGGCATTTTTTTTTTTGGCTGACATTGGGAATGGGTATCTCAAAGCTAGTTCTAATTTTGGTCATAGTCGGCTCCCTAAGGCCAACCCACATGACAGATAAAAGCATGGACCATGGATCATGTCTCCTCACTCTATGTGTAGACATTGTATGTGCAGCATGGGTCGGCCGTGTTCGGCGCCAACAGTAAAGAACAGGTGCCTTTTCAGCAGATGTCATGTTGGGTTTTGTTTGCTACTTCTTGAAGGCTCTGAAGTCGAGATGTCCACGGCAAGTTCACGCAATGGGTGCCACTCCATCCATGTCTACCCACTAGTCGCATGACACTTTTGCACCTGCCGTGTCATTTCTAAGCTAGTCTTGGAGCGGGTTGCTCAAAGATAGAAGAATAGACTTATGTACATCTACAGACACCGTCCGCAATGAGAGGTGGTCATGAACAGCCTTGGTGGCATTCCATACATGCACTTTCGTTGGCGAGCTGGTTTGTCAGCATTCCAAGTGTCGTGCGGCCATTGTGAATATATCTGCAACGATTCAGCACCAAACCATGACTTCAGTGGCTGACACCCAATGAAGCAGCGTCAATTATGCTTAGTGGCCTAGGCAGTATGCCTCTGATGAAAATTCGCTGCTGACCAATGTGATAACTGGTTGCAAGCTAATGCAGAAATCTTGTTGCTAATATGTTCATATGGGTGGCTCATCGGCGATTGGTCCCCAGGTCACATAAATGGATTCAACAGCCGTTGAAGTGGCATTAGGATCCACAGCAAACCATCCGGCAACTACCGTAAGTGCGAGTAGCAAGTTCCAAAGCTCCAAACTGTGTGCATGAACACTCTTATCCAATATGATCTGCGCGCTGTCCAGTGGCTAATTGGTCCAACTTTCGCACATGCTTTTGTGCTTTAAGCACTGCCTTTGTTACATCTCCCTCAGTTCATGTCACGTATGGGAAATGTTTTGATCACTTCTGTTAACCTGGGCGAACCTTGTGCTGGCAGAGACCGCGTGCTATGTAAAAGAAAAGGCTGCGTCCATCAAGGCACCGACCTCTGCTGAGTCTTTGACCGCAACATTTGAAAAACCGAATAGTTAAATATTCAATTTGTGAGTCAAATTTGAACGTTTACTGTTTGATTTGTATTCGTATAATCAAGTATTTTCACATTCCTAATAATTTTCCTCTTCCAGAAATCTACCTGAAAAGTTAAAACAGTGCTGTCACAGGCACTTGTTTAATATAGCTGTTTAAATAAAAAAGTGGTGTAGACACATATTAATCACCACAATTTGATATCATGTTCTCTGATTTCTCATGCTTTCACATGAACCCATGTGCTATCACTTCTAAATCCAAAACAATTCTGAAGCATCCCTCACAAGGTGCCATTGAAAATTTTGTTTATAGTATACTGGAAGTTGTAAGGAGTCATCTAGGAGCATTTAACCGCAATAATTTTTCATATTGGTTCTTATTAAAGGGAAGAAATTAAAATGTAGCGTTGACATGCTGCCAGAAGGCAAGCTTCATTGGCAATGAAAACACTCTCGCCGTTTGCCTCGACTAGCATCTGCAAGCTACATTCCTTCCCTGCCATTTCCTACATCAGAGCCGAGGGACTGCGTCATGTTTACGTCACAAGCCGTGCCTCCTTTATTTATCTATCCTCTTCCTTTTTTGTTGCACGGTACACTTTCAGGGGCAGTGTTGCGCTTTCTGCATTGAATGATTTACCGAATGCATGTGCCATAATAGGTGACATTGCACACAAGCTTGCCCTACGTAGGTGCATTTGTGCTGTGTGACCCTGACTCTCTGACTGGATGTGGGGGTCCCTCGAAAGGAAAGGTGCACAGGTTTTCGTTTGCATGTTTGCTTGTATGTTTGCACTTGTATGTTTCCAGTTTATACACTTTTGTTTATACACAGTGTATAACAGCTGTGTCTTACCAGTACTAACGTACAGGGCAGAAACCTGGAAGCTTACAAAAAGGGTTCTACTTAAATTGAGGACGACGCAACGAGCTATGGAAAGAAGAATGATGGGTGTAACGTTAACGGATAAGAAAAGAGCAGATTCGGTGAGGGTACAAATGCGAGTTAATGACATCTTAGTTGAAATCAAGAAAAAGAAATGGGCATGGGCCGGACATGTAACGAGGAGGGAAGGTAACCGATGGTCATTAAGGGTTACGGACTGGATTCCAAGGGAAGGGAAGCGTAGCAGGAGGCGGCAGAAAGTTAGGTGGGCAGATGAGATTAAGAAGTTTGCAGGGACGGCATGGCCACAATTAGTACATGACCGGGGTAGTTGGAGAAGTACGGGAGAGGCCTTTGCCCTGCAGTGGGCATAACCATGCTGCTGCTGCTGCTGATGATGATGATGTTTCCAGTTTAATAGCTTGAATACTTCTTCCAAGCACGCAGTGAATAGCATTGGAGAGATTGTGTCTCCTTGTCTGACCCCTTTCTTTATAGGTATCTTCCTGCTTTTCTTGTGCAGAATTAAAGTGGCTGTGGAATCTCTGTAGATATTTTTCAGGGTATTTACGTAAGCGGTCTGTACTCATTGATTATGCAATGGCTCTATGACTGCTGGAACTCTACTGAATCAAATGCTTTTTTGTAATCTATGAAAGCCATATAGAGAGGCTTATTATACTCTGTAGATTTCTCGATAACCTGATTAATGACATGGATGTGATCCATTGTAGAGTATCCCTTCCTGAAGCCAGCCTGTTCCCTTGGTTGATTAAAGTCCATTGTTGCCCTTGTTCTATTCCAGATTGTTTTGGTAAATATTTTATATAATACTGAGAGTAAGCTAATGGGCTTACAATTTTTCAATTATTTAACTTCTTCCTTTTTGTGGATTAGTATAATGTTTGCATTCTTCTAGTTTTCTGGGACCCTTCCAGTCGATAGACACTTTGTATAGAGAGCCGCCAGTTTTTCTAGCATTATGTCTCCTCCATGTTTGATTAAATCAACTGTTATTCGATCTTCTCCTGCTGCTTTTCCGCATTTCATGTCTTCTAAGGCCCTTCTGTCCTCATCTATAGTTATAGGAGGAGTTTATGTATCCTGTTCATTATTGTTTCGGATGGAGTACTCCCGAGTCCTCTGGGTATGGTACAGGTCAGTATAGAATTCCTCCGCTGATTTTATTATACCTTCGAGATTGCTGATGATATTACTCTGCTTATCTTTCAATGCATTTATCTTGGTTTGTCCGATACCAAGTTTCCTTCTCACTGATTTCAGGCTGCGTCCATTTTTTACGGCTTCTTCAGTCTTTCTCACGTTACAGTTTCGAATACCACTTACTTTCGCCTTGTTGATCAGTTTTGACAATTCCGCGAATTCTATCTTATCTCTTAAGTTGGACGCTTTCATTATTTGTCTTTTCTTTATTAGGTGCTTTGTTACTTGGGAGAGCTTGCCTACTGGTTGCCTTGGTGCCTTGCCTCCCACTTCAATCGCTGCCTCTGAAGCCAGCCTTGTTACGGTTTCATTCATTACCTCTATGTCATCATCATCATCTCTCTGTTCTAAGGCTGCATATTTGTTTGCAAGTAGCACCCTTAATTTTCTGCTTTTACCCTTACTGCCTCTAAGTTGACCTGTCTTTTCATGACCACTTTTACTCTTTCTCTGTTCAAATTGAGGTTAATCCTAGCCCTCACTAAGCTGTGATCACTGCACTTTACCCTACCTACCACTTCTACATCCTGCACTTGCCGCACCAAGCTGTACCAAAACTAAAAATTAGTAAAAATTAGTTTCGAATAAGGATAGTAAGTATTGAATATTGAGTAGTCAAATGCATATGCATGTGTCTCCAACAGGAATATTGCATTAGGTATAATTAGGTACCATGCCTGTACTGACTAGCGCAAAAGAGGCACCTAACTATCAGAAAAGGTCAGTTCTATACAGAAGATCATACATTCTTAATAAAAATCTGCACGAATAGCCTCTCAACATTTTTAGAGCCTTGTTGCAAACCATCTTTCCAAGAATTAATGGCTGCTCTATGACTAATGTTTCAAAAACACTAAATAAATGGTTGTGAAAAAAGAACGTCAGAAGTTGTGAAAAAAAAAAAAGCTACTTCAGGACTTCTGTGTCATAGACATATGTAAAAAGGCCTGTTGCAAGAAAAACATGTGTAAAAGATATAATTGCTACGTGACTCCTCCTCCTCCTCCTCCTCCTCCTCCTCCTCCTCCTCCTAATCATCATCATCATCATCACCCGTTTTTATGTCCACTGCAGGATGGAGGCGTCTCCCTGCGATCTCCAATTACCCCCGTCCTGTGCCAACCGATTTCAACTAGCACCCCGCAAATAATCCTAATTTCGTCGCACCTCCTAGTCTTCTGCCATCCTCTACTGCGCTTCCCTTCTCTTGGTACCCATTCTGTCACCCTAATGGTCCAACAGTTATCTAATCTGCACATTACATGACCTGTCCAGTGCCATTTTTTTCTCCTAATGTCAATTAGAATATGCTCTATACCCATTTGCTCTCTGATTTAAACTGCTCCTTTTCTGTCTCTTAACGTTATGCCTAGCAATCTTCATTCCATCGCTCTTTGCGCGGTCCTTAACTTGTTCTCGAACTTCTTTGTGAGTCTCCAAGTCTCTGCCCCATATGTCAGCACTGGTAAAATGCACCGATTGTATACCTTCCTTTTCAATGATAACAGTAAGCTTCCAGTCAGTAGCTCACGATGTCTGCCGTATGCGATCCAAACCATTTTTATTCTTCTGTGAATTTCCTTCTCATGGTCAGTGTTCCCTGTGATTAGTTGACCTAGGTAAACATACTCCTTCACAGGCTCTACAGGCTGACTTGTGACCCTGAACTCTTGTTCCCTTGCCCGGTTATTCATCATTATCTTTGTCTGCTGCATATTAATCTTCAACTCCACTCTTACACTCTCCCTGTTAACGTCCTCAATCATTTGTTGTAACTTGTCTGCAGTGTTGCTGAATAGAACAATGTCATAGGCAAACTGAAGGTTGTTGAGGTTTTCGTCATCGATCCTTACTCCTAAACCTTTCCAGTTTAATAGCTTGAATACTTCTTCCAAGCACGGAGTGAATAGCATTGGAGAGATTGTGTCTCCTTGTCTGACCCCTTTCTTTATAGGTATCTTCCTACTTTTCTTGTGTAGAATTAAAGTGGCTGTGAAATCTTTGTAGATAATTTTCAAGGTATTTACGTAAGTGGTCTGTACTCCTTGATTATGCAATGCCTCTATGACTGCTGACATCTCTGCTGAATCAAATGCTTTTTTGTAATCTGTGAAAGCCATATAGAGAGGCTTATTATACTCTGCGGATTTCTCGATAACCTGATTAATGACATGGATGTGATCCATTGTAGAGTATCCCTTCCTGAAGCCAGCCTGTTCCCTTGGTTGATTAAAGTCCAGTGTTGCCCTTATTCTATTAAAGATTGTTTTGGTAAATATTTTATATAATACTGAGAGTAAGCTAATGGGCTTACAATTTTTCAATTATTTAACTTCTTCCTTTTTGTGGATTAGTATAATGTTTGCATTCTTCTAGTTTTCTGGGACCCTTCCAGTCGATAGACATTTCGTATAGACAGCCGCCAGTTTTTCTAGCATTATGTCTCCTCCATGTTTGATTAAATCAACTGTTATTCCATCTTCTCCTGCTGCTTTTCTCCATTTCATGTCTTGCAAGGCCCTTCTGACCTCATCTCTAGTTACAGGAGGAGTTTCTGTATTCCTGTTCATTATTGTTTCGGATGCAGTGCTCCCGTGTTCTCTGGGTACTGTACAGGTCAGAATAGAACTCTTCCACTGCTTTTATTATACCTTCGAGGTTGCTGATGATATTACCCTGCTCATCCTTCAGTGCATATGTCTTGGTTTGTCCTATGCCAAGTTTTCTTCTCACTGATTTCAGGCTGCATCCATTTTTTACGGCTTCTTCAGTATTTCTCACGTTATAATTTCGAATATCACTTATTTTCACCTGACGTGACTAGTCTGGCAAAAACATTAAATGACAGGCTACAAGCAAAAATCACAGGTTGTCATATAGACTTCCACTGCAAAACCATAAACATAGCTTGAATTACCCATTTTATTTCTGCATTACTTTGAAAACTTTTTGTCATTGCTTCACTTCTGCTAATTTGCAATACTTTGTATAGCAGACGGAGAACATTAACCAGACTTTAACACTCGGTTGTTGCAAAATATTTCGTTAGTTTGAAATATTTGAAAATACCAACTAATGTGGTTTTGTATATGAATAGTTAGTTTGTAATATCGTATTTGCTTTCATGACTTCAAATATTCACTTGCCCCTACTGAAGATGCAAGACCTGCAGGTGCACTTCACCACAGACATTGTGTGACCTAACCAACATGGCGCACCTCAAGCTAGAATCGTAATTTAAGTATGAACGTGTGGGGTGGTATCATCACTTCTGCCGCCCTCTGTTCTCTGCACTGTCTAAGCTTTCAAAATGCATGTCTCAGCTGTAACAGTGCTACTAGCGGCATCATGGCCATGTTGGTTAGGTCAAGTTAGCTGTGTGGGAAAAAGCCTGTTTGCAGAATTTTGCATATCGCCTATCGCGCACAAGCTGCTCGAAAACACTGAACATGACCGTGAAAGGTTCGTTTTCAGGCCAGTTTTTTAGTTAGTCAGATAGCTTGGATTTTGTTGACTTCATCCTCAGGATATTTGGAGCCACCACAGTGATAGTCTCATGTCATTCCAGCCTTCCGTTTGGCTGCATTCATGTGTGAGAATGTGTGACCTTATTAGTGTGCCCACAAACCCATGCTTATGTTTTGTCACGGACCTATGAGTTGCATTTCTTCATACTTATACCGTGATACGCCAACATGTGCATAGAAGTAAGTGCATGATCATTCCTGTCAGTGGGGCTGGCAGACCAAATGAGCTCTGCTAGCTCAGTCACCCAGCATCGGGAGACATCTTGGTTCTTTTGAATGACTTTTCACACTGCAACTGTTGATACTCATTTAAATAATTCAATATGTTTATTTCATTGTGTGCAGTCTTTTCGCTTACCGCGGCGCGGACATGTGCCCTAAAAGTAAGTGCGAGAGCTTTGAATGGGTTGCATGTCGCTTGCAGCGCACACATCTTATTTGAGGCTAGGGACATTTGGTTGAGAGCCGTTTGAAGTGTCCATGCTGCAAGAATGTTACCGCCTTTGTTGAATCTGAAAAGGCACTATGAATTGTTTAAAACAAAGTGTCAAAGTTTATTTTTAGCTAATGGGAGTCCCTTTAATACAAAGCTACACTGAAATCCATGAGTTACCGCATCGCAAGTGCGTCAACCGCACTAGTAAGGGACGCACCGCAAATGTAGTGGTGACGTGATGGTTGCGACATCTGTGTCATGAAGCCATAAAAAAAAATAATTTGTTTAACGTGGAAACGTGAATGGAAGAAGCGTGCATGGACATGATTGTGCTGATCCAGACTGACGGGCCTAAAGAAATCGCACTGTACTCCATCTCACAAGTCGTTTTCAACGCTGTGGAAGATGCAGGACTTCTTAACCAATATGAAGGCTGAATACCCCTCGAGATGTGTTCATCTGCGCTGCTGCGTCGGCTCAGCGTCTGCTTGCCATCCTGTCAATACATGATCTGTAGTTGGTGGATTGACGCAACAAATGTTTTGCTGTTTAAACCATAAGCTGCGTTTACATGAATGGGACAGCGGGTCCTTGCTTCATTTATACGCTTTATCAGCAGTTCCTTCTGGTCTTCTTAGCTAGTAGTAAAAGAGTGCCCTTATAATTGTTCATTTGCGCCGCATCGTCTGTTCAGCATCTATTTGGTGTTTGCTCATCACTGTCATCATGCACCATACTAGAGCGGAGTAGTAAATTAATAATGCATTGAACAATTAGGCCTTTATAGCATTCCGCATCGTCAGTGCATCACCATTCCTAATGCTGCAGTACCATCTCCTAGCTGGAAATCCAACCACTTTTACAGATTGGCGATGACTCTGTAGTCCTAGCAGCATCAAAATAAACAGCTGACCTTAATAATTATGACAAAACATACCTAATGCTTTGGCCTCAGTGTGAGATGAGACCTAGTGGTGATGGATTATACCACTTATTTTTTGCTGTCAGGGCAAAGAGCTAGTAACAAGCGCAAATTCAGATCGAAGTGGGCGGTCTGCACTGTATGGACGCTACAATGTTGCTACGTAATCATGATTATATTGGCTATTAAGGTTGCAATCGGTAACTGGCACAGTATTTTGCAATATAGAATCATGTCGCATATGACTGTAAAATATCGTGAGAAGGCACGAGGCAATCTGTTTCCCACATCTTTGAGTCATCGCTCAAATGTAGGTGACCACGAGCTGGTGCGCTGATGTTGGGTGGAGGAGGGGAGGGGGGAGCTGTATCTGATAATAACTAAAAAGCGGAGCACAGCACCCTGTGAAGTCGGTTATATGACAACTCTGGATAGTTTTTAAAAACACTGCATGAGTTAATACAAAAAGGAAGGACTAGTGTAAAAATTTGCAGTTACTTCATTGCACTGCTCCTTGTTTGTAATTTGCAGCTCCAAGAATGACTTCTTTTGCCTCTTTACCCTGCTACAAATTCAAGATGCATTCTGCTCCAAAATCTAAGATTTTGCTGCTTCAAAATTTGTGCCAAAGCTGTTCCAGCACTCCCACCCCTGCTTGCCTTTTCCAGGTAAAAGCAAGTTTTATGGAAAACAAAGAAAGCTGCTTTTATTTTGGCTTTGAGAATGTGGCCAAAGGAAAACTCAGAATGACCAAGAGCACGTGAGTGACCTTCGTTTTTTAAATATGTGTGTATTTATTTATATAACAGTGTTCTATAGTACAGTCAAATCTCAATATAACGAATCACGAAGGACCACCGAAAATGGTTCATTATTTTGAAATATTGTTGCAATGAAAAAGTTGGTGGTTATAAGCCAGTGGACAAACCTAGAAATGAAAATGATGTACCTTGGCAGTAGGCGCATGTGCAGACAAGCATACGCTCGAATAAAAATGTTTCACTCACTTCAAAGCTGCTTTATTTGAAGAAATCAGTGATGTTCTTCTGGCGCGTGCAGCACGCACAACTGATTAGGAATGCGTCTACATCTTCCACTTTGTGCAATACCTCATCGGGTACGTCATTGCGCCGAGTGCTAGAAGTGTGAGCTTTGCTCATGTGCGCTAAAAAATCAATGTTCGACATGATCTCATCTGTGTTCGGTGACCCACAGTTGCCTTCCTTTGGGTCGTCATCGTCACTGGAGATGTCGCGAATGCAGTTAACAATCTCTTTGGTTGTCAGGTCCGCCACCGTTAGTGCTATGCTGTTGCCCTCCACGTAGTTGTCGAAAGAAGAGACGGCGGGCAGCAGTTCCGCAACCTTGGTCCACAGGTCTCCTGGGTTGTTGTTGATCACCTACAGGTCATCTTCAAGCTGCACAGGCGCTTTGACAAGCCCTTCCTTTTGCCAGCAGTTGCTAATGGTGGATGCCATCAAGTTCCACCAAGCTCCTGTGAGCATTTCTGCTGCCTGACGAATATTGATCGCAGTCGGCTGCTTTAGGTGGAGGTTGATAAACAACCACTGCACAAGGCCCTTACAAAATTCTGCTTTCACACTCTTTACAATGCCTTGGTCTAGGGGTTGCAGCAAGGACGTGTTGTTTGGCGGCCGAAACTCCAAGCGAATGTGCGTCAAGTGAACATTCACAATGTTAGCAGAGCAGTTGTCGATAACCAGTAGAATTTTTCGGTAATCCCTCCTCATTTGTTCGTCGAGTTTGATGAGCCACTTGGAAAAGAGTTCTCTGGTCATTCAGGCTCATTTGTTGGTGCGGTAGTCATACAGTAACAACATGACGTTTTTCATGCAGCGAGGCTTCGCGTATTTACCGATGTTGAGCGCTTTAATTTTCTTTGTGCCTGTTGCATTGCAGCAGAGCAGGACTGTCACGCAAAGATTCAACTTCTTCCCTCCTTTGCACTGCTGCCCTTTGAAGTGCATTGTCCGGTCTAGCATGTGGTCTCATTCGCGTTAAAAATATTGCCACCTGGTGTTTTGAGCCAGCAAACGGTCAGCATTGCGTGTCCAACAAAAACAACGAAGAAGATGACAAAGTAAAAAAAAGAAGATCCTGCGCCAGCTGGAAAACCGTCCCTTCATATCTGGCATTTTTTGTCTGGCTGCTGGTACTGTTGCTTGCTCTTGCCTTAGTGCGTGTCAAACTGGTGGAGGTGCTGGGTAATCTAATCTATGCATCAAACCCCTCCGAGCAGCAGGAGCTCCAGCCTCGTACCGGTGGTTACGCCTGTACACCGTGCCAGTAGAAGGATCCGTGGACAAGACCCTGAGTTTGGACTCCTCCCAGAGAAAATGGCAGCTCCAACCACCCCAACCGGTATGGAAGGCACAGCGCCGATTCATTGTATGCTACTCAATCCGCAAATGCCGAATCCCTTCCACGGCGCCATACATGAGGATGTTGAAAATTGGCTGATGTATTATGAACGTGTTGCCGCGTTCAACAAGTGGGATAACATAGACAAACTGAAAAACGTATATTTCAGCCTTAACAATGGCGCACGTGTTTGGTATGAGAACCGTGCAGATGCCCAAACTTCATGGGCAGAATTCAAACACCGGCTTCTTGAGACGTATACGAGCCCTGATCGCCAAGAGCGAGTATGTCAAGGACATGACAGCGTCTTTTTTGATGAGCCGACCCCAGCATGTATGAAGAAAAGAAGGTGCGGTACCTAATGCGTGGAGTAAAAGAGCAGCTGTTCGGCAGTCTTGTGCGCAGTCCTCCCAAGTCTGTGTCAGAATTTCTTTCCGAGGCCGTCACCAAGGACTCTTCAGCAGCGGGCACCTACATACGAACGCCAAGTGAACGCTGCCTCACCTACGGACTTCTTTGGAGCTCTTGGGTGCCACGTCGCTTTCTTTCTAGAACTCATTCGTACGTAATCCGCGAAGAACTCCAAAAACTGTTGGTACCTTCACAGCTGACGCTCGGCTCTTTGTCCAGCGTTCTCCGTGACGAAGTCCAGCACGCACTAAGAGAACCACCCTTCAACACAGAAGCTCGACTGCTAAGAACTGACAGCCCCCATAAGTCATATTCGCAAACTTTGAGGTAACCTGCCCCACCTTCCTCCCCGCTTTGCACCACGTGCCTGGCCATGCTACAGCCTGACCAAGCGGTCTCATATTACCAGGATCACTTACAGGCCCCAAAGAAATCAGTCATGTGGTGGGCACCTGATCGCTATCGCCTTTGCTTTCACTGTGGCGAAGCTGGGCATGTCTACCAACAGTGCTCCTATCGAGAGCTTGGACTACGCAGATTCTCAGCAAACTCGCCACGTCCTAGGTTCGGCCAGTGTCCTCCTGAAATTGAAGAATACGTTGCCCAGCAGCGCGGATCCCTATCAGCTCGGTACCAGTCATGCTCCCCTTCGCCGCGGCAAGGGGCGTTTTCTCTGACTCGCCGTATGTATTCGAGCATGGTGCAGGGTTGGTTGCCCAGCCCACGCCGGGAAAACTAAGCACAGTGGCCTTCGGGTGCAAGGCCGCTCAGTCTGGACATGCTCAAGGACCCCTACTGACGCGTACGCGGACCGACGATACTGTTGTATCTGTGCAACGTCTATCAAGCGTATTCTCTTGTTACTGTGCGCCGCGTATCTGATGCACGCGGTCATTGTTCACATGTGCTATTGTATCGCTAGCCAATCGCATGCCTTGGCTGCACCCATGCTCCCTTTATAAGGCGAAGCCACTGAATCGTTGTTCTCTGTTATGTTCATGTTGCTGTCCGAATAAATACTTGACTTCACGGCGTCTCTGGTCAACATGGCGACGAAGATGGGATCGTTCGGGCAGAAGCAATGACCAAGCCTGAGGAAACGGCAACGGCGCCACGGCAAGCGAGGACATCAGTGATGACCAACACCCTGGGATCTTTGGCCGAGTTCTGCCCAGACTCTGGCAATATCGAAGTCTACCTGGAAAGGTTCGACCTGTATGCAACCGCCAATGGAATAGACTCAAGTAAGAAGTTGCAAGTCTTCTTAACAATCCTGGGTGAAAAGGCTTACGTGACTCTGCGTAGCCTGCTGCTGCCGAAGAAACCAACGGAAGTCAAGTACGAAGAAGCTACAGAAGCTCTCCGAAAGCACTATGCTCCAAAACGGTCAGTGGTTACCGAACGGTATCACTTCTACCAGCGAAAGCAAGAGCCGGACGAAAGCCTAAAACAGTTCATCGTCGAGCTGAAAAGACTGGCTGCAACGTGCTCGTTTGGAAGCTTTTTGGAAGAAGCGCTCCGGGATCGACTGATTGCTGGACTCAGGACGGATTCGATTCGATGCCGCCTTCTTGCCTTGTCAGACGACGAAGTCACCTGGGAGCGAGTATGCAAGATTGCCACCGCCTTGGAAACGGCCCAGAAAGACACCCGAGAAATGCTACCGGAGGGGTCAACCGCCAGTCCTGCCGACGTTTACTGGCATCGGGAGCCCACCACGCAAGGCAGGCGACACGCGACGAAGACCGCTAGCAGCGAGCAGCGTGCCCCCCAAAACGGTCCAAGGAAGCAACGTGGGAAAGGCATTGTTCGCGCCTGTCATGGATGCGGCGGACTGCACGCGCCAGTGAGTTGTCCTTTTCTCAAAAGTACCTGCTTCAAATGCTCGAAGCCAGGGCATGTAGCGAAAATGTGCAAAACTAAGGTCGTGCACAAAGTTAAGGAGACCTTGCCGTCAACAGACTTGCTGACTGTTAGTACGACTAACCAAGTTCATAGCTCTCCGCCTATTGTGCTTAAAGTAAAAGTAAACGGCAAGGAGATTCCGATGGAACTAGACACGGGAGCAGCTGTGACCATAATGTCTGAAAGAGACTTTGATGAAAATTTTCCAAATTACCCATGTTCCAAAGACGACGTGCGTCTAGGCGTGTATAATGGCACTGCACTCAAAGTGAAAGGCGTAGCAAAGGTCAATGTGTCTTATCAGAACCGAAGCTACGATCTGCCTCTGATAGTCGCAAAGCAAGAAAATGAAGCCCGCATGCCGACACTTTTAGGTCGAGATTGGATGACTACACTAAAAGTTGACCTGCAAAATGCTGTTCAGCAGTTGCAATGTGACGTGGATAACGTACAGGAGGGCAGGCAGATGGTAGCTGCGGAAGCTGAAAAGAAATTAAAACAGTTGTACGGTGATGTGTTTGAGCCAGGCTATGGTTCTATCAAAGGATTCACTGGTAGTATACGAATGAAAACCGATGTGCATCCAACTTTTTGTAAGGCGAGACCAGTACCATATGCCTTGCGCGAACAAGTGGAGAATGAATTGCGTGACCTTGAGAAAGCTGGTGTGGTGTACAGAGTCAGGCACAGTGATTGGGCTACACCGCTAGTTGTCGTGCCAAAGAAAACAGGAAAAGAAATTAGGATATGTGGCGATTACAGAGTCACGGTCAATCGGGATATTGAACTTGACCACTATCCACTGCCTCTGCCAGAAGACATATTCGCGTCACTGGTTGGAGGGACCGTGTTCACCTTACTAGATTTGTCGAAGGCTTACCTACAGCTTGAGCTGGATGAGCAGGCACAGCAACTGCTCACGGTGAATACGCACATGGGACTTTTCAGGTTCCGGCGATTGCCGTATGGAGTGGCAAGCGCACCCGCAATGTTTCAGGCCGTGATGGACCAGGTTTTACAAAACATACCTGGGACAGCCTGTTACCTGGACGATGTGTTAATAGCAGGTAAAAACCTGACGGAGTGCTATCACCGTTCCCAGAAAGTGCTAGAAGCGCTTAGTAAGCACGGCATTCGTGTAAACGCAGGGAAATGCAAATTTTTCCAAGAAAATGTTTGTTACTTGGGGCACGAGCTAGACAAGCATGGCGTACACCCAGCAGCGGAAAAAGTAAAGGCGATTCGAGAAGCGCCAAAACCAAGTAATCTGACTCAGCTAAAGGCATTTTTGGGCCTAGTAAACTACTACGCTAAATTTTTGCCTGACCTAGCAAATGTGCTAGAGCCTCTCCACCAACTGTTGCGCAAGGGCAGCACATGGAAATGGTCGAGCCAGTGTGACGCATGTTTCAGTCGCTGTAAAAATTTGATCAGTGAAGACACGGTCTTGGAACTGTATGATGTAACGAAGGAAATACAGCTGACATGTGACGCTTCTGCTTACGGCTTAGGCGCAGTGCTGTCGCACGTGGTTGAGGGTGTAGAGCGACCGATCGCGTTTGCATCGCGGACGATGACTCCTGCTGAGCATAACTACGCGCAAGTGGAAAAAGAAGCGCTTGCAGTTGTTTTTGGAGTGAAGAAATTTCATAAATATCTGTACGGGCGTACTTTCAGTGTAATCACTGATCACCAGTCGCTCACAGTCATATTTGAAGCAAAGCACCACACAAATGCAGTAGCTGCAGCTCGTGTGCACCGCTGGGGAATTTTTCTTGCTAACTACAGCTTTTGTATTTTGCACAGACCAGGAACAAAGATAGCCAATGCAGATGGTTTATCACGCCTTCCACTGCCGGAAGCCGGTGACGAGGCAGAAGAAATCTTTTATTTTTCGCCTGTCAATAAACTCCCTATAACTGCGAAAGATATCGAGCGTGAAACTGTGAAAGATCCAGTTCTCAGTGCTGTTCGTGAAATGGTATGGCACGGATGGCCGCGGGCTGTGGACGCTCATTATCAGCCTTTCTTCGTGAGGCGATTTGAACTTTCAGTGGATTGCGGCTGTTTGGTGTGGAACAACAGAGTCGTGATACCACATTCGCTTCAAAGTGAAGTTATGTGTTTGTTGCATGAGCAACACATTGGCATTACAAAGATGAAAGCTCTTGCAAGGTCAATGGTTTGGTGGCCAAAGATAGACAACTGCTTGGAACAAACTGTAAAGCAGTGTGAAATTTGTCAAAGCACAAAATCTTTGGTGCCACTAGCGCCGCTTTCATCTTGGAAGTGGTGCACAAGCAGTTGGGAGAGGATACATCTAGACTTTGCTGAAAAAGAAAAAAAGATGTTCCTTTTAGCTGTAGATTCCTATTCCAAATGGTTGGAAATAAGAGTCATGACGTCAACGACCGCGCAAAGCACGATAGAAACGGTGCGCTCGTTGTTCGCAAGTCATGGCCTACCTAAAGAGGTAGTCACTGATAACGGGCCGCAGTTTCGTGCAAAAGAGTTTGAGGACTTCCTATTGTCAAACGGGGTTAAGCACACGCTTACTCCACCATATCATCCTCAGTCCAACGGTTCGGCCGAACGTGCTGTTCAAACAGTAAAGCAGTCGCTGTTGAAGCAATTACTGGAAGACCAGAGGAATAAAAGTTCCAGGTCACTGCAGCACAGAATTGATAATTTTCTGTTCGCCTATAGAACAACGCCGCATACATTCACCGGCCAAACACCAGCTGAACTCTTTGTGAGGAGGAAGTTGCGCACAAGGTTGTCGTTATTGAAACCAGATATGCAGGATGCAATAAATGCCAAATGTGAGAGTAATGTACGTAGTGCAAACAAAAGGAGGAGTTCACCCAGAGTATTTTCTGTTGGGGATAGAGTGTTTGTGCGTTCAGTACGTGGGGAACAGGTGAAATGGCGTCCAGGGAAGATTGTGGATGTGAAATCGGCAATGACATACCTTGTGGTTGTGGATGGACAGACGCGGTTTGTGCACGCGGATCATTTACGACATTCTTGTGTAAAGCCTGGTAGTGTTGTGAAAGAAAAGGATGTACCTTTGCCACATGCAAGTGAACTGCTTGAAAGTGAAAGATTCCTTGCACCCGCCTCAAACCGGCCAGTGTTGGATCGTAGTGATGGTGGCCCACTCTCACATGGAGCCCAAAGTGCATCAACGTCAGAACAAGACGATGCCGGTTCACCTGTGCTACCCAGACGCAGCGCTCGTGATAAGCGGAAGCCGGATCGTCTGACGTATGACAGATTCTGATCTTGTTGGAGGGGAAGTGTTGTATCTGTGCAACGTTTATCAAGCGTATTCTCTTGTTACTGTGCGCCGCGTATCTGATGCACGCGGTCATTGTTCACATGTGCTATTGTATCGCTAGCCAATCGCATGCCTCGGCTGCACCCATGCTCCCTTTATAAGGCGAAGCCACTGAATCGTTGTTCTCTGTTATGTCCATGTTGCTGTCCGAATAAATACTTGACTTCACGGCGTCTCTGGTCAACAGATACATAGACAACGACAGTACCTGCTGATTACGGAAGAAGAATTTCTTTGGACATTCCTGTACTGCTCGACGGTCGTGAATTGACTGCTTTAGTGGACACTGGAGTGGATTATTCTATAATTAGCGAAAAACTGGCCGCCCTTCTGAAGAAAGTGATGACGCCTTGGAACCAAATGAGAGTTCGTACAGCTGGCGGGCACATCGTCACACCACTCGGCATGTGTACGGCACGAATACAGATTTGCGGCTCTACGTTTGTTGCCAGTTTGAGCATTCTCCCTCAGTGTTCTTGAGACCTAATCATCGGCATGGACTTTCTCAGGGAGCACGGAGCTATCATCAACATTCGATAACGCGTCGTCACTTTCTCGACAAAGAGCGCTGCAGCGACGACAAACACCAAACACCCTCGAGCGTCTCCTCATGTCATCGATGACACTGTCTTATTACCACCGCGTGCAAGTGTCGTGGTTCAAGTGGCATATGACAGAGTCTTACACGGTGAAGCGGTCACAGAAAGCAATCGCTCTCTCCTGCTTTCTCAAGGTGTTTGCGTAGCAAGAAGCCTTATTGATATCCATGATGGCCACTGTGAGGTTCTTGTCACGAACTTCAGCTACAAACACCGACACCTTTTCCCCGGTACTGTCATCGCCTACGCCGTCCCGATCGCCGATGTCACTGAATGTTTTGTTTCCGAAGCAATCGGCACTGCTGAATCACCTCTACGCAACGGCGACATTAGTCCAATGCTTCCTGTAGAGAACAAACAACCCCTGCACAAGCTGTTGCTCGAGTTCCACTCTTGCTTTGCACGGCCGTCGAAGATACGTCAAACATCTATTACGAAACGCTGTACGGCAACAGCCTTACCGCGTTTCCCCGACCAAACAACATGCTATTCAAACGCAGGGGAAGGAAATGCTTCAAGACGGCATAATACAGCCTTCATGCAGTCCCTGGTCATCGCCAGTCGTTCTTGTTAAAAAGAAAAATGGCACGCTTCCGTTTTGTGTTGACTACTGGAAGCTAAACGATGTCACAAAGAAAGACGTGTACCCGTTGCCTCGTCTTGACGATTCTCTGGACAGGCTGAGGCATGCAAAGTATTTCTCCTTTATCGATCTGAAAAGTGGCTACTGGCAAATTGAAGTAGATGAGCGGGACCGCGAGAAAACTGCTTTTGTGACTCCATGGCCTTTACAAACTTAGAGTACTCCCTTTCGGCCTCTGTTCTGCTCCAGCCACATTCTAGTGAATGATGGATACCATTCTCGCTGACCTCAAATGGAAAAGCTGCCTCGTCTATCTCGATGATGTCATTGTCTTTTCGGAAACTTTTGATGAGCACCTTCGACGCCTTCGGAATGTACTCAAAGCCATTCGATCAGCTGATCTTACACTTAAGCCAGAGAAATGCCATTTTGGTTACGAGGCACTGAAGTTCCTTGGTCACCTCATGAGCGCGGCAGGTGTTTGACCCGATCCCAAGAAGACTGCTGCCATAGCTGCTTTTCCCGCTTCAAACGACAAGAAAAGTGTCCGACGATTTTTGGGCTTGTGTGCGTATTATCGACGCTTCATTGAAAATTTTTCGAAGATTGCAGAGCCATTCTTTCACCTTACGTGTGATGATGTGCCATTCCTCTGGACTAATGCAGAACAGACCGCCTTTGCGGAGCTACAACGTTGATTGTCTTCTCCTCCTGTGCTCGGTCATTTTGATGAGGATGTACACACTGACGCCAGCAATATCAGTCTCTGAGCTATCCTGGTGCAACGGAAAGATGGGACTGAATGAGTTATCGCCTATCTGAGCCGCACTTTGTCACACGCTGCGTCCATTTATTCTACCACAGAGAAGGAGTGCTTCACGGGTATTTGGGGAACTACAAAGTTTAGGCTGTATCTCTACAGGCAGCCACTTAAAGTTGTGACTCATCATCACGCTTTGTGCTGGTTGACCCACCTCCGAGACCCTTCTGGACGATTGGCACGTTGGAATCTGCGATTCCAGGAATTTAACATTATCATCGTATACAGGTCGGGCAGAAAACATGAAGATGTGACACGCTATCACGAGCACATGTTCAATCTCAGAATCCTGACGAGGAAGACAGCGCTTTCCTGGGAGCCTGCAGCGGGCCGGATCTGCTCGCTAAACGCTATCAGATGCTGAGTTAAGACCCATCATCGATCACTTAGAAGGCGGCATTGCGTCCATTTCTCGCCCTATTTTGCGATGGTTGTCGCCATTTTGCCTACGAGAGGGCATCTTATAGAAAAGAAATACAGGGGCCGGCGACAAACCACATCTTCTAGTAATGCCTAAAGCCCTTCACGATGACATCCTATTAGCCAGCCACGACGAGCCGACATCTGGTCACTTGGGCTACTCAAGGACTCCGGACAGGGTACGACAACTGTGCTACTGGCTTAGACTGAGTGCTTGCGCCAAACGCTAGGTGAAAGGATGCCATGAATGCCAGCACCACAAGTCACCACCCTTCAAGCCTGCAGGCCTTCTACAACCCGTCGACCCTCCGCATACGCCGTTTGATCAAGTTGGAATGGATTTTCTTGGACTATTTCCCTTGTCTTCCTCCGGCAATAAGTGGATCATTGTCGCAACTGATTACTTGACGCGTATCGCTGAGACGAAGGAACTACCACGCGAGACAGCATCTGAAGTTGCCCAGTTTTTTATGCATCACATCGTGCTTTGGCATGGCCCACCGTCATTCATCACTGACGAACAGTGAAGCTTCTGGACAACATCTTCAATTTGAGTTACACGAGTCATCGAAAGGCCACTGCATACCACCCTCAGACTCACGGCTTGACAAAAAGACTAAACAAAACACTGGCAGACATGATCTCTATGTACATGGATGTGCAGCACAAAACGTGGGACGAAATCCTGCCATACGTACTGTTTGCGTACAACACTGCCACGCAGGAAACTACACGATTCACGTTGTTTCACCTCATTTATGGTCAAGATGTTCAAACTATGCTAGATGCCATGATTCCATATGAGGATACCGACCAGCTCAGCCACTTGGCTCCTAACGTCGAGAAGTACATTCAGCGCGCCGAGGAAGCACGTCAACTGGCCCGTGTGCACATAAGACAGCAACAGTGTACATATGCAATAAGGTACAATCTCCACCATCGGCAAGTAATCTATGAGCCTGGTGACCAAGTTTGGGTTTGGACCCCCATTAGACGGCGAGGCCTCAGCGAGAAGCTCCTGAGCAAGTACTTCGGACCATACACAGTACTAAGGCATGTAAGCGACGTGAACTATGAAGTGATTCCAGACAGAGACCTGCCATCGCCCAAGCGCCGATTACCACGCCCAGAGATTGTACATGTCGTCTGCCTCAAGCCGTATTTTACGCAGTGATGTTAATATAGTATACTGGTGAAACAATCTTTTTTTCTTTCCTTTTTTTTGTATCGCAACATCTATAGTGTCGTTTTTTTGCTGTAGTCGTGTCGTCCTCCAAAGAACTGCGGAACGTTTTTTTTCTTTGTTCCCGACTACAGAACACATTTTTTGCCTCGTGTGCATGTCCATATGTGAGCTAGTGCGTTTCCTTTTTTTTTTTACCTCATTTCTGTACTTTCCGTGTGCGTCTTGTGTTTGCACATCGAGTCGATGCTTCATTGGGAAGGGAATAATGCCACTTGGCGTTTTGAGCCAGCAAACGGTCAGCATTGCATGCCCAGCAACAATGGCTAAGAAGACGCAAAGTAAAAAAAAAAAAAAAAGATCCAGCGCCAACTGGAGAACCGTCCCTTCGTGTCTGGCATTTTTGGTGTCTGGCTGCTGGTACTGCTGCTTGCTCTTGCCTTAGTGCTTGACAATATTGTCTTCAGAGTACAATTCAGCCACCTCTAGAAAACGATCATTACTTCAAGAATCCACGCCTTCTTTGTCAGCAGCCTTTTCCCCGCCCAAGACTACCAGCCAAGTTATTCCATTCCTTTGGCAGAAACGAAAAAGCCAACCCATACTGCGTCGAACCCAGTTATTTCAAGTGCATCGGCAAATTCGTGGGCTTTTTCTTGGAGCATTGGGCCAGACATGGGAACGTCTTGCAGTTTGGAATCTTTGAACCACGTAAGAGCAGCTTGGTTCACATTTTGAAAGCTTCCCAGTTGCAACCATTTCCTTGTAGGAGCGAGTTGCGATTCCCCAGTGAAGCTTGACAATCTTGTCTCAGTCTTTCAATATGGTTGCGACGGTCAATGGGGCAATGCCACACTGTCCACACATGTCAGTTTGCTTTTTTCCTGCGTCGATTTCCTGCAATACATCCAATTTGTCCTGCAGTGAGAAGTGCATTCGCTTCTTGGCACCATTGCTCGCTGCATTCATTGTTGGATCTTGTGCGAACATTGCCAAACCTTTGTTGTAAAGTTCTTGGTGAAGTTTGTGGTGAAGAAGTTGGCATTCAACATGGTGATGATGATAGCTACTGCACTCTGTTTCACGCGAGAGTTGCGGTGCTGTTACTTTGAGCTAAATTAGTAATACTGATGTTCCTCGGTTATAAAGGGGAAAATAAACTATGTGCATTATTCTGAAATATGCGCTGTATTGAAATTAATAGTTCTGAAATATTTTTACATTGAAGATATAGGCAGTCTGGCGGGGATTTTTCTAGTATTTTGTAAATTTGAGAAATTCGTTAATGTGGGGTTCGTAGTGACAAGAGAGAGAGAGAGAAGGGAAGACGGAAAGGCAGGGAGGTTAACCAGACTGAGTCCAGTTTGCTACCCTACACGTGGGGAGGGGAATGGGGAGTGAAAGAGGAAGAAAGAGAACTTAAGTGTAGGATGTCTATAGTCGGGCACTCAAGTCTGTTGCCCTCAGGTAGCGAAAAAGTGCTCGAACTGCTTTCTGGGCCAATGAATTGTGAGGCCAGGCTCCCAAGATCTTCGCTTCCGTAAATGGCCTGTCATCCAGTCTATTTAAGGCACACTGGAGAGTCTCACGTTGATTATCGAAGCGAGAACAGTGGCACAGAAGGTGACTGATGGTCTCTTCACACTTGCACTTAGCGCACATTGGTGAATCTGCCATTCCAATACGATAGCTGTAGGAGTTGGTGAATGCTACTCCTACCCACAGCCGACACAGCAGTGTTGCGTCACGTCGTGGAAGGTTCGCTGGTAATGTAAGTTTCAGTGATGGGTCGAGGCTGTGTAAACGACACTTAGAGTTCTGTGGTGTATGCCAGCAACCTAACGTGATTGCACGAGCGAGACTGCAAAGTTCTCTTGCAGCGTCGACTCTGGATAAAGGTATAAGGAGTGTCGGTGAGCCAGCCTGGGCACGTCGGGCAGCGTCATCGGCGAGGTGATTACCAACGAAGCCACAGTGTCCCGGCAGTCACTGAAATATGATATCATGTCCTCTTTCAGATGTGCAATGGCAGGTTTCGTTGTGCAATGGCAGGTTTCGTAGTGACAAGATTTGACTTATGCATACTGGGGAAGGAGTCTAGCTGACCCATCTTTTTGGATGATCAATCTTTTTTGAGGAAGTATGTTTGTAATGTTTAGATATTTGGAAACCACTCAGCAACTAAAGATTACTGTATTTTCTTGTCTATAAGTCGTAACATTGTATAAGTCACGCCATCTTAAAGCGACAGTTCTTCAGAAACAACTTATATAAGTCACACCGGTGTATAAGATGCACCTGTTCATTTGGTGAGCGATTTAAAAGCTCATTGAGGATTAATCCTCGAGAATGTGTGACAAAAATACATGCTTGCAGCGACCACCGCCTCTGAATGCATCCCGCAGTAGGCAGTGCTGACACGCATGCAAGCGCCTTCCAATGTCTAGACAATAGTTTTGAGTATTTTATTCCGATAGCATGAACAATGTTATTGATAGCTTACATGACTGCATTTAGTCAAAGCCATCGATGTCCTCCTCCTTCGAGTTGCTTACAAACGATGCAGCTACTTCAGGTTGGAGTTCCGCTGGCACATCGCTGTTGTCTTCTGACTTGCTGGTGGAGCACATTAGAGACTTTGTGCCAGTCCCAGATCATTTTCCCGCTGACTTCGAATTCCTTCTCTGCTGCTTGGTTTCCATGCTCCACTGCAAATTTAACTGCACTGCACGCAGCTCGAATTTCATGTCGTAACTTCGCCGACTTTGCTTCGCATGTGGCGTCTTGGTTAGCGAGGCTGCGACGATGCATGCGAAGTGCACTGCAACAATGGCAACGAGTGCAATGAAGTGTAGTTGCTCTACATGGCAGAAAGTGATGCGTGGTGGAGTGTCATTTGATGCTCGCTCGATAGAAAAGGCGTGGCCATAGCATCCAATCCGATTTTGACCTATAGAAATCACACTGTTTTATAAAACGTACCGACAAAAATTTCAGAAAAAAAAATATGTGACTTATACACTGGAAAATATGGTAATGTCCCACATCATCATCATCCTCAGCCTGTTTTATGTCCACTGCAGGATGAAGGCCTCTCCCTGCAATCTCCAATTACCCCTGTCCTGCGCCAACCGATTCCAACTAGCGCCCGCAAATTTCCACAACAGCATGTTATTCCCTATGTAGGGTTCTGGTCCTAACATGAAGATACTATTGTTGCTAGTTGAAATTTGTATAACTGGTAAAGGAGCTGCAGTGCTTTTTTGCATTCATATTGTCATCATTCATGAAATTGGCGGAGACTTGGATGCAGTGCTATATATTGGGCTACACCATGCCGAGCGACTGACCACATCATCATCATCATTAGCCTATTTTATGTCCACTGCAGGACGAAGGCCTCTCCCTACAATCTCCAATTACCCCTGTTCTGTGCCAGCCGATTCTAGCTAGCGCCCGCGAAAGGGCGCTAGTTGACCACAGTCCCAGCACATTATTTCTGATGAGCTACCTTTGGTGCTACTGCCACTATCATTGTTCACTGATTCAGTCACCAACTGGTGGGTCTGACAATGTAGTATGCTGACAACCAGCATGCTCATTCTCGTAAAACTATTGGCTTGCATAGCATGAATTCAATTTCTGGATAAATTTGTGAGATCTTGTTACTGCAGACAATCAAAGCTCATCTGTTTGGTGCTGATTCAACCAAATTTGCTCCTTTATTAAGCTAAATAATGCCAAATAGTGCCTGGAAGGCTGGCAAATTATGTTATCATATGGATTACGACTATACTGTCATTTACAAAAGTGATGTTCATAGCATGGTGCCATGGATTTTATCCCAAAAATCGAATCGACCATCCCATGGTCTATAAATTTGCAGTTGCTATTATATGTTGGCACTATGGAGAAAGTTGCAGTGCCACAACAAAGTGTGGATAATAGCCCAAGTCCAAGAAATTAAGTAGGTTATGCAACATATTACAAATAAAAACAGGCTCTTAGATTCACATAAATGTGGTATTTAATTTTGTTGTTGATTGAACTTGGGATGATCTACGTCGACTGACACTTTGAGAATAAAAATTGGTAAGTGTGTGTGTTAACATGTTCACTTTATTTAACTTTAAAAGATAACTCCACTGCAATATTTTGTCAGCACTACCTTTGTGTAACCATCCTGCTAGAGAAATTAGCCATTCATCTATGGCCTATTTTTTTAATGCATGCTATGTTGATGAACTTTCAGTACAACTTCGACATTAATATTGCTGCCATTAATTTTTACCTTTTTTATTTCAGTTTGATCAAGGCTTTGTCTGATATTGCTAATGGTGCTACTCCTCTGGACATGGAAAGAATGGCTGTTGTAATTCAGAGGCGACGTCTCCGGATACTGAATCAGGTTTTGTATATTATCAACTGCTGTTGCATACATTATGTCAGGGGGAAAGGTGTATGGGACAAATAGTATCTTGAAACTGATGCTTGTCTTGGGATTCCTACTACTGCAGTCGTGCTCCATACAACAGATCTGCATACAACATAATTTCGGACATAATAGACCATTCTTCTCGCTTACCTTCGTCTGCCTGTATTATCAATGCAACAAATTATGCTTTTAACTAATTCAGCTATAATGGACTATTGGGTACAATGGACAAACATTTTGGTAAATTTCATCTAGATGGTGTAAATTCAACATACTTCGCTGCTGCAATGCATACATTGGACAGTGGACTGCATGCAACCATTTCTGACGACTCTTGGAATGTGCCAAAATACACATTTTTTTAAGGAACTGACATACTAGTGGCAGGCTTTCTGCAACAGCGTGTCGTACAGTGCCCAACAAAAAAAATGGCTGTGGCTTAGGTAAGGTTAAGCCCAGGATGCGAAGCATACTAGCCTTTATTTTAGTTGTTGAACCACTGTTTAGCCTGGTGAACTGCTGTTGCTTGGCTATATTTGGTTCGGCTAGACGAAGAAACAACTCATGCATTACTTCTTCGCCTTCAAGAGTGGAACGCGACAGCGTTCCCGTCGACCCGCCAAGGGGTGTAAGACAATGGGCTACAGGGCAGCGACTACGCGTCCCGCATTGGACGCGGTGAGCGTCGAGCAAAGCAGCGTTCGGCGCGGCAACGAAATGTGCGCCTGAGCAAGAGACGCACGCCTTAGAAACAGCGCGTTTCTAAGGCAACACCGCATTCACTAGAGGCGCTTTTGTACCGCTTTGAAGCGTTGTACTCGTGGCTCAGTGGTAGCGTCTCCGTCCCACACTCCGGAGACCCTGGTTCGATTCCCACCCAGCCCGTCTTGCAAGAGTTGAGCCAAAGCCACTTCTCCTCTGTCGTGACGTCACGGTGTCACGTGATTTCATGGTCACCGCCGCGCCTGAGGAGCTGGGTTGAGCCCTCGTAATATGCTTCGCATAAAAGCTTTAGAGCAGATGATTCAAGTGGCACGCTGTCGACTCAGTGCTGAGGGTGCCGCTAGACTCGCTTATCTTCGAAGCTGGAGCATATAGTGCTAAAACAACTGCCAATGATCGCAAAATCCATCGTTTTGATGACGCTTTATTTCTCATCGCATCAGTTCGCCCAAGAAAGAAGATAGGCTGCTATTCACAGTGCTCCGATTAGGAAGCGCGTGATGCAGTGAGCCTTCTTGTATACAGCGCAGCGGCGGCCAGATGGGGGCTCAGATTTGAACCGGGCTCGTACTGCAGCTCTCATTCATGCTACAGTTTTGAAAGTTGTCATCTTGTCAAGAAAGATTATAGTAAGACATCAGTTTAATCTACCGACCCCTGTTCTGTGCGAAAAACTCTAGTAAGATGTTGATGAGGGCTACTTGGTTCATACTTGGAACTGAGATGAAACAGCGCGAAAAAGACGAGGACACAAGGGAACAAATACTACAGACAGCGCTTGTCTGTGGTATTTGTTCCCTTGTGTCCTTGTCTTTTTCGCGCTGTTTCACCTCAGTTCTAAGAAAAACTCTAGCTCATATTTGTGTCACCAATGGCGGCAAGATGCTCGGGCTGGGTGGTCAACATGACAGAGTGCTGGCCATCCGCCCGCCCGCCGTTATGCTGGGTCTTAATTTTGCCGCTGTGCAGGTGTGTGCATGCTCTTATATGGGGAAATGGAGAACAGCAAGACACCGTGCCACATAGTACTATGTATGATTAACACGTTAACTCACATATACATATTATTTATTTTAACTTTGATGTTTTCATCATTTTTATGATCGCTTTCATGTTAGACGGTGGTATATGCGAAGTTCCAACATTTCACAACACACTGCGGCCCTAATTTTGGATAGGACAGACTTCGGATATAACAGGCCTTTCTCGCTGGCTTATTACAGTCTGTTGTAACGTGTGTCGGCTGTACTGAGTACACATGCCTTGATCACAGTCTGGCTTCACTTCCTCAATGGCAACATGTCTTGTAAAGTAGTCATCTTGAAATATGGTGGGTATTAGGTAGATAATTATTTAACCAGAAGCTTTAAGATTAAGCCGTTGCTGCTATAATGTGTTGGTCAAAAAAATTACATCTCCACTGCACTATCCTAAAAAAAATTGTTTCTTGAAGCATCAAGGATAAGCATAGTACCATTATCAGCATTTTGGCTGCAGTTCAAGAGGTGTCTGTTTAATGAGGACTTTTTAGGCATTTACCTTATATTGCCTGCAAGAACTTGCTGCAAAGCTGTAACAGTTGCCCCAAATTGCTTTTTTCTCTGCTACCAAGTATGCTACAAAACAGTTGTGACTGTTCCCGCTACTGCAAGTATAATAGGTTGGTTTTTGTCACAGAATTTACTAACCTGCTGTTGATTTCTCAAAGAAAACATTTGCATTAAGAGGTGTGTGAATACTGATATGAAACTTTTGATTAAGGTAGCCAATATTGTCCTATTCGATTTGGTCTACGAATTGTATAAATCACTACATTAGCATGAACTTTTTTCAAATAGTTTTTGATTCTTGTCCATTTGTCAAGTGCGCACAATCAAGGGTAAAGTTGGAGTGAAATTGCAATATAATTGCCATATAATAAACATACAATGTGAGAATTTACGTTGTTTAGGGTGCTACATTGCTCAGGGAGCCAAACGTTTTTTCTAAACCGCTATCATTCACTCTCCCCAAATTTAAGAGGCCTGGGTACGGGAACAAACTGATTGCTCCTTCCTAATGCTCCATTTGCGCTTTTAATAAGCAATGCTTCATAACATGCAGTGGGATGACAAATTTGCTAAAAGTGTGGATACATACTACGATGTGAATATTGTCATGTAGTAGTGACTGTGAAAAACACAGCAGCAAAACTATGAATAACTAACTTTTAATGTGATAGCGTAAAAAGCCCCTTGTCGAATAAAATCCAATATTGGTGTCTTGCGTCGGACGTTGTTTAGTGAAAACTCGTTCAGAACCACAACAACGCAGGCCCTCCGCATGGCGCAGAGGCGTTACTGAACTAATTGAATTATCAAGGTAAGATGCATCAGAAAAATCGTAAAGTAGAACTTAAACGCAACGTACAGACATGATAGCATCAGATTGTAACTTGAATATACCAGAAAACATAATTCTATTACGCAGAAACGCAAACATAAACTCTATTTCCAGCTTTTCTACTGTTCATAGAGCTGTGCTCGGTTGCTTGCAGCAACACCATCCAGATGGTGCTCGCCTACGCACATCCGTGGCCCACGTGAGGGGCCACTTTTGTACCAGAAAGCTCACCCGCTCACTTTTGGCGCCAGCGTTTTCTGGTAAACATTACACTTGCACAAGCTGCAGTTGCCAGGAAACGTGAGAAGCCATCAGGGTTCTTTGAATACTATCATGTTCCACTCTTAATGGTGAAGCTTAAGTGTCCTCCATATTTTTATTGGGTGAACCTGTGCCCATAAAAACTAGTTACACTCAAAGCACAGCGATAGCTATGAACACAGTCGGCGATCGGTGAAATCTGAACTGCGGGCCAAGCACGTCGGCTTTTTATAGATGAGTCATCGAAGGTTCCAGAGTAATCGCTGGTGCCCGCGTGACTTCCAGAACACAATTTTCGGTGCCAATGGACAACGGATAGAACAATTGATAACATTTGAGAAACTTCCGATACATGCAGGTGCATCTTGTGCTGAGCGATAACGTTTTAACATTTGTTAGCAGTAAAAAGCTTGGTCACCCAAGAAGGACAAACAAGTACACATGTCAATATGATCGTTAGATGTTAACCCTTTCAGGGTCAATGACGTAAATATGCAGTGCCATGAACAAGTCCAAAATGGTCGATGCGGTATATTTACAGCGCCGTCTGAATGTTTAAAAAGCGCACCAATTTCCTAACTTTTTCTTTCCTGGCATGTGCTGCCACTATGCAGGAATACAGAGAATTTCATTTTCGTGCCCCCCTCTCAGTTTTCGTAGCATGGTTTGTTTGCTCCAGTGTGTTTATATACTACTGCTTGTGCAATGGTGCGCCCGCGGCGGTCAGTTTAGTTTTTTTTCTGCGGGCAGTTCCGGCTTCTTGCGCTCGCAGGACTGTTGGCTATCTCGTTACTAATCGCCCAAAGGGCGACTGCCTCTTACTCACTCGTTTATTGCTCACAGGGGTGCGCATACGAAGGATGCCACCATGCACGCGTTTCCTTTTTGGAGACTCACGAAAACCAAGTTTCTGGTTGGCGATAAGATGAAGGATTAGCGGAAGTTTGTCACACGTTTTGGTTTTTTGACAGGCACACAACCACACAGTTTTCTTGAGTGCGCTCACCTACGCAGTTTGATTACACTATGGATGTAAATATTGGTGTAAGAGCAAGAACATTTGAGATTTGAGAAATATTCTCGTGTGCACATTTTCTGTGCCTTGAACTGTGTATAACAATACATCAAATCTTCAATTTTTATAAGTTTAATTCCTTTTTCTATTGTTAATAATGAATAAACAGTACATATATACCAACGCAAAATATTTTCTCTCACTTTACAGTGTGTCTAAAAAAATTACGGTAAATTTTCTTTGAAATAGGTCCCTCTGAAGAATTTAAATCTGCAATAAAAAAACTCGACCCTGGGCGGTCGCATATGGCGAAAAAAAAATCAACCCTGAAAGGGTTAATGGTGAAAACAGCTATTCTGTCCATGAGCAGAAAGAGAATCGGTGCTTCTGTGTGTCTATCCGTAAATCTTGTTTTCTGACCATGTGTTTCGCACTGTTACACTGGTCCTGATGGCTTTCATGTTACTTTTATGCAATGGTTTCGGCTCACAATGGTACAGGACAAAGGCGACTTTGCCCACTTGATCCAATTATGCGCCAATCTTTTTGCGGCATTGGAACTTACTACTGGAACCTTGGCTGGTTGCAAAGCAGTTCGTGCAGTTCTTGCATTCCTGCACAGCATGGTGCTTGACTAGAAGCTGTGAAAGGTCTATTTCACAGACTATTTATTCACGCCTTTGTCCACACCTGCACCACGCATAACGTTATCTCTCTACCCTTCTCTTTATCCCAGCATGGAGCAGCAGGCTAGAGGAGTCAACCTTAGGCCAACCTCTGCAATTTCTTAGATGAATTTTTCTCACTCTCTCTCTCTCCAGTGATATTTATGGCATCCAGACTGAGTCTATGAATTCCGATGCCGTTTTTATGTGGCAGGCTTTCTACCAACCGGGAAAATCCGGAATTCTCAGGGATTTTGAGTAGTCTGGAAAAAACTAGGAGAATCTGTGCCTCTATCAGGAAAAATTAGCTGTAATTTCATTGAAAGGGTCGAAAGTCACGAATACTGGCTCGAGTAACAGACAGGAATCGTAATGAATCGTCATTGACGCCCTGTCGTTGGCTGTAGGAGTTGCCAGTGTACAGTCAGTGATCGACTGTCCGGATTCCCGATAATTCCCGATCACCGGATTCCCGGATTCCCGATCACCACGTACCCCATAGAGTCAATGTATCAGAACGTCTGAAATTTCGGACGCAAGAACTTTTCATCGTCCAATTTTCCGGACGTTTTGCTGTGACCGCAGGTTCGAAACTGCATTAATCAAAGCCACCATCGCTGCCATTTTGATTACCTCGCCGCCTTGAACTGGCGCACTCGCACGCAGATCCGCTGACAGCCGTAGCCATCACTGCGGCAACGTTAGGCCTAGCTACTTCGACGTTCGCTATGAAGCTTCCTGCCGTTGGGTGCCGTGTTTTTTTATTGAAAGAATTCACTGCTGTCAGCAGTGGCACTGACTCCACCTTTGTGGTCCTCGCGATTGGCTTAGAAGCTTGGAAAGCACGGTACGTTGCATAGTGCCTGTTCCCGAAAGCCAGCTTTGCCTCTGCACAGAAATGTTACTTGGTGAAGCATACGCAAAAGTATTGCAGTGAAGCATAACAATCGTGGGAAGGGGCTATTGCCATGGGACACAGTATGTATTCCCTAATTATTCACGCGTGCGCCCGGTATTTCCTGTCACAGTACGAACGCCTATATGCCTAATACGTGTACCGACAGGCCTTCAGAGCGTTTTCGAATGTGCCTGTGGCGGTTTGAGCCCTTAAGGGCAGTAAATGACATGCATTTATTTTTTCCAACTGGCCGATTTTTCGGACGTTTTCGCGGCCCCTGGGGAGTTAAAAAAATCAGACGTGGACTATGCAACTGAGCAAGAAGATGCTCCAAATGGTCTGTGGGGCGAGCGAGTGGTGAAAGGGAGGGCAAGAACAGAAAGCACCTACGCACTGAGGAATGAGCGGGAAAGGAAGCATGCTGCCGCCGTTTTGAAGGAGCTTGAGCTCAAAAAACAGTGTTGGCTGATGCTGAGATGCAGGTGTCTTTCATCCAAACCAAAATAAACTCTTTAAAGCAGTGAAACACAACACATACGTTGTGCGCGGGATGAGAGTATGTCAGGACAGTTGAGGTTGACTTGCGAGCTGTTGAGAGAGAATCTCAATTGTGACAAAGTTCAGGCCTCGTACCACTGAGCTTGCTATAAGTTGATATAAATAGCTCATATTCGAAAATATTTGCCTCTGTATGCATCTCCTTTTTATTCGTATTTGAGAATGTCCAACTCGATTTGCAATTTTTTCGAAGGCATTTTATTTGCTGTGCATTTTACTAACCCTTCTCTTCTATACTCTTTTTGAATGGCATAAACAGTACTCCTTAGCATTCAAATTGGATTAAGCTGGCTTTCTTTTTTTTTTTCATCTGCTTACTAGAGAGTGACAGCATCGGGCGATATGGTTTCAGCCCGTCTTGACATAAAACATAGTTTTGCATTACCGAGGGAATTTTGCAAAGGCACTCGGGGAAAACCTGGAAAACTCGGGGAATTTGGAAATGTCAATTTGGTAGACACCCTGTGTGGACAAATTTGCTATCATCTTCTGAACTTTTGTGGCTCTCAGTGATCGTGCATTGCATTTTCTTCATGTACATTTGGGCAACACAGGTGACATAACTTTCTGGTTGAATCTTAGAACGACAGAAAGCTGAGCAAGTTGGTAAGGATTCATAATGCAAAGAAGGGGTAAGGCGTGCAGACACAGACACAACAGAAGAGAAGTGGACAACATGAACGCGGCATTCGTGTTGGCCACCTATCTTGTGTCCGTGTCTGCACGCCTTACCCCCTCTTTGCATTTGGATTGAATGCTGTATTTCATTATTGTCAGTGGAGGCACAAAAAATATCAGATCTCACATCAGTAGCCTTTTAGTAGAGGCTTTCGTTCTGATCTGTTCCGAGCTGGCACAAGAAAAATACTAGTGTCCAGGAAACACCTTTCCACCCATGCTTGCTTTCTCAGTTGGTGTTGTTAAGAAGCTTAACCTTACGATCCACACTTGAGTATAGGTATTATTAACCCTTTCTTCTGGCTGCTGCATTATTTTTCTTGCACTCTAGACATTGGCCCTGTAACTTATACCTCGTTAATGTGTACATGCTTCATTTACCAGCAGCAAAAATTTAGTTGTGACAAATCTGCAACTCATTCTCCATAGAGCACAATATATTGGCTGGCCACTTACTCTCTCTGTACTGTCAAGCAAATAGCCTTTTTTTTTTATAGGTTACACTAAATTTTTAGTATTTATGCGGAAACTCATGCACTCAAAATTTTATGCAATACACAAAAGCAAAGCAGAATGAATCCAACCCCAGACATGCAGCTTTTATTAATGAGATTTATTTTTAAAAGATACATAATTTACCAAAAACAAGATTGTAGAATAAAATTTAACAATACTTGTAAAGGTACATATAATTAAAAAAAGAAATAAAAAAGCATCTAAACAGAAAAAAGATGATACAAAGTTTTTGAAATATACAAAATATTTCATTGTCTAATAGCCACTATCTGTGAATAAAGCAAAAGTTTTTCTTGAAAACTGCTTGTGCTACAAAAATTATATGGAAGCCTTACTGTTGAGTGGGCCATGCAGCAAAGCAGTTCCTTGATGTGAAACATAGGGGAACATTGCAAGTCTTGCAGTTAACTCTTGTTTTCTGCTGCATTTTGCTATCATAACATTTTTCGTTAGATGGCTAGTGCTGAATGGCTTCACTTGGTGGGCGAGCACGAACTAGCAGTGCATCCTTAAGTTCCAGGTTGATTTCCATGGTTGTTGCTCTCAGAATCAGTCTGATGAAAAGGCAGCATCATCTGACTCGCTGCTGCTTGAGAGAGAGAGAGAGAAAAAATTTATTTGTAATGAGATTGGGTGACTTCCTCGTAGGGTGGAGCCCTTAGTTCAAGGCCCCATTGGCTCTACTGCTTGAGCCGCTAATAAAATTAGCCACAGACACAGCGGAATCGTGAGATCTGTGATGCTTTGGAGCACGCACGCCACTGCCAGGGGTGGCTATTTTCACTTTGAACTCTGACAGGCACGCGCATGTCTCTGGAGCCCATTAAAAAATTGCTGACAATCGAGAATAAAAAATTAACTCCATAAGAAATTAAAGTTTAATTCTACTATATGTCAGATGGCACAGTGTGTCCGAGCAGTGTGAAAGGTGTCGAAAAGCGTGTTTGAAACCATCATTAGTGGGCTAACAATGCCCAATGGGTGTGGCAAAAAAAAAAAAAGAGTTCAGCAAAAGTGCAGAAGTCTGGCTTTGGCTTGGGTGTGATGATTAATATAAGTATCGGAAATGCACAGGGGTGGGGCGATGGCCTCAGCAAAGAACATAGACATGTACAGGTGTGCTTCTATGACCTATTGCCACAAACACCATCTCAATAAACATTTTTACCTATTTTATGCCAGTGTGCGGGGTAGAGCACATTGGAAGTGTACTGATTGAGGCATTTACCAAAATTCACCACCGTTTCTGCTGCCACCTCCTTGAGCAGGGCCAGTCCAAGTGTGCATCCATTTCAGAAATGAAAGCAGTTGACAGTTGAAATGTTAGTTCAACAAGCTACTCACTGCACTGAGCAGGGCAGGTGCAAAGACAAGTTGATGTACAGCTGCTTCCCCAAAACAGAGGTGCAGTCTGCTGGCAAACATGCACGCTTACAGTAAACATCCTTGCACAAAAATCGCACGGGATCATCGGCATCATGTGGAACTAGGTACCACATTTCAAAGAAGTGGTGCCAGTTCTTAGTAGATATAGTTACAGACACCAGGGCTATGCCCCGGAATTATTTTCGGGAGGAGCTTCGCGAGGACAGTGGCGGCCATTATGAAATATTCACTTTATTTTGCGCATGAATCAAGCTCATCGCTGACATGCATTAGTATGAACATGTTACATACTTGACATGATATACGAGGGTAATTCCTCAAGTTTCCGGCCTGACATCTAAAACTAACAGTGATTTCAAAACGGCTGCTTCAGACACACAGCGCCATCTCTTAGGAGGCCAGTGTAGGAGCTTCAACTTGGCATGCGTGTTCATCAGTAGCACGCACTCACCTGACAGACAAGAGGCACGCTAAGTGGCGATAATGCTAAAAATCGAGTATGGAGGTGTGATCAAGTTCCTCGCCAAAGAAGGGGTTTCTCCAAGTGTTATCAAACATTTGGGTGGTGTGTACGTAGAAGCTTAGCCTTCCTATTCCAATGTGAAAAAGTGGGCAAAACAGTTTTGCATGGGAAGAGAAGGCATTGAGGACGAGCCCCATAGTTGTTGGCCCATAGAGGTGATGACCAAAGGAATCATCGCTCTCACTGAGGAGGAAGTGTTCAATGACAGGAGGCTGAAGTTAAAGAAATCGCGGCACAGGTTGGACTCGCTGTACCATGTTACGCATAATTCATGAGAAGTTTCACATGAGAAAGGTCAGTGCAAGAAGGGTGCCCCGAATCCTTTCATCTGTGCAGAAGGAGGATTGTGTGACCTGTTCTCTCAAGTTTTTAGAGTTTTGCCATAAGAATAAGAGAGATTTGCTGGAGTTGATTGTCACCAGGGGTAAAACCATGGCCCTTTATAACGATCCCCTTTCCAAAAAAGAATCGATGGAACGGCGCAAACACGGAGAAGCGCCACTGAGAAAAGCCAAGGTGACTCAGTCAACCAAGAAGATCATGGCAACAATCCTTTGATTGCCATGGGATTCTCTTGATCGACTTCAAGTAAAGAAATACCATCATGAACACACGGTATCGTGTGTCACTTCTACACAAACTGCATGATGCAATAAATGAGAAGAGGCGAGGAATTTTCCATCATGGCGTCCACCTGCTTCATGACAACACTCCAGTTCACACAGTGAGCATCGTAAAGGCTGCAGCGAAGGACTGTGGCTTCCAGGAAATCGATCACAAGTGAGTGTGATACGACCAGACCTAAATCCCTGTGACTACTACCTCTTCTCAAAGCTGAAGAAAGACCTTCACAGTGAAAAGAAGGGAAGAATGCTGTCTGCGGACATTTTGAAGCCAAAAGTCCAGACTATTTCTTGAAGGGCATAGAAATGTTAGTGCAGAGATAGGAAAAATGTATTGAAGGGAGATTATATTGAAAAGTGACACAGTTGTTTCATTTCTATCCCCATTAAAAGTTGGTCAGGCCAGAAACTTTTGGAATTACCCTCGTACATGAAAGCAGTGGGGGAAGCTTAACGAGTCAATACTTCGTGGACTTCGCTGCGGTGCTCCCTACCAAAGTTGTGAAAAAATGTGTGATATTATTTATTATTATTATTATTATTTCAAAATACTGCAGGCCAATGTGGTGGCCCAAGCAGGTGTGGGTTACATCCAACATGAATGTGCAAAGCAACAGACAACAAAAAAACAAGCAGAAAGAAGAAAAGCAAAAAGGAAAAAAAAAAGATAAATAAAGCTTAAGAGAGAAGGTAACACTCCAACTCAGCGAGAAAATTATCGGAACCAAAAATATCAGAAGGCAAAGAATTTCATTCTTCCACAGTTCTTGGAAAATAACTGAATTTGAAAGCGTTTGATCGGGCAAAGATTGGGGTTAGTGCAAATTCATGGCCATGGCGTGTGCGTCATGTTAAGGGTTTTATACAGTCAGGTAGATCTATTTTTATGTTACCAAACATACAATTATAAAGAAATGAAAGGCGACTAAATTTTCTGCGGGCTTCTAGCGTAGAAATACAGTTTAATTGCAATCAAGTCTATGATATTTACCAAATATAAACCTAACAGCCTTTCTGTTAATACGTTCAAGTTGCATGATATCATTTAATTGCAATCAAGTCTATGATATTTACCAAATATAAACCTAACAGCCTTTCTGTTAATACGTTCAAGTTGCATGATATCTTTCTTTAAATATGGATTGCATGCTCATGCAAAAGAGCTGGAATTGTTTTAACCGTTTTGCAAAAAAAGAACTGAAACTTCTTAGCGAGTGTATGTTAGGCAACATGAACTGTGGCAGAGCTTTTCTGTTGGTAGCAATGTGCATAAAGAGATGCAAATGTGTTGTTACAGGCTAGTGCATTGGTATACTATTTAGTACATAGTTATGCCGTGTTTCCACTAAATACATACTAACAAGGCTTCACTATAGTGCATTAAAAATTATCTGAAACAGTCTTTCTAATGGTTGCTGTCTAATGGATTGTGACATGGAGTACTAGGACGACCACTAGCTTGCATGTGCACTGTTGAATATCACAACAGCTACCACACTGGCCATGCAGGCAAAGTCAGCTCATAAAAGAGAGCAAATTACAAGAGCTTTAGAGTACTAAGGCAAGTGTAATTCTGGCAACATCATCTTATAGAATGAAGACATGTGAAACTTAATATCTCAGTTGCCCTCTTTCCCTAAGGTAGTGTGTTCTTGTGCTGTGTCCTTCCTTAATGTCATGTCAGCACAACTTGCCAGGGGTGTGTGAATGTTCGAAACTTTTGAATAGCGAATAAAATATTGCCCTATTTCATTTGTTCTTGAATGGAATAGTCATTGTTTGTTAAAATAACTAGTTCTCTAATGATTTTTTAATGTTTCAAATTGCCAGCTTTGCTCGATGAAGCATAAAGTTGGAGCAAAAGGGCAATAAATTTCATACCGGCAGCATACAACATGGAAAAGCTATGTAGTGGAGCCCACTTTGTTGCTCAGGGAACCATGTTTTTCTATGTAAACTTCCATCATTTGCAATCATCAATGAGTCCTGAGTATGTGAACAAACTGCTTATTTGCTCCTAATGCTCTGATTGCACTTTTTATAAACAGTGCTTCATAATGTGTTATATAATGACTGAAACTTGCTGACATTTTGAATATACTAGGATGTAAAGTAGTTGTATATAAAACAGGGGTGAAAATGACTTTTTATTATTCGAATTGTATTCAATATTCAATTCCCTTATGGCATTATTGAATCCGTATACGATTCAGTCTTGAAAATTATTATTTACACATGCCTACAATTTGCAAGCCATCGCTGATCATGTTACTGTGAAATGACATTTGTGCCTAGTCTTAGTTAATTATACCTCAATTTTACGCGTACTTCCAATAATCATTGAAATCCAGCAGCTCCCACTGGTTCTAATACACGACAGAGCCAATACAGCCACAGAAAATACTGCTTCCGACCTTTCCTTCCTGGACACTTTCGCCTATAGATATAAACCAGTTTGTACCTGGTGTAAATGGGACAAAGAGTCGCATGCCACAGGTGGCACTGCTGCCGACCACTCTGCTCTACTTAGCTGAAAAACATACTCGGCACACCCACATCTACACTGATGCCTCAACCACACTGGAGAATTCCTCCTGTGGCCTTTATGTGCCCTCAACAAGACAAATGATTGCTTATCGGCTGCAGTGGAGGACATCCTCAACCACAGCAAAGCTTCAAGGCATCAGAGAAGCTGTCCTCTGTATGCTGCGTTGAGCACCTGACCAATGGGCGATTTTCACTGACTCTATAGGAGCACTACAAACATTGTGCAGTTTGTTAAAAAAGAAACAGTCATCAGCCCGTTTCTTTCGATATCATGTACTTGCATCACTTGGCCATTGCATCAGGCTACTGTACAGTGCAGTCCACTTATAGCGATACCACATATGATATATCGGTTATAACAATGAGCCGACTTGAGAGTGTCAACTTATACATTAGGGCTACGAGAAAAAAAAAAAAAAACATGATACGTTATTCACTGCATGTCAGATATAACAATCAAAATTTTGCCTTCTGGACGGCGTTTTCCATGCAGAATAATTGTGAAATTTGCATTCCTAAGTTCCCCTTCAACGAACGATGCGGAGACGGGGCCATATGTTTGCCTACGTGCGTTTGTATCTGCTGCCATCAACCGCGCAGCGTGTCCCGCCCACGTGCCACAATATGGCGCGTCACTCACGATCGACCTACGCATGAGGAAAGGGGGAAAAAAGAGCAGCGTGAAAATGAAGGTGCGCCAGCCCTTTGCCCCCTTCTCAGTGAGCGCGGAAATGCGCCGTGGAAGCAGCAGCGGACAGCCTGGTTGATAGAAGGCGCCGTCGACAAAGCGCATTGGTGTATCGCTTGAGACAAAGCTGCACATTTTGCAAGGCCCAAAGTGTGAGCTCACACAGGAGCGCCGCGATCATGATGGCCACAACCAGGGGCCATGCCGATCAGGGGTCAGCCGATGACATTACCGAGCACTGCAAGCATGTCACTACTAACGATGAAACAGGTGGTGCTTCAATGGAGGACTTTTTGAATGCAGATAGTGCTGCCCCATTATGTGAAGAGATCGGGGCGATTGTTTTCGCGACAGATGGCAGTGTTGTGCGACGGGGGCGACGAGATTGACAATGACCCGTCTTTGACACCGACCCCGATGTTCATGCGAAGTGCACTGTCGTGTGTCAAGTCGCTCATTGATTTCATTCACATTTAATTATTGCCACTAGTCTTAGCACAGCAGCTTTACACCGCAGTTCTGGACCGGAAACTCCCGTAAAAGCAAGTGCGGATTTCCGACTACCGTATCAATGCCTGACTGTATACACTCGTGTAAGGGCCGCACTATCCGGTGTCTAGCTGTGGAAATGTCTTCATTGGTATCGCTGCTCGGGCTCGGCTCGTCGCCGCTGCTCGGGTCATCCGCACGTTCATGTATCCAATCGTCCTCAGTGCCGTCCATGACATTGGAAATCCCGGTGACCTTAAAACTCTTTACAATAATGTCCGTGGACACCGCACGCCACGCATTTAAAATCCAAGAGCAGACCAGCTGAACTGACGCCCTCCTTAGTCGTCCGGTCGGCATTTTCTCGTGGTGGCCCGCTGTCATCCATCCAGAGTACTGGCGTCTGAATTCTGTCTTAAACGGCCTATTAATAGACACATCCAGTGGTTGCAGCATGCTTGTTAAACCGCCGGGAATGACCGCCAGATGCGTACAAGCTTCTGCAAGACGAGCCTTCATGCACTCTGTGAGGTGGCCACGAAAGCTGTCCAATACGAGCAGGGCCTTCCGTCGCAGCAGGCCTCCCGGCCGGTTAGCCCACACCGTTTTCACCCAGTCCACGACTAGTTCATTGGTCATCCAGCCCTTTTCTTGCACTCTGACGATGATTCCATTTGGGAAGCTCTCCTTGGAGCGTCTTTCGCTTAAACACTACGTACGGGGGGAGGTTCCTTCCATCCGCTGTGATAGATTGTTCGGTAGCTTTTTTTTTTTTTTACGGCGGTCCAGCTATAGCAATGACAGGTTATAATGATAGGATTTTTCGTTCTTCTTGATGTCGTTATAAGTGGACTGCACTGCATCACATTTCAGTTGATACTGGCTCGTTGTGGTATTCTGGCCAACAAAAAGCAGATGAAGTAGCACGCGAAGCCCTTCAACACGAAAACTATAAGTGGATTTATTTCACTACATCTGATGCTTCCCAACTAGCTAAAAGATTTGCTTCTGAAGAAAAGGATCTGCTCTGGAGCTTGCCAACCCACCATTACCCTTTCCTTTACTCAATCAACCCACATCTCAGATCCAGACTCCCATGCAGCGTTCCTCGCCATCTAGAAGCTCCATATCATCGCCTTCACCTGAAAACTGCCTATGGAAACGGCTTACGGTACCGCTACAGTCAAGTGACAAGTTCACATTGCAACAACTGTGGCTCAATTGAAACTGTGGAACATATTCTGTTTGAGTGCTGAACGTATGCCGACGAGTGTGCATTCTATGAACATTGCATGCATTCACTTACACAGAGACCTTTATCATTTGACTGTGTCTTAGGCCCTTTAGCCTGCCTCATGCAACGGAGGCGTGCAATGAACTTTTTATTTACATACTTATAAAACATTGGTCAACTCAACAAACTAGTTCTACTCTGTCACCCTCATGCGCCTTTCACATGGCAAATTCTGTCACCTCATTGTAAGACAGTGCATACACTGAAGGACGCTACCATTGCCCATGAGTCAGAAAACTCAGTGCCCAATTTAAAAAAAAAAAAATTATTCCTTTCTTTTGGGGGCCCTCTCTCCTTCTGTCTTTCTCTCCTCAATTCCCTTCCCCACGCAGAGTAGCATGTCAGCAATGTCTATACGCCGGCTAAAATCTGTCTTTCATTAAAGGTCTCTCTCTCTCTCTCTCACACACACACACATGCACACACACACAGCTTGTTTATTTCGGTACCAGTGGTCATGGAAAGCCGATGTTTAATGGAGGTATTATTTAATGTTTTTTACTAATGTTTCCTTCTGACATGTGCAGGTTGAATCTGCACCTCATGAGAGTATTGTGAACACCGTCATTATGGACTTCCTCTATGGAGACACGCTCGAAGATGTGAGTACTTCAGAATGTTTGAAATGTACCTGTGCACACGAACTGATTATCCGAGCACAGATATCGCCCTACTAAATAATTTGGGCATCCTGCTAGATTTCTATACTACTAAATTATCTTCTATATGTTTTGTTGTTGATATGTTATTGCAATATATTTCTGTTTCAGCTGCGGAACAGGGTAAACCAGATTCCCATATTCATGGGCCTGCTGAAAAAAAAAAAGCAGTTTTGGGTGAACCTTCTGAAAAAGTACATGGTTGACAACAAGGCCATCTGTGTAAGTTTAGTTTCTTTTGAAGACAATAGATAGTGTCAGTATAGCGCACAGCAGAAAACACAAGGACGATGCGTTGCAGTAGCATTTCGTGCTCCAATCTGCACATGTGCAGCACTTAAGTGGCCCTATGGCTTTGCGTGTGTATGCTATCTTCAGAATTTAGCGCTGATTATGAACACATGCAAGGGGAGCTTTACATGGAGTAACAAGGCACCACCTGCTTAGGATCTGTCAAATCATTCCAACTAATGCTTGTATTTGCTTTAGATTTGTGTCCTGATGTTTCAACAGCAGGGTATTACAGTCAAACCTTAATATAATGATAACAAATGTAACAGATATCAGATATTACTTAGTAAATATAAAGTTTGGTTGGTGATGCTTTATTTGAGTATTCTCCTGCTATAATTGAAATTGAAAATGCGGGATCCAACACAGTATCAGTTATAAAAACAAGAAAGGGGCTGGCAGACAGTGGCGTAGCAACAGGGGGGGCCGGGGGGCCATGGGCCCCGGGTGCAAGGGGCCAGAGAGAGGGGGGGGGGGTGTCATATACGTCTGAAGACGCCCCTCTTTCCGCCTCTACACCCGAGGAGGGGGGTGACAGAAGACTTATGGGCCCCGGGTGCCAGACGACCTAGCTACGCCACTGCTGGCAGATGGAATGGCACACTGTGGTATAAAATTTTTTAAACAGGGTTGAAGTACCTCAGACAGGCTGGCCAACGTTTCGATAGGTGGACCTATCTTCGTCAAAGGCGGCCTCGTCATCCTCGGCGTGTTAGTTTTAAAGGGTTAGTGCAGTGACGTCACGTGCGGGTGTTGTCGCTGGCGGCTGGTTTTAAAGAGAGAGATTACAAGAGGGAACAGGCGCTGTCGTCCGACGTCTGTGAGCCTCATTCTCAAGACGAAGGGACAAGAGCGTGAGAGTGGGCACGCGGGGAGGAAAGAAAAGAAATAGAAGCAGAAAAAAGGGGAAAAAAAAGGAGGGGGGAGCCAGGGCCGTACCAAGACACAACAAAAGGGGGGGGGGTGAAAGAAAAAGAAAGAGAAAAATGAAATCTTTAAGAAATACGGGGGCTTGGGAGCGTGTTGGGGATGCGAAAGGTTAGGAGGTATTCAGGGGGAGTCGTTGTCGGCATGTTTTTGAGGCATTAGAACGGCCGGTCAAGCAATAGGTCGAGTAATTTTGAAATAGTTAAGGTGGCGACGAGGAGTCTGCGGTGCAATGTGTGGGGTGACAAAGGCAGCGGCATGGTCTTTCAAGGGGCACTGCCCCACGCGCTTAACGTAGGTGTCGTTACGGCGGCATCCAGAAGGCGATACTCTGGGTTGAGGCGCCGAAAAAGGCATATTGACTTCGGAATGTGTTGTCGAGGGGGTTTAAAAAAAAAAAAGACTAAAAAAGGGGGGCAGGGGGAAGGGGGGGGTGAAATCGGTATAGCAAACAGGAGGGTGACGCGTGCAGAAGCGGGCGCGGGCAGGTGTACATGGAAGAAGGGGATCGTACACTTGGTATAGACGTAAAATCCTGAAAGAGTACATTAAATTGAGTAGTAGGCAGGAAATTTTTTTTCCTTTTTTTTCTCCCCCTTTCCCTTTTTTTTTTCTCCTCCGAAATGAAAGAGTAGGTGAGGTTAAGAATTAAAGTTGGCTGGTGGCCTAATGTGTTTTGTGTATTGGTTGATGATATGAGAGTTTCAGATTTAAGTTACAGCTTTTAAAGATTCTAAGTTGCCGCGTGCCAAATTAATTCCTGTCGGGTGTAGGCAATTAAACTTGTGTATGAGGTATGATTCCGTGTACTTCCTTTCGCGAGGGGAACGGAAATTTGTTTGTAGTATATAGAGCCTTGCTTTGTCAAACATATGTCCATGTTCATTAAAGTGGCTGGCTACTGCTTTGGGTAAATTGTGTTTTGTGTCCGCGCGGTGACCATTGAGTCTTGTATTGATTTGTTGTCCGGTCTCACCTATGTATTGTTTGCTACAAGCGGCGCATTCTAGACAGTAGACTACATTGCTTGATGTGCAGGTGAAAGCCGAAGTTACCTTGTGTGTGTAATTCGACGCTGTACTTTTTACTGTAGTAGTGGATTGAATGTGTTTGCATGTAGAGCACCTGGGGCGACCACAGGGATTGCTTCCCAACTTCTTCTTTTTCTGTAGTTTGGCGTGCACAAGAACATCTTTAAAATTAGTGTTGCGTCTGTAGGCCACTCTGGGAGGGTCGGGAAAAATCTTCTTAAGTTTCTGGTTGCTGGTGAGAATCGGGTAGTATTTACTTAGGATGTTATTCACGTTTGGGAGTGCGTTTGAGAATTTAGTAGTAAGAAGAGGCGTTGTTGTTCTTGTGATCTTCGGGCGGGGCTTGAGGACCTCGGCTCGATGAAGTTTGGTTGCAGCGATGTAAGCTGTTTGAAGGTCACTGTTTGGGTGGTTCCTGTTTGATAGCGTTTCTTTAAGGTGATCGAGTCTATCTATGTAGTCTTGGTTTTCAACGCAAATGCGACGTAGTCGTGTGGCTTGGCCTTTAAAGATGCCTTGTTTGCAATGTCTGGGATGGTGGCTGGTATATTCTAGGTACTGTTGTTTGTCGAAAGGTTTCCTATACAGCGTTGTCTTTAGTTCACCATTGTCAATGTATATTGTTGTGTCCAGAAAGTTTATGCGCTCAGTTGAGGATTCTGATGTGAATTTTATTGTTGGGTGAACAGAATTTAGAAAGGATACATATTTATCTAGACTGTCTTGGCCATGTCCCCAGATTATGAGTATGTCGTCTATGTATTGTAGGTATGTGTGGGGCTTGGTAGTGCAGCGCGATAGGAAATCTGTTTCTAGAATCCCCATAAATATGTTCGCGTAGGTTGGTGCAAAAGGCGTACCCATGCTTGTACCATGTATCTGTAGGTAGTAACTCTCTTCAAATTCGAAGTAGTTATGTGTGAGAACTAATTCAAGGAGAGACAGGTAAACTTCAGTAGAGTGTTGTGCACTGTGTTTAGACAGCGTTTGTTTTTTCGATAAAACAAACGCTGTCTAAACACAGTGCACAACACTCTACTGAAGTTTACCTGTCTCTCCTTGAATTAGTTCTCACACATAACTACTTCGAATTTGAAGAGAGTTACTACCTACAGATACATGGTACAAGCATGGGTACGCCTTTTGCACCAACCTACGCGAACATATTTATGGGGATTCTAGAAACAGATTTCCTATCGCGCTGCACTACCAAGCCCCACACATACCTACGATACATAGACGACATACTCATAATCTGGGGACATGGCCAAGACAGTCTAGATAAATATGTATCCTTTCTAAATTCTGTTCACCCAACAATAAAATTCACATCAGAATCCTCAACTGAGCGCATAAACTTTCTGGACACAACAATATACATTGACAATGGTGAACTAAAGACAACGCTGTATAGGAAACCTTTCGACAAACAACAGTACCTAGAATATACCAGCCACCATCCCAGACATTGCAAACAAGGCATCTTTAAAGGCCAAGCCACACGACTACGTCGCCTTTGCGTTGAAAACCAAGACTACATAGATAGACTCGATCACCTTAAAGAAACGCTATCAAACAGGAACCACCCAAACAGTGACCTTCAAACAGCTTACATCGCTGCAACCAAACTTCATCGAGCCGAGGTCCTCAAGCCCCGCCCGAAGATCACAAGAACAACAACGCCTCTTCTTACTACTAAATTCTCAAACGCACTCCCAAACGTGAATAACATCCTAAGTAAATACTACCCGATTCTCACCAGCAACCAGAAACTTAAGAAGATTTTTCCCGACCCTCCCAGAGTGGCCTACAGATGCAACACTAATTTTAAAGATGTTCTTGTGCACGCCAAACTACAGAAAAAGAAGAAGTTGGGAACCAATCCCTGTGGTCGCCCCAGGTGCTCTACATGCAAACACATTCAATCCACTACTACAGTAAAAAGTACAGCGTCGAATTACACACACAAGGTAACTTCGGCTTTCACCTGCACATCAAGCAATGTAGTCTACTGTCTAGAATGCGCCGCTTGTAGCAAACAATACATAGGTGAGACCGAACAACAAATCAATACAAGACTCAATGGTCACCGCGCGGACACAAAACACAATTTACCCAAAGCAGTAGCCAGCCACTTTAATGAACATGGACATATGTTTGACAAAGCAAGGCTCTATATACTACAAACAAATTTCCGTTCCCGTCGCGAAAGGAAGTACACGGAATCATACCTCATACACAAGTTTAATTGCCTACACCCGACAGGAATTAATTTGGCACGCGGCAACTTAGAATCTTTAAAAGCTGTAACTTAAATCTGAAACTCTCATATCATCAACCAATACACAAAACACATTAGGCCACCAGCCAACTTTAATTCTTAACCTCACCTACTCTTTCATTTCGGAGGAGAAAAAAAAAGGGGGGAAAAGGGGGAGAAAAAAAAAGAAAAAAAAGAAAAGAAAAAAAAGAAAAAAAATTTCCTGCCTACTACTCAATTTAATGTACTCTTTCAGGATTTTACGTCTATACCAAGTGTACGATCCCCTTCTTCCATGTACACTTGCCCGCGCCCGCTTCTGCATGCGTCACCCTCCTGTTTGCTATACCGATTTCGCCCCCCCCTTCCCCCTGCCCCCATTTTTTAGTCTTTTTTTTTTTTAAACCCCCTCGACAACACATTCCGAAGTCAATATGCCTTTTTCGGCGCCTCAACCCAGAGTATCGCCTTCTGGATGCCGCCGTAACGACACCTACGTTAAGCGCGTGGGGCAGTGCCCCTTGAAAGACCATGCCGCTGCCTTTGTCACCCCACACATTGCACCGCAGACTCCTCGTCACCACCTTAACTATTTCAAAATTACTCGACCTATTGCTTGACCGGCCGTTCTAATGCCTCAAAAACATGCCGCCAACGACTCCCCCTGAATACCTCCTAACCTTTCGCATCCCCAACACGCTCCCAAGCCCCCGTATTTCTTAAAGATTTCATTTTTCTCTTTCTTTTTCTTTCACCCCCCCTTTTGTTGTGTCTTGGTACGGCCCTGGCTCCCCCTCCTTTTTTTCCCTTTTTTCCCCTTTTTTCTGCTTCTATTTCTTTTCTTTCCTCCCCGCGTGCCCACTCTCACGCTCTTGTCCCTTCGTCTTGAGAATGAGGCTCACAGACGTCGGACGACAGCGCCTGTTCCCTCTTGTAATCTCTCTCTTTAAAACCAGCCGCCAGCGACAACACCCGCACGTGACGTCACTGCACTAACCCTTTAAAACTAACACGCCGAGGATGACGAGGCCGCCTTTGACGAAGATAGGTCCACCTATCGAAACGTTGGCCAGCCTGTCTGAGGTACTTCAACCCTGTTTAAAAAATTTTATACCACAGTATCAGTTATAGTGATGCAAAATTCAGTTTGAACGTGCGTCAAAATATATGTATTCTCGTAGCAAAAAATGTCACATAAAGTTGCCAATTGATCTTCCAGATGCTTAATTTTGCATACTTACACAATTCCTGCGGCACTGCCACCTACTCCTAGCACCATTGTATAACAGCAATAGCCAAAATTTTGGACACTGCATGGTGTTGGGCATGAACCACGCGTGTGACGCCACAGACATGGCAATCATAAATAAAGTCCACTAACACTGGCATGGCACTCTTTGGCCATATCTGGCGCTTGCGCCACTAAACAACACACATTCACGAAAAAGTTTCCACCATGTTGACTGGAATGAAACCACAACTTCGGTTGTTGACTCTCATTGAAGCAATGCTGGTTAGGCCTAGTGGTCTAAGCAATGCGTCTGGCAGAGGGGCAAGTGACAAGTCATTGCAGAAAGCTCACCTCCAGTATGTTCACATTATAGACCTTATCGGTGATCAAGCCTTGAGATTAGGTGCACAGGCTTAACTGACGGTCATAGTTATGGAGTATGAATCTACGTGCGGTCTCCTCTGTATCCGAGAAGTCTGTTGGCAGCGTGTGCATTTTGCCCAATGGCGTCGCTTGGTTGGATCGCAGTCGGCAAGCCAATGTTTGGGTCCCACGCAATATCGTTAATTGCAGGGTCACATATTCACGGTGGTGTAAGGCGTGTGTGTGTAATTTGTTGTTCCCGTGCTTCCTATGGGCCGGGCAAGATGTCGGCGGTTCATCAAAATCTGCCGAACATCCTTTGCTGGCCCGGCAGAGGCACCTCACTAGCGTTGCTTCGCATGTACCTGATGGCATTCTTTTTTTTCAATGATATCTGCATGTATGCCTATAACGAATACTGGATATAACACATGCATTTTTGTGTTCGATGCGACTTCATTATAACGAGGTTCAACTGTAGGTACAAGTGGGCACTGTTTCTGAGATTTGTTCTCAGTTCTTGAAGCCAACATGACAAGGCGTAAGCTTGATAAACGGTAGGCCATGCACACTGCCCAATCTTAGTGACCATTGGCTGGATATGTTTGCTTCCACTTTGTGTTTTTAAATGTAGGTGGCACGGAAACCGTTTGTACTCTGCTTATACGTTTATACTGCTACTCTGCTCTGCTGTGTAGCTTAGTGAGAGTGTTGCATTACACACTAATGCTAATGCATGTGTGTTGCTCCACACTAGAACTTTCTAACGTAATCATGCATTAAAACTTTTTGTGAGTGACTTATAAAGCCATATGTGCTAGGCAGTGCCCATACACAGGGTTTAAAGATATTGCTTAAAGAGGCCCTGAAACACTACTTGAACATAACAAGAAAATGTTGCCGATCTGGAGATGAGGCTTCTGTGATAGATCCTGTGAACATGTGAGCAAAATATTATTGCACTGCATGCAGCAGGGAACTTACAATCTCGTGTCAAAACAGTGAAAAATCGCTTGCCCTTTCTTTTGCAATGTTGTCATGCAGCTACATCGCAAGCAAGAAAGCCCACCAACAGTTATTGGCTGATTTCGTGATCGTGAGGACGTTCTCAGTAATACTGTTTGAAGAAAACATACACTCTCCAACTTAAAAACAAGGAGAAAAACAATAAATTAGGTTGATGAGTTTACGTTTTCTTCAACCATGTTGTGTCTTTGCCAGACGAGTTTTCATTGAATCCTCAATTATTATCAGTAATACTAATTGCTAATTTTCAGTTAAATAAGTGAAATATACACAACATGTCTGTGATCTCAAAAAGGTGAAAAAAAAATTTCATCTTTGCACTTTTGGTGTACAGGAACCAGTTAAAGTCGATGAGGATAGCTGTAGGGGCTTGTTGGGACGGCATATCTTATTTTGTTGTAGCGCAAGCTGAACAAGGACAACAGAAAGGCGCTTTGTGTGTCAGTTGTGCCTTTCTGTTGTGCTTGTTCAGCTTGCACTACAACAAAATAAGGAACCAGTTGAACGTAGCTGTGTCTGCGGAGCATGACCTCTGAGATTGTGTTGACATGCTGCGTAGCATAGATACCTCAGCCTCATGGGATACCGTACAAGCCCTTTCATTGGCGAGACTATCAGACAGCTGCATATATTAATTAATTGATCTCTCAAAGATGAAAGTGCTGTGCCAGTTGTGCCGTCTTGTGCCAAACCATCAAGCTGCAACACTAATTTCAAATGAAATTGGCAAATTTAGCAGGATGTGCGTGTTCAGTGGCGAACACACAGCCTAAACATGCATTGCTGAGCACTTAGCCCTGCAATTCAAGCCTAAGCAATCCATTTCATTTTCAGCGTCTTCAGAGTGTGGGTATGCTTGGTGGCACAATTGTAACTAGGCCACAAGAAAATGGAAACCTTTTTTGATATACAATGCATTACGAGTGTTTAATAAAAAATGCTATGCGTTGGTGTATACGCAGAACAGCTAATGATGATTTGAACTGGCACTCATTTCATGGGAGCAGTCGGGAAGGAAAGCTGCGCTGAATGAATAAGGTTGTACGGTATGCTTAGCGTGTAGCTCATTAGTTTTGTTATACATATTAGCACTCGATTTTGCACCGTATTGGTACATCTGTATCGATTAATGGGCGAACGACTTGTACATTTGACATTCTAAATCATGTCTGGTTACTGGGATGATAGTGTGGCACGCTGGCAAAGAACCTTCTAGCTTTCACGAAACTTCTTGGTCGCAAATATCCAATGGCAACTGCAATCTTCACTCAAATTTGCACTCAGGCTGCACTATCTTTGGCCCGGCTGCACCACTCAAAATCAAGCTCTTGCCACTGTAGAATGAAAGCCAAGGTTGTAAAGTTTCCTAATAGTCAACATTAACTGCCAAATTGGGGTCGTAACTAAATGTTTGGCGAAACCGCAAACCTCCAAAATTGCATTTGCAGCAGTGATGATCACAGCCCAACTTCCACAGATCGAGTCCAAACATTTGAATAAACCATCGTTCAGCGCACAAAACATTGGCTGCCATTTTACTTTGGCTATATGGTGCCTGTGGGGGAGCTGTGAATAAGGCCGAATAATCAAGCTTATTCGAAATATCGGTGGACAACACAGACCACAAAGCTAGTGAACATTTTATTCCTTTATTGTTTTCAAAAATATTTCGGAGCGTTTTCTCTCCAAGTGGTGTGAAAGCCTGACAAATGTCCAATGGCCAGTACATCATTTCACATTATTCTGCGGTATTCTGCTATCTTAACTGAAGGTCGCCAAGAATTAAAAATTACCTGAGGGCATCACACCATCTGCGTTCACTGTACACCTTGATGGGTGTTGTTCCCATTGTTTATATCGCACGGATACATTTAATTAGCTAAATTGATAAGTTTACTTAATTGATGTCATTGAAAGCATGGTTGACGTTGACAAATGACTGATAACAGCATTTAAAACAAGCTATGATTCTTGAAGACTTTTTTAACAAGGAAGAAAGTCCAAGAAATAAAAACAAAGCAAAACAAAATTAAAGAAAATGCTGTGACCATGACAGCGCTGCTGTGCACTAAAGATTGCATCAACCGTTATGCAACCTCGTCAAATACGGGCACTGGGAACGAGCTACCGTGCATTTCCTCATCGCTTTTTGGGGCGCATCTTTGGTCCCTATCATTTATCACTAGTCGGTCCTATCAAACCATCTTGTAACAGTTCGCTTTTCAAACCATTAGGAGACTATGGCCCAGGTTTGCATGTTCGTAATATACACATTGCACTAGATGACGACATTTACATCTGAGATCACTTTATTACTGGTATGGGACGCATTAATTATCATGAGAATATTTTTTTTTTAATTTGCAGGCTTTTTTGTTTTTCTTTTTTTTTCCGGAAATAAAGGACCACAGAAAACCTAGGTCGCTGTATACGTGATTGTCTGTCATTTTATGGCATATTCCACAACTTTTGCATTGGCACCTTATCAATACGGAAGGTAATAAATGTTAGTTCATTACAACAAATACTAGTTGCTTGTCCATAATGAAAAAAAATCTTGGCTATTATTAACACAAGTCTATCAACATAGAGTAGGCACTGTTCTCACAAAGCCATCGTTATATTTTCTTGGCCACATTTAGTTGGCACATCAAGTATGTAACTTAATGGTGGTTTCTGAGAAACCTGTATGTGTTTCCTTAGCAGCTTCATGCTACAGTCAGGTGGATGAGCATTTTTCCCTGTCACGAATTTCGTGCACTTTGTGGGCTTCTGCAGAACTGATCTGCCATAATGTAATAGTGTTCTGCAAGTGAAATAAGGAACACCTTTTGTTCATATGCCTATATTTCACTCCTATTGACCTTTACCAAGCTGCTCCAAAACGCAAACGCAAAGTGTCCTGTGTGGAACGCTGCCTTTTTGTCTCCGCGAACTTGAAACTACTTTGTGGGAGACTCCGCTCTCTTAACCATGGCGATGGACGTGGAGTCGCCTGGAGAGGTTCCTGGTCCTTCTGCGTCAACAGCGGCTGCACCGAGAAAGCAGTCTAGTCGCCCGAGTGACACCGACAGCGAGGACACTGTGATCTACTCAGGGACCAGTGATGAAACCTCGGATGACAGCGACTTCGTGCCCGTAGCGAAGCACAAAGCAAAGAGAAGACTCGTCAGGACATCTCCTTCCACAAGTAAGGCAACTGTGATCCCGGCGCGAAAGCCATCAGACCTCACAATTTTATTTGTGCCTGTGGCTGCTAGCGACAATCTAAACCGGGTCAACCGCCAAGCCACATCTGTATCGCTCGAGGCACTCGTTCCGGGTCAGATAAAAGATGTAAGGATCAACGCCCGTAAGAACATCCTCGCTATAGACGTTACAAACCGCAGCGCGCTAGACATTCTGAGCAACGTTAAGGTGCTGGATAGCATCAACGTACGCTGCTATAAACAAGACCATCATGACTCTACGGCCGGCGTTGTGTATGACGTAGATAATTCCATAAGCGATGCTGACCTGCATATACTCATCAAGCCAGCGACAGAGGCAATTGCCATATTGCAAGCCCGTCGCCTGGGAAACTCGCAGTGTGTCAAGTTAACTTTCAAGGGAGACATCCTACCGTCACACGTCAAGGTCGGTCACTTGTGACACATGGTATGGTCTTTTGGGCCAAAGCCGCTTCAGTGCAGGAAGTGTCAAAGGATAGGGCACGTTAGTGCGGTCTGCACAAATGCTGCTGTGTGCTCACGGTGCTCTGGGTCGCACAGCTCCAACGCCTGTCGTGCAGAAAACCAAAAGTGCGCCAATTGTCAGGGATCTCACGATGCAACTTCGAAGAATTGCTTACATGTGAAAAATGAGGTGAAAGTCTTGAGGCAAATGGTCAGGGATAGTTCCTCGCACAGGGAGGCTGCCGCTAAGGTGCGACGTCGATGTTAACGTCGCCGGAGATCTAGGAAACCCACTGCTATTGCTAAGGATGCACCGCGTCCACTGACAGTCCACAATCTTCTGCATACAACTAGCAATAGCAGCAATGAGATTCCTCGGCAGAAAGTCTCCAATATCATTGCCTTATGCGAGGAGTGGCCGCCATTGCCACGGCTAGAACCACCAGCGGAGTGACAAGATGTAGCATGCTTGCCGAATCATGCTTCACCTGGCAGCAACCAAGACGATGACAAACAAGTTGTCACCATAATAAAGGCCCTTATGAACACGGTACGAGTACTACTGACCGCCATACACACTCCGGCGGCTCGAGGCGCACTTCAAATACTGGATGCCCTGAATCCGGTACTGTCCGGTCTTGAGAAGCACCATGGCTGCTCCCCTACATTCGTTCCTTAAAGAGGTCAAGGAAGCGTCTATCTTCCAGTAGAATGGCAGAGCATTAAATCGCGCATTTCGGACTTTCGTCCGTTTGTTTTTAGGAACAAATTTCCAATAATCGTCATTTTTGAACCAAACGTTGAGAGCGCCATCCACCTATCAGGATATGAAGCTTTCATGTCTGCCTCTTGTAGCGACCGCAGCAAAGTCATCATTTATATCAGATGCGATTCCACATGTTTTACACCCAGTGGCACCTGATGATGACAATCAGTATGTATGTTTGACTATAAAATGCAAGAACGTCGCACTCACGCTCATAGGTGCCTACATTTCACCTTCGAGTCGATTTGACAACGTAAGACTAGGTGGAATTTTAACATCGACACCTGGACCATGGGTCATTACCAGCGACTTCAACGCGCGTCATCCACTATGGGAAAGCTTAACTCATTAAGCCAGCGACAGAGGGAATTGCCATATTGCAAGCCCGTCGCCTGGGGAATTCGCACTGTGTGAAGCTAACATTTAAAGGAGACAGCCTACCGTCACATGTCAAGGTCGGGCACTTCCGACACGTATTACGGCCTTTTGTTTCAAGGCCGCTTCAGTGCCGGAAGTGTCAAAAAATAGGGCACGTTAGCGCTGTTTGCACAAATGGTCCCGTGTGCTCACGATGCTCTAGGTCGCACAGCTCCGATGTGTGTGGTGCAGAAAACCAAAAGTGCGCCAATTGTCAAGGCTCTTACGATGCATCTTCAAAGAATTGCCCACGTGTGAAAAATGAGCTTAAAGTCTTGAGGCAAATGGTCAGAGATGGTTCCTCACACAGGGAGGCTGCCGCTAAAGTGCGACGTCGGCGTTCACATCGCCGGAGATCTAGGAAACCCACTGCTATTGCTAAAAATGCACCTCGTCCACTGACAGTCCACAAACTTCCACAGAAAACTAGCAATACTAGCAACGAGGTTCCTAAGAAGAAAGTCTCGAATAACATTGCCTCATGCGAGGAGTGGCCGCCGTTTGGAGGTGTCCTCCCAGAAGTGCTCTATGGTCGCTTTCACGCGCAAAGCAATGATACAATACGTTGTTAGAATTAATGGACAGCCTATTGCCTACGAGAAGACGCACCGCGTTCTAGGAGTGATAGTAGATCGAGACCTTTTCTGGAGACCACATATCTCCTACCTAAACAGGAAATTAGTCATGATAACCCACGTGCTCAGATTTTTTGCGGGAAAGTCATGGGGTGCATCTGTGAGTGTGATGCTCCAACTCCATAATGCACTGTTCCTCGGTCTCCTGCGCTTAGCTCATAGCTTACCTGTACTGGGTGGGACTGGTAAGACCAACATCCGTGCCCTCCAGTCTGTGCAAGCTCAAGCTCTGCGAATTTGCCTTGGTCTTCCCAGATGTGTGTCCACGGCAGCAACAATAGCCATCGCGCATGACCACCCCATCAACACGTACCTTCAAGTCGACACTTTAAGGATGCATATCAGGCACTTCGCCCGACTTCCATCGCATCATCTCGCCTCCCTTCCTGCCGCTCGACCTCGTTCAGCGTTTAGCAAGATTATTGCCGCCAGCCATGGAACATTACCGTCAAACTTCACGCCTGCAGCACGACCATCTCAACCGCTGTGGTGCCTGCATCCACTCCAGGCTCTTCTTCATATTCCTGGTATCAAAAAGAAAACGGAAATGTCAACTTTCGCCTTCAAACAAACCGTGCTTTCAGTGCTACATGACAAGCACAGAGGACGCATCCACGTTTATACGGACGGTTCTGTCTCCTCTAATAGTTCAGCTGGAGCAGTGGTGATTCCCGCAGAGTGTGTCACCCTCAAGTTCAAGACATCTCACATTACATCATTGACGGCTGCAGAACTCGCAGCTATCCATGCTGCTCTGGAGTTTATTGTTCACAAATCATCACATTCATGGTCCATCTTATGTGACTCAAAGGCAGCTCTTCAGTGTCTGATGTCCCCTTTCAACCACGGACCAAATGTGCAACTAGTCACAGACATCCGACTACTCCACCATCATGCAATCAACAAGGGACACAACATCATCTACCAGTGGATACCGGGTCACTGCGGAATTTCAGGAAATGACAGTGCAGATGACGCTGCCCGGTCGGCTCATGATGGTGCCCAGATTATACCCATACCGCTGTCAAGAACTGACGCAGCCACAAGTCTTCGCTCCCTCGCCCGCGAGCTTACACAGAATCTGTGGAATACCGGTGAATTCACGAACCCATGTCTCCACAGATTGGATCCACGTCGGCAACTCCGCCTACCACCAGGGTTGCCACGAGCGGAAGCAACACTTCTGTGCCGCCTGTGGCTCGGCGTGGCATTCACGAACTCCTACTCATTCCGCATTGGAATGGCTGACAGCCCTACTTGTGACACCTGCGGCTGCGAGGAGAAGATTGAGCACCTCCTTTGTGACTGTCCCCGTTACAACGTGCCAAGAAAAAGTACTCGTGACCGCTCTTGAAAAACTGGACAATCGCCCCTTTACAGAGGAAAAAGCTCTAGGACATTGGTCCAGACGGGCTTCGGCACTCAAGGCCTTAAGGGCTTTACTTAAGTTTTTAAGGACATGCGAACTGTGCGACCACCTTTGAATGTTGTAGCGCGTAATTTCGCGTTACTGTTGGAATTTTCTGGTTTCCATTTTTTTTCCTCTTCTTCTTCTTTCTCCTTTTATTCCCTTTACCCCTTTCCCCAGCACAGGGTAGCCAGCCGGTACTTGCACTGGCTAACCTCCCTGTTTTTCCTCTCCTTTGTCTCCTCCTCCTCCTCCAAAATGCATGTTTATTGCTCCAAACCTGCTCCAAAGTGCCAAATTTGCTGATCCCAGAGCTGCTCGAAAACTTACTTGGCCACTTCCATCCCTGGGTCTCTGCAAGTGACTTAGCTCTAGGCACCTGAGTGCCCATCTCACGTTGAGAGAATGTCACACACGTCTGAACTGAAAGGAGCATCTTAAATGGGGGAAAATATGAAAAAAGATCTGGGTGCAATGAGTACTTATAACTCCTGTTATACTTGAAGAAGTAGAAAAATTATTGTGGCAGGGGCTCGTGAGGTGACGTTCCTTAACAGTGAGGCCATTCTATCATCAGTTAAAAAGGTGTTTCAGGGCCCCTTTAAAACCACAAAACATTGATGACGCTGAATGCTTCTGTTAATTTTTTTGCCCCATTCAACTTTTCCTGAACAAATTCAGTATCTAATGGCACAGACAGTTATTCTTTGCACTTATGATGTATGCAAGTCCTTTTGTCGAAGGAAAATTGTAAGTTCATTGTTGAAGCAATGTACATTAATGTACTCAATGCTGGAAAGTTTATTATGATTGCTCCAGTTGGGATCAGCATGATAATTATGTGAAATATAAAGACTTCTTACAGTGAAAGCTCAGAGAGCTTCTCAGGATGTACCTAATAAGGACACTTTGCATGCTTGCACTTTTCTTGTAAATTCTCTTACAAGCGCATTTACACTCATTTTTGGCATGCAGGTGATTGGGGAGCCGAGCCCGCACTTGCTAGCGAAGATGTCTGATGCGGAGAGCCAGAGGATCCAACGTCAGCGAGAAACGCTTGGAGATGAAGGCCTCCAGAAGCGAGCCGAAGCCCTAGAAAAGGCCATAGAGGCTAACGAGGCATGTCCTGCCAGCAAAATGTCTTGCCTTTTGGTATCTTTGGCTGGTTGTAGTTCTCAAAATGGGGCCCCATGTTCAGCTGATTGAAAAAGAGCACTTGCAATGTGTTCGGCTGGTTCCATCCACACAACCAGCTCCAGTCGAGAGCAGTAGAAGGTGCTCCATTTGTTGGATCAACTACAATATCCGGCCACGCTATGGTCACATGCCCTTCACTTCCACAGTAGTTGCCATTATTGTGTAACAGTATGGCAGGTGTTTCTTTTGACGCTATTAATCCTAAGGTACTACCAAGCTGCAAAACATTTTATTTCTATCTGCCAGGTAGCACTACAACACCTAGAACTGGTCTTGCATTGGCAATGTGAAATGCTCTACAAGCATAATTTATCACTGCATCTTTGATGAAATGTTAAAATGTGGATTTTGTGACATATAGTGGTTCCGCAGAGAGGCAGCACATGCATATCACTGTGACATATCCCACAAAGCTAAAACAATTTAAGAGTGTTGCACTTCTTGAAACACCATTAGTGAATAACAGTTTTTGTGAGATGTTGAAATGTATGAAAGACCGTGCTGTAGTCGTGCAAAGTACAGGGTGGTCCTTTATGAAAGGGGACATGCGAGCACGTGGCCCGTGCTCTGTGGAGGCTGCTTAGAGCGCCAGCAACAGGCAGCAAGGGGAAGCACGTCTGCTTGTGGCATCATCTGTTGGTGGCCAGATTAACCAGGCATGGCCGATAGGCAAGCACCTGCTAGAATTAGCTGGAACCCTCCCTCCTCGCATGACTGCCGCTCAAACAGCGGGGCCTGCAGTGCAGCGTCTGCTGCTAGCAAACCGTGTTGGATATGCAAGCGCACTGAAAACGTGGAAGTGTCAACGTAAGCCCAGTAGTTACTATGTACTCCTGGCGTACCTATATTAATGCACAATAATTCTAGGGCTTCTTCCCACAGAACTTTATCCATCCGTCTGTTTGTTTTTCTGTCTGCAACGCCTGACACAATGCACTGCATGCATAGGTATACATGAGGTCCCGCGGAGGTGTATGTGAGAATGCCTCACGACTACGTATGACTAATGCGACTTATGATTTTGATAAGTGTAACAGCAATTAACTGAGGGTGATTAGGAACACTAAAGCAAATTAAAATCAAATAATGTTAAATTATTCGACTAATCAAAAGTTACTAAGGCTAAATCTACGGAGCCTAATCAAGAATTAAGGGTACCTTGAGATTAGTTAGGCCTAATTAAGTGATCTTAATTATTAATTACAGGTATAAATGCCTTCACCAGAACATTAACTAAGATTAATTAATTAAATAAATGTCAATATAGAAATAACTAAGCCTGAATAATAAATAAAATAATTATCTTTATTTACCTAAGCTGAAGTTTCACTTTATTGCACTTCTCTCCTAAACCGCTCCAGATCTGGTGAGGTTTATTCATGCTATGGCGGGGAGTGGGTAGCCAGGGCTCCGTACTGCAAAAAAGTATGCAGAAACTCTACTGGAGTTGTCAAAGTCTGCATAAGCCTACCCCCAAATTTAAGTTGGCCCACCCCCAAATTTCAACTTAGCCCATTACCAAATTTAAGTTGGCTCACTACCAAATTTAAGTTGGCCCTCACTCAAATTTCAAGTTGGCCCACCCCCAAATTTATGTTGGCCTACACCCAAATTTCAAGTTGGCCCACCCCCAAATTTAGGTTGGCCCACCCCTACTATAAGCTTCCCATGCATTTCCTGTGGTTTTTTATTGCAGATTCCAATTCTTCTTAGGGACATATTTCGAAAAGAATTTCCTGCTATTTTTCTAGGGTGACCGTAAAGTCAGAAAAATATATTTTGTGTTGGTATATCTGTGCTCTTCATTCATGAATAACAATAAAAAAAGGAAATAAACATATACGAATTAAGAATCTGATGCATTTATATACACATCGTTCAAGGCCTTGAAAATGCGCACACGAGAATAACTCGCAGGACTCAAATGTTCCTGCTCTTACACTAATATCTAATATGTACATCCATAGTGTAATCGAACTGCATAGGTGCGCGCACTCAAGAAAACTGTGTGGTTGTGTGCCCGTCAAAAAGCACGTGTGGCAAACTTCCGCTAATCTTCATCTTATCACCAACCAGAGGCAATTAGTTTTCGCGAGTGTCAAAGAAAAAAAAAAGCAATGGAAACGCATGCACGGCGGCATCCTTCCTATGCGCATCCCTGTGAGCACTACACGAGCGAGAAACATGCGGTCGTCCTTTGAGCGATTAGTAACGAGATAGCCATCAGTTTTGCAAGCGCAAGAAGCCAAAACCGCCTGCGGAACAGAACCCAAATCGCTGCCCGCCAATGCGCGATCAGTAGTATATAGACATGCGGGAGGAAACTAGCTCTAAAACAAACCATGCAACGAAAACCGAGAGAGGGAGGCACACGAAAAAAATTCCCCTATATTCCTACATAGTGGCTGCACATGACAGAAAAGTAAAAGTTAGGAAATTGGCGCGCTTTTTAAACGTACAGATGGCGCCATAGATATACGGCATCAACCATTTTTGGACTTGTTCGCGGCGCCGTATATTTACGTCATTGACCCTCAAAGGGTTGAAATATGCTGGGAGTGCCTATCAACTAGCGGGCATATGTTGGTCCTTCCATGTTTGCAATGTGCTAGCATATCGAGTGCGGTCTACTAGCAGCAGACGCTGCGTTGCAGGCCCCGCCTGTTGCGCATCCACCTGGCATGGGAGGCAGTCCACAGCCGCTTGCCTATCAGCCGTGTCTGCTTATTCTGGCCGCCAATAGATGGCGCTACAAGTGGACGAGCTTCCCCTTGCTATCTGTTGCTGGTGCTCTAAGCAGCCTCCACAGAGCCCAGGCCACACACTCGCATGTTCCCTTTCATAAAAGACCACCTTGTACTGTAGAACCTTGATACGATCCTGTTTTGTACAATGCTCAGGCGACAACATTCTCGATTGAGAATGCAAAAAATGACCCAATACAGCTACACCTCTTTCTTACTGGTTAATACATTCCTGGAAAGCATGATTGTTTGGCACTAACATTCAGTATATTGCCGAAGTGCGATGTTATGATACGTTTTCCGGTTGCTAGATCCCATGTGAACTAGAAAAGGCCGGCATGCATGATCAAGAGCAATAGGCCCCACAACGGCAGCTTCCCTGCAGCACTTGCATGCACGCATCACGTGAAAATGCCACCATGCACTCAATTTCCTGTCTCAGTACCTGCAAATCTCCTTGCAGGTCGTCGCACATCTCCATTCGCAGCTATTCCCGCCAGTCATATTGCGATAAACATATTTGTTTCACAGAGCATGTGGCATTGGAAGTATACACATGCCTTTAATAGGTGATAAGCGAAATGCGCCTGCATTCCCTGCCGCAGGCGACGCGAAGTGAGTACAATGTATTCTAGCATTGCCTGCCAGCTTGATTTTATTTTGGTTTCCCGTTACCTTCTTAAATCTACAATGCGCATCTGAGAGCATTAGGGCCCCACCAATTCAATGCACATCAGTGCCTTGTGCGGCAATGATTCTCACTGAGTAGGCATGTCTGAACTTCCTGCCAAAATGCTCTGCCCGGTGAAGCTGCTTACCCAAGCCGAATTTGTGGAGCACAAACGTAAGCTTTCTGAAGCCATGTAAACGGAAATTCAGGTCTCTGGCGGCTTGGGCCTCAGCAGATTGGCATGCATCGGCTTCTTGTGCTGAAACAATTCGTGCAACACTTCAGATGAAATAAATGTCAACTACAATTGAGTCTGTGAAATATTTTAATGACTTTGGATTGTACGTTTTCTCGGTTAGTACGTTTTTTGTGGCATGTTTTCCCCAAAATGTATGAATGTGCTTTTACTATATAGTAGAAGCTGCTGTGGCATTGCTCTGGAATGTTGAAGCATGTTCGGCTGCGACACTGCCTCCAGTTCAGACTGAGAGGGGCTCTTTAGCTGCTGTGAAGCAGAGGACTATTCCGACCAGCTGAACATACCATTAGCCAAGTTGTTGCATTTTATTTACATAAGGTAAGAATGTTTCAACAGGAACGTACTAGTTGGAATAGATGACTTGCTCATTCTCACGTGCAGCCAGTTAAAGGGACACTAATCACCAAAACTGAATCAGCTTAGACTGGTAAAGGGTTCTTCCAAAACTCTATATTTGTCTTTAAGGCAGGAAAAGGTTGATTATTGCTGGAGAAAGTATAGACAAAACTTCACTTTTCTTTTTCTGAAATTTTGTGCTGATAGCTTGGCATTGGGACGTCAGTGTGACGTCACTGATTTCAGAGTATTTCATATTTGTGCCTATTTGGTACAAGAAAAGCCTGGACACTTGCTAGGTCGTGTCTTTGATGCCTTTATGATGTAATGCAGTCCTTCTTTAACTGAACATTTAGACCCAAAGATGCACTCATAATCTGTGACGTCAAGGCAAGCTGGCACGGGAACCTCAGGACACTGTTACTGCTCAGTCTTCTGTAGTTGCATCTTTTATGGCCTACAAAGCCTCCTCTCACAGCTATAATTATAAAAGCGTTTCCTTTTAAGGTTAGTTCAATATTCCTCTTGAGTACCCATTTAATGTCTATAGGTACTAGCAGGAACCGAGTGCTGCCAATGAGATATTATTTCCACATAGGTTTACTAATGCTAATAGTAATTTAAACCATAGGAATTTATATTTTGCAAACAATAGGTAATAGTTCTGGTCAGATTTCTAGGGAAATACATTTCTCCAAGAATATATTTGTTCTGAACAACAAGGCATGAACAAACTGTGCCTGGCAATTTGATGCAGAAAGAGCCACCGAAGGACATGATCTTGGCTGTGGAAGTTCCGCCTGTGTCAACCATCAGGTTCCATGGTCTGTTGCGTGCTTGCAATGCTAATGGTGATAAGGGTATCCTGTCCTTTGGCCTTCAAGAAATTCCTTTCCGGTTTGAACTGGACCATCTCAAGACCAACTTTGTCTCGGTGAGTGCACATTACAGTATTTGCACAGTGGCAACATGTATGATCTTATCATAAAATGCCTGATTTTTAGAGCTTGTTTGTGATTGTCTTATAGACAGCTATGATTCAACTTTTTTTTTTTATTTGCACCCTGTTAAGGGTAGAATCTATTTTATGAAATACAAATACAGTCACCGCCCAATTTTCAGAGCGAAATATTTAGGATCTGCTCGATTGTTCAGACGCATACTCGCTGCCTGGTGACCAGTTCAACTGAACCCGTGTATAACGTTAGATAAAATTTCGGCCTCCATCATGTGAACATTTACTTGACAAAATTTCATGGCCATTTCTGTTGGGGACACAGATTATTCTAGCTGTGAATATAGAGAATAGTGCCTGTTTGCAGGATCCTTACGGAGTGAAGTCTGTGAATTAATTTACTTAATAAGCAATTAACGTATGGAGTAACAGTAACAAAATTTCTAGTATTTCTAAGCAAAAATAGTATTCTTAGGCTTTGACTGGCAGTATTTTTCAAACTTTAGAAGTTGGCAGATCTGGATTTGCTTGAAATTTGGTAGCATGTGTATAAGCCTTGCTCATCCTTTGGCTTATTTACACCATGTCCCATGTGGGCTCAACAGGACATGCAAGTACCTGCAAATAACCTCCAGTTTTACTTACTTCAATCGAAAAGTATATTGTTAAAAGTGCTTGTTTTCTTGTAATTTAAGAGTGGGTATGTAATTTAACATAGTTAACATAGCTCATTTGCTATCTATACTATCAAGAATATTCAATAATTACTTTAACTTTTGCACTCACTCTTTATCATGGCTGTTGTTTTATCACACAGGATGTTTGCAAGTATGGCTGCATACTAGAGTATGATGCCTCATTGCAAATGTCATTATAGTGAATAGTGAAGGAGCTGTTCTTGAGGTTAACATAGTTGACTCATGCTTTTCCACTGAATGCACATGGTGCAGATGCCGCTGTCTCACCGTTGGAGATGTTGAGCCTAGCATGATTGATGAAGGAAATGTGATAATAACACGCACACACACAATACACTCAAAAAAGTGTATATACTGAGTATACTACAATGACGTAATGACGTTCAGTTGCTTATGTTTATTTTGTTCCATCTTTAGTGGCATTTACCCATAGTAACAAAGATGTTAGGTTCTATTAAGGCAATGTTTTCTTTTTCTCCTTTCTTGATTGTTTAAAACAGCACAAACCATGACTGTTTAAAAGGACCCTGAATCAGCTCTCGGGCACGGTGAAAAAACATAGTCCGCAGATAGCATATGCTGCTGCAAAACCCTGAACCAACCCTTGGGCTTGGTGCAAAAACACAGTCCATGGATAGCATACTCTGCTGCAAGCATCTCAGCCAGATTTTGCAGTCGTGCCTGACGCATGGAGCTTGCAAGTAGAGCACAAAGTCACCTTTTCCTCAAATGCTCTCTTTTCAATGGAAGCCCGCTCTTCGCTCTTTCCTGGACGCTTTATTTCATAATATAGCAGATTCCCATATATGGCTGCTATTAGCTAATAGCTGACATCCATCAAGAAGGGTGTTTGGATCATTGAGCTTCTTTCTTTTGTTACTGTGTATATTTATGGATGCAGTTCAATAAACAGGCTAAAGTAAGCGAAAATCTGCCTTTGAATTTCGATAATAATTACGTACTTCTGGAAGAAGCTGACTATTGTCTGCTCATGCTTGGCCTAGGCTGCCCGCATAGCAATTAAACTTTGGCCACCCTGCTTCTCGGTGTTGCAGCCATTGGGTATCACTAATTTTGAGTAGTTTTGAACACTCAAATAGCTTCGAATCACGCAAAACTTAAAGGTCAAATCACACGCACGCTTACCAGCGTGCCCTCACTTTAGGCCGCTCCTCGTTAGATGCCTTGGCTGACTTCGCTTCGTAATGAGCTATTGATAGCGCTTCAAAATGCGCAATTTGGATGTGGTTACGATCTGTTGGTAAAGCTGGTGCAGTACAAAGCCGGTCCGCGCCACGCAGCACAGCCAGACAGGAGCATATGAGCGCGAACATGCATTCTAGCCTTGTCCAGCACAAATCAAACACAGCACCTGTATGTAGCTACAGTCTGCTGCGTAGAATAGATACCACAGCCGCACTTGGATGTCGCAACGAATCCACTGGCAGAGCGCACTGTGGCTTGCTGAGGACAATTGCGTTTGGCACATTGTAGGCACCAAAACAGAAGTAGTGGCATCTATGTGAACATCCACAATCAAATTTGAACAGCACGCCACGGTGACGTTAAGTAGGCAGAGCGTTGTGGGCGTACCTCGCTCTGCCTACTTTCTATTTCTATTTACTTCTATTTCTATTTACCACTATTTCTATTTCTATTTTTCTACTTTCTAATTTCTATTTTACTGAGATTGTGCTTTAACTACTTTCTCTATGTAAGAAGCAGTAGCAAAGCAGTGCTTTGCATTCAGTGGTTGATGAAACAAATGATGCAATACGATGCCAAGTACTTACCATTGTGGACCTTAATCACATGCTCCTAGCCCAGAGCTGTCCTCGCAATGTCAGGGTGCACATTCGCACGTGCTTCACAGCTTATCTTTATATGATATGATGGCGACACCCACTGAATGAAAATGAAAGGTAGGTAGCGGGCCTCTTCAATTTTCCGAAGCCAGACGACAGCCAGCTAGTTCCAGTCCTGATTGAAAGTCACGTGGGCTGGGATCCCAGAACAACCCAAAGTTGGCCAAAGTTTGTAAAATTGAACGCTGGGACAGCTGACTGTGGGATAAATGTAAACTTGCTACCAGCATGGCAGCGGCCAGCAAGGCCAGCGTGCGCTCAGCATAGACACCCCGTTTATGTGTTTCCGGCTTGAAAATATATAGTTGCATTCAGAAGTACAATCACTTTTGCGAGATTTCACGTGACTCGGCACAGGACGCGCACTGGGCACATGTTTTGCACAGTCAATAAACGGCCTTCAATGCATCCGATGCCAAGACGTGAAATTGCATGCAAGTGATTGTATCCCAAACGCCAAGGATGCCTGTTCACAGAGATCACATCAGCCACTGGCAACGCTGATGAGTCGGCGTTTTGTCGTCATTTGACAAGACACGAAAATGCAGGATATTGGGTATGTCTTATACGCATAAAATTTAGTGCGGAGATACTTGCATGGGCTTCGATTTCAGAAATTTTGTTTCAACTGATATGGTTCTTTTCTTCTGTCCCTGTGCTTAAGGAACATGGGCTGCAGTTGGCGTATGAAAACGCACGCCGTCTGTGACCAGCGCAAAGTTTCACACGCAAAATAGTATTGGTCGATCATGAGGGCAATTAGCTAATGTATGTGTGGCCATTACTCAACCAGTGCATTCCTTTAACATTAGAGGCCTAGCGTTAGAACACATCAGTTTCAAGCTGCCACCCAAGCATACAACGGAAAGGCGCAGCTAACACGGGCTACCTGTGATGCCCTCGCTAACTGCAGAAAATGAAGATATTGACACGTGTGCTTATTTATCTTTATCGGGTGACCAGGTTTCGCCGCCTAACAAATGTTATCGCACAGCACACAACACACAACACACCTGCATGTATCGGAAGTTTCTTGAATGTTATCGATGGTTCTATCCGCTGTCTTTTGTCACTGAACCTTGTGTAATCTGATTTCATGTATGCGTGATGCAAATGATGTAGAACTTTCTGGAACACACGTGGGCACCAGCACTTACTCTGGAACCTTGAATGACTGATGTATAAAAGCCAATGCGCTTGACCCGCTGGTCAAATTTTCGACAATCACTGACTGTGTTCGCCGCTGTCGCCGTTCTTTGAGTGTAGCCTGTTTTTGAGAGCACACGCTCTCCCAATAAACATTTAGTTTCGCCATTTACAGTTTTGCATTTGTGTTCGTCCCAGTCACTACCACGTGACATCTCGTGGAGGTGCTAGTGCGTTAATGTACCGAACGCTCTCGCAAAGCCATAATCTAAGCCTGAAACCCGATGACAACACCAACATCGCCAAGGAGCAGCCAGCTAGCTGTAGGCATCAAGGACTGCTACCAGAACACGGACCTCTACCCGAGAAGACCAGAGGAATCAAGCCCAAGTCAGCAACCCCAATGTCTGCCCCAGCGTCCCCCATTCTGCTGCAACAACCTCAGGACCCACCAACCTTCCATGGATCATCGTCTGAAGACCCAGAAACGTGGCTGGAGACCTATGAACAAATTGTGACTTTCGACAACTGGGACTCCGACGACAAGCTGTGGCATGTATACCTTGCCTTAGAAAATGCCGCCAGAATGTGGTTTGAGAACCAGGAGTTGACTCTGAAAACGTGGGACCTGTTCCGTATAGCGGCTTCCTGCAGACATTTACAAGTGTTGTGCGCAAGGAAAGGGCCGAAGCTATTTTAGAAGCCCAAGTACAACTGCCCAGCAAGACTATTGCCATCTTCACACAGGAGATGACGCGCCTGTTCCACCAAGCCAAACCCGAAATATCCGAGGAGAAGAAACTTCGCCTACTCATGTGTGGTGTCAAGCAAGAACTTTTCACCGGAATGATACAAAATCCGCCGAAGACCATTGAAGAGTTTTTTTGCGAGGCCACCAGCATTGAGAAAACTCAGGAAATGAGGAACCGGCAACTCAACCGCCGTGCAAGCCCAGCAAACCACGCCAAAGTTCAATCATTGGACACCGACAACCTACGCGAGACCATCAGAGCGGTCATGCGAGAGGAACTTCTGAGGATGTTCCCAAGATCCCAGCCTCAGGTTGCCTCGATCGCTGATGTCATGAAAGAAGAAATTCAGCGGTCACTGGAACTTCCTGAAGGGCAGCCAGAATCGCCACAGGCCCAGCCTGTAGCTATGACCTACGCCGCTGTCACCCGCCATCAAAGTAACCCTCCACACCTGCGCCAGGGCCCCATAACGATGCAGTTCTCCCGTCCGCCGCCGTCGCCTCCAGCTCGCCCACCCACCGTCCAGTGCAACTACCCAAGGAAGACGGACATCTGGCACGCTCCTGACCACCGCCTGCTCTGGTAACACTGCAGAGAAACGGGTCACGTTTGCCACCGATTCCCATACCGCGAGATGGGACTGCGAGGGTTCGCCGTTGATGCGCCGCAACCACAGCTTGGCAAACGACCTTGCGATATCGCTGACTACCTCACGACCATTCAGGGGAGCCCTCGACGACTGTCCTGTTCACCGTCCCCAGGCGGCTACCTGTTGCCACAGCGCTGACCATACACCGGCCCAGTCCGGGGCCGGTCTGTGAGCCCATATCCAGAAAACTAAAAACAGTAACCAATAGAGGTGCGGTTGCTGTCCAGTGAACTCGCAAAGATCCTCCGCCACTGACGAAGACGTCCAAAAGTCTTTTTTGACAATATATCAACGAGACGCCACCATCCCAATGAAGCCTAGAAGCAAAGAATACGCTGACAAAAGAAGACCTGACGATGCCATATTTTATCCTCACATCAACACGACGCAGCCATGATCCAACGCCAAGACCTAACCGCAATGCAAGACAGAGAACCACCGATCTCAATGTGCTCCTCGATGGCCGTGCAGTCACCGCCTTAGTGGACCCCTTGCCACCCAGTTGAAGAAAGTTAAGACTGCATGGGAAGGCCCTCAGATCCGGACAGCTGGGGGACACCTGATGACAACAACTCGAATCTGCACGGCCAGCATTAGCATTAAAGACCGTACTTGCCCTGCCATCTTGGTTACTCTCCAGCAGTGTTCACAAGACATAATTCTCAGCATAGACTTTCTGAACCAAAACGGCGCAATCATCGACCTGAAGTTGAAGATAATAACGCCATCCAAGGACCAGGCGATACTGCCAGAGAGCTCTTGTTGTCACCATGCCTTGAGTGTGCTTGAAAATCAAGTCAGCATCCCACCCCGCTCCAGCATTGTCATTTTTGTCGGCACCAAAACACCTGCAGACGTAGAAGGCATCATTGAAGGTGACCAGCGTCTACTGCTTGACCGTGAAATTTGCGTCGCAAGAGGGATCGCTTGACTGCACGGAGGAAAAACGAAAGTGTTGCTGACAAACTTCAGCCAGGAGTTCAAGCACATCAACAAGGGCACGACAATCGCATACATCGAGGAAATTCTGGAAAGAAGCAATGCGTTTTTCCTCTCGGATTCTGTGGCACTTACCTCGACGACCATAGTTCCCGAGTCAGACTTCGACATAAATCCAAGTCTCCCCATCAGTAAGCAGGAAGAGCTCCAAAGTCTTCCCCGACGACTCAAAGACTGCTTTTCAATGTCATTGAGGATTTGACAAACACTCTTTGCAAAGCATAACATAATGACCGAAGAGTGGGCTTGACCACTCGCCCAGAGCCTATACCAAGTTTTGACGTGAGAATGAGAAGCTATAAAGCAACAAGTCGACTAAATGCTGCGGGACGACATCATCCAGCCGTCGAAAAGCCTGTGGGCGTCTCCTGTAGTCTTGGAAAGAAAAAGGACAGAAACTTATGTTTCTGCGTCAATTATCGTCGATTGAACAAGATTACAAAGAAAGGCTTATACCCCTATCCACGGATAGATGGCACACTAGATCGGCTCTGCAACGCTAAATACTTCTTGTTGATGGATCTCAAGACTTGCTACTGGCAAACAGAAGTCAATGAGCGAGATCGCGAAAAGACTGCCTTCATCACGCCAGGCAGCCTCTATGAGTTTAAGGTCATGCCATTCGGTCTGTCCTCGGCGCCTGCAACGTTCCAGCGCGTGATGGACATGGTGTTAGCAGGATTGAAGTGGCAGACGTGTCTTGTTGGATGACGTCGTTTTCGCTGGGAATTTCGACGGTCACCTTAGGTGGCTTGCGACAGTACTAGAGGCCATCAAATCATCAGGGCTCACTCTGAAGCCAGAAAAGTGCCGCTTTGCTTACGATGAGCTTCTGTTCCTAGGCCACTTCATCAGCAAATCCGGAGTACGCCCCCACCCGCAGTAAACAGCTGCCATCGCAAAGATCCCGCAGCCCATCGACAAGAAGGCAGTGCGCAGATTCCTTGGCATGTGTGCCTACTACAGGCGCTTTGTCAAGGACTTTTGCTGTGCCGTTGACACATCTGACTAAATCTGATGTCAAGTTCAAGTGGGAAACGCCGCAGGCTGACGCATTTCAAGAACTCAAATGATGCATGCAGTTGCCACCAGTACTTGCGCACTTTGATGAAGACGCCGATACGGAAATCCACACTGATGCCAGTAGCCTAGGCCTCGGCGCCGTCCTAGTCTACAGGAAGAATGGACTTGAATGGGTGATAGCTTACGCTAGCCAGTCACTGTCAAAAGCGGAAGGCAATTATTTCTACAACCAAAGAGTAAAGCCTTGCCATCATTTGGGCTATGGCAAAATTCCGCCCTTACTTATATGGCAGGCCGTTCAATGTCGTCAGCGACTACCACGCGTTGTGTTATCTAGCGAGTTTAATTACCCTTCAGAACGCCTGGCACGATGGAGCCTCAGGCTGCGAGAATATGACATCACTGTAATTTACGAGTCTGGACGAAAACACACTGATGTCGACTGCCTGTGTCGCGCACCCGTGGATGCGCCGCCCAAAGATGACCAAGACACCGTTGCCTTTTTAGCAACAATAAGCACAGACAACTTTGCCAAGCAGCAGCGAGCAGACCCCGAGCTAAGAAGCCTTGCTGAGTACTTGAAAGGCAAGACCGACTTTGTCCACCGTCTATCCACCGTCTTTGTCCACCGTCTATCCACCGACTTTGTCCACCGGTTCTATCCACCGTCTGTTGTCAACGAACCTTGTGTAATCTGAATTCATGTATGCACAACGCGAATGGTGTAGAACTTTCTACACATAGAAACTTTCTACAAATAGCAGGCACTAGCACTTACTCTGGAACCTTCAATGACTGACGTATAAAAGCTGACACGCTTGACCCGCTGATCAGATTTTCGACGATAACCAACTGTGTTCACGGCTGTCGCCGTTCTTTGAGTGTAGCCTGTTTTTGAGGGCACAAGTACGCCCAATAAAGATTTAGTTTCGCCATTTACAGTCTTGCTACTGTGTTCATCATAGTCACTACCACGTTACAATATCACCGCATATATGCAAGATATGTAAAAAGGGACACCACCAGAGAAAGATGAACCAAAAAGGCAATGAGTGGGAATGAGCATCTACAAATTCGTGGAATACAACTTGCACAGAAAATGTTGCAGATAGCGTGTATGCATGCATGAGAGCACAGTGCACTGTTCACATCTGGGAACAAGCCTTCACAGCATAGAGTTTCCTATAATATTCTAGAGGGAACTCTGGCGCTGCAGTCATTTTCCTACCATGGGAATGATGGGAATACATGAATTTGTCTCATGCTGTGGATTCAGACGTTCTTGTGGCTTTGTATATTACGCTATATATATAATTTATATAAATCTTATTGTCGTAAATTTCAGAGCAATCTATACTCTTTGAAGTGCAGAAGACGCTGCGAACACGCACAATTGCTACGAACTGCAACAGTTGAGTTTGTCGAGGGGGTCTAACTGAAACTTGCCAAGCGTCTGAAGGCACTAAATTAATAAATTCATCAGGGCGTTTCACATCACTTGTCGATACATGTGTCCGTGGTTTAATGGTTTCAATATCCGGTTTCTGTGCAAGAGGTTCTGTGTTAAAATCCTGTCATCGGACCCTTTTAATAATGTTGATTTAATTACTTATTGAACAGTACATTGCTGAAAATGACGAATTTACAAAATCACAAAGCCATTCAAAGCCAGAAGGATGAAATTTAGGTAAATCCATGTACTTCCCATAATTCCCATGCTGGTACAACCACTCTCATTGCAGCTCCCGTAGATACTAGTGCCAGAGTTCCCTCTAGTAATTATTGCATGAAACTCCATGCTTCACAGGACACACACACAAAAAAATGCTTCAAATGCTTTGCCGCGGCTCGTATCGCACCGCCTCGCCAGGCAGAAAGGTGCATTGCAGCCTTAGAAGATAACATTAGAAGTAATTCAATCCAAAGGTAACCATAGCCAGTTGGCTGAGCGAGCTCAAAGTCCTCAAGTGCCCGCGTTGCGATCCGTCAAGTCCCCACAAACTTGGCGGCAAGCACTCATCGCCTCTTTTTGTCATCTGCTAGCCAGAGAACTTCTAGAGAGCAGTGAGACCAAAATCGTCCGAGCTGGTTCTGAAAGCCCGCAGGTTGCCAGGGGCACTATAACGTAAAGCTATTCCAAACTTTTCTATTATAATTCTGCAATCAGCTCTCCGCGATTGGTCAAAAACTTTTTTGGGCCACCCACACTTCGCCTGTCAGTCACGTGACGTCACGCAAACCGTGATAGCTTCCCATATGATATGATGTGTACACTTTGATTATGTATGATCGGATTGAACCAAAGAAAAATAGTTATTTCTGATTCGGCGCCTTTTCGCTATTAGCCCTCGGCTATTGGTCAAAAGTTTTGGGGCTGCACCCACTTCAGCTGCCTGTCACGCAATGTCATAAAACCGTGAAAACTCCCTTACCAAAAAAAACTGATAGAAATCTCTACAAGTCTCTTAGGAATATGTATAGGTTATACGGGTCCTTCTATGAGTCTGATATATATTCCTACCTGACCCCTAGAACTCTTTACCAGACTGGTAGGAAGCAGATAGATCTCAATGTGCTGCTTACAAGACCAAATAGGATGATGTATGTCTTTTAAATCCAGATAGAGATCATCATACAACATACAGAAATCTAATTGAGGCACTGATAAAGCATGTTAGAAATAGCACACACACCGGTGCCCACACGCCTGAAGAGGTGTTAAAATGACCAACATCACCATGCGCATTTGTGTTTGCAGACGCTGCATAGAACGCCATGTCTAATTGGCACTTGTTTTTATCATATTCCAACTTCATATGAAGCTATTTTCTCCAGACTATGTGCTTTTGCATTCGTCCTAAAAGTGTTGTGATATGTGACAGAACACAAGTGAGCTTGTGCAAAAAGAACAAACTGGCATGATGGCATGACACACTGACAGGAAGCAAGGAAACAGGACAAGCATCGCTATTGGTGCAAGATCTACAGCAATACATCAGAACATGACAATACAGCAATATTATTTAAGCAAAAGTGAGTACAGATCTGGGCACTTATTCAAGTAAGAACATGGATTTACTATTTTAAAACCACATATTCATGAACAAAAATAGCCAAACATCAAGCGCACATATTGCAAAATCAGAAGACACAATTCTTCACTGGGTGCTAGTTGAACCACTGCACGTTGACAGCAGTTTAACCTATGTAAGAGTAGTAAGAGCAGTTTAACCTGTGTAGACTTCAGCACGCGACAGCAAAGAAGACTGTCAGCAACAGGCTTCATATATAGTGTTTGGAGTCTTTGATTCAAAGCGTAATACAGTCAAACCTCGATATATCGAACACGGATATATCGAATTATTGCGTATATCGAACACTTTCTATATCACGTGGAAAATCGCATGCATTTTTAATTTTTTATTTCGAACGGGGCCGGATGTAAAATGGATATATCGAACTCCGCCGCCCCAGACCAAGTGCGCTCTGTTGACAGGAGGCGAGCTTTCCCGCAACACTCTCGAAGATAGCGGCGGCGCGATGGGCGTTCCAGACTGCTGCGTACGACAGCTCCCACATCGGTTGCGCCGAGGGCGCCATTTGAACGTAGCGGCGTACACACGCGGCGGCTTGGAGCCAGCCACGGCCGGTCTCGAGGGGAGCGGGCGCTTCGCCTTTATTCTATGGCTTCGCGCGCTTCTCTAAGCGCGCGCTCCCCGGCCGTAAGCCAGCCCGGCCGCCCGCGCCCCCGCCGTGCGCGCGTGATCGAGGCGGCCGTGGAGCCAGCTGGAGCGCTTTGTCGGTGCTGAGCCACACAGCATGTGCATTGAGGACTTCGTTGGCGGTGACGACAGCACCGGAACAGTGGCGGAGTCAACAGACGTGGAGATCGCGGCAGAAGTGACTGCTGAGCGGCCAAACGAAGACGCTGCCGAGGCTGATCCAGCAAGCGCTGATGTTGCCCCGCTCCCGACTGCAATTGAGGCTGTAGATGCTTTGGCCGTTGTACGCCGCTACTGCGGCGCAATAGAAGGCACTGGATCGTCTCTTTGTGGCCCGTTTGGACTATGTTGAGGACGCCGTGGTCAATCACGCGGTTGCCAATATGAAGCAGGCTACGCTGCTTCAGTACTTTCAGCGAACGAAATAAATACTTTGTTTGAAGCTTCATGCGAGTATCTATTGCGCCACGATTGGTGCATTGATTGATTTGTGCTAGTTTTTGACGCGTTTTCTACGTGATTTTATATATCGAATTCTGGCTATATCGAACTATTTTGCGATCACCGCGCTGTTCGATATATCGAGGTTCGACTGTACACTGTTAAAATAAAATTTTAGTTTGGTCATTTCATTCAGATAAAAGACAGTGTCTTGGTCATGCCACCACAGTTAACAAATAAACTTGCACTAGCTACATTGAGTCAAAGGAGAAAATACCAAAGTAAGGAAGGCAGATGCATGTTGTGAAAGTGATGCTGTTGTATCAAGTAACACAACTGCTCACTTAAGGCATCATTCAGCTGTTTTACATGCCTCTGCATACTGACTGAGAAGCTTTACCTCTTCATCATCTGCTAGTAAAGCACTGTTTCTTCACTGTGATCACCCACTCAAGGCAGTCACTTGGTTAAGTAGTGCCCTTTGCTACATGTAAGGTCACTGACCTGACTGAAACCATGCATAAGTCTTGTAAAATACTATTGTCATGTTTTGGCTACCGTGACTGTTCATCAGCAGCTGCATCACTACTGCCAACATACAGACCGTGCAATTCCCCTAGCACTTGCTCAACAAGAGTACAATAATGAAGAGTGGCAAATTGGGCTAGCTGGTTCATTAGCAAAACAAGAAGCTATCGCAAGAAAAAATAAACACTCTAGAATTTTGATGGCTCTGGTTTGTTTAATATATTCAAACATCAAAAAGTTGATTCTTACAGAATGCCTTAAAGTGTGGTGCACTGTTATCAACTGCTGTTTTTTTAAGCTATAACCTATTACCAGACATTCATGTACCATGGCTGAAGACATACTGTTTATCGTTACCATGTCTTGAGCACGAGAATTAGTCTCTTTCATAAAGGTCTGGTATTGTCGATACAAAAATATTGTGGTCTATTTCCATAAACACACAAAGGCGCATAACTTCACTATGGTGTTACATAAACTAGTGGCTCTTCTCTTCTGACGCAGACTGAAAGGTGCTTTGCTTGGAGAATTTCAACAGGAAATAGTTTCTGGCATTGCAGAATTATACAAGAATAGCTCCAGTAAGAATGCTACAAATGAGAAAAAACGCACCTGAGAAGCTGACAAATGCACTGTTGTTAGTCTTTGTAGTCCGAGTGTACTGGAGAGAGTGGAATGTTTGTTGGTTGATGACCATTCGGTAATATTCAGTGACACTTGTTGAGTCACAGCCACGGTTGTGGACCTCATATAGCCTATTTTTCACTTTCATCCATGTTCAGGCACAGCTTTCCAGTGCCTAACAATACTGTCTGCTGACCAGCTCTCCTCTCCTGTACACCAAGAAAACTGACTGCGTCTGGTGAAAGATTTAAACTAGCTTTAGCTGCCTGTAACTTTCGAGCAAGTACATAACATTCCAATATTTGTAAAGGAACACCATTGGCTCTGCTGACCAGTTTCACAAGAAATCCATTTCTGCCTTCAAATGCAAATGAAGAATGCGACCAAAGAGGTCGTAGTTTAGCCACACTTTTAGGAAGATGCAGAATTTGGTGTACATTGTATGTCATTGCACCCAATCCGTACAAAGATGGTGTTTTCACAACAAACTCTGAGAGAAGATCGGATGATTTCATTATGTCATCTGAAGTGACGGTGTCCAGTAGTAGTATATAGATACCCTCCACAAGCAAACTGAAATGTCTGACATACTTATCCGGCAAACAGCCATGAAGGCATAGTAATGAATAATGAAAAGCGCACCACTTTCACTCACTAGCTTTCCAGATTGTGAAGTCTGATAATCTTCGTGGTGTACGTGTGAACCAATTCAGTGGGTTGATTGCCAATAACCTCCTGTTTAAAGAGGCTGAACTTTGTCGTGAACCAATGTAAACATCTTTTCTCTTTTAAATGTAATCACATTTTTATTCTTTTAAAGCTGTTGTATAGTGTATATTTGTTGTTTAGGCTTGTTCCAGTAATCGTTGCTTTGCAAATCCTGGGCTTCATATTTGATTTACATGTAGTATTGTCCTTTGTGATAATATAAATACATTATTTCTGACTCATTTTTTGGGCAATCAAGGAAGCTTGCTTCTCCTCGAAGCACATTACACCTATACAACACACATAGATACTGATAAGACTATAGATCTAGCACACTAATACGAATACACTACTACACTAATAAAAAAAAATACACTAGTAGACTTGTACAAGCAGAATAGCACAGATTAGTCCAGAATAGAATTAAAAGGAATTTTATCAGTGTATCAGTTGTATCGCTTCCTAATGCAATAGAAAAAACTGAAAGAATTTTTATCAGTTTATCCTATGAGATTTTTTGCTAGGGTCACCGCGTCAAAGTGACGTGTATGCGTTAAAGACGCATTAATATGCCAAACATAACTGACTTCTTCCCTGAATAGACGCAGCCGTTCTGCAGCTGTTCTGAAAGGAATAGAAGATGGCTGCCACCGCTCGCTCAGGCACTGGCTACTTGCGCCTGTCCGAGAGCATGGGTTTATTTGCACAGAATAAAACTTTTTGTGTGGACGTATAATGTTTTTGAGCACTTTTGTCACGCTTACAACCTCGCTCAGCCAACTTTTGTTTGCTGAGGATCCTTTTTAGCAGCATTCAGAACCTTCCGTTGCATGTCACTGTGATTTTCGACCAGCCACCGCAAGCTAAGTAAGGGAAAACGGACCAGTTGCAGACGCTTGCGCCAGCCTCTTTATTCGGTTATTGATTTTCAGTGCACTGGCTCGGCCCCATCAAATCCGTCTCCACTTGAGCATGCTCCTCGCCTCTTGTCAGCCAATTAGATAAGACAAGCCGCTCAGTGTAGGCAATTTTATTCGTTCTTAAAGCAAACAAAAGTGACCTGCTATAAATGAGGACAGCGTTTATTGGTCTGTTTAGACAACCCTGTGGGTCACCGCCCGATGCTTGCGTCGGCGGTTACGGAAATTTGACATCGAAAGATTGGAATAAAAACATATTGGAATAGTTTTACGTTATAGGGACCCAGATCCGTCCAGCCCGAGTAAAACGGAACGCATGACGGAAGTGACTCGCGTGGTGGGCGGAGCAACCCAAGAAAAACAAAGCCACTCTGGCTGGCACTGGCAACCCACGGGTAGCCAGAAGTGGAAAATCGAAGAGGGCCAGTGAAATGTGTGACAGTGTGTATTCTGATGTGCATAGTTCAAACAGCAGAAAACCATTCATTATAATGTATGCTGCATTGTTCTATGGCACACCTGTTTTAGGATCACCTGCAAGATTGGCATTATCTCTAAACTTAAAGGGTCAAACAACGGATATTGATGGCACTTTTTTTTTCTGTGAAACGAAAAGCTTGCCAGTCAGTGTCCAATGCTGCAGTGATAATGCAGAGAATTTTGTCTAAGATCAGAATTTTTTTATCTGTAGTGACAATTGTGTTTATACATTTCTTTGCCGGAAAGAGTGAAAGGTGAGTACAATAGTGAATCTACACTGGCATTGGTGAGAAGCAGGTGACAAGTGTGACTCGAGTCAAGAAATCAGTTTTGTCTTTAATAAGAAATTAATATTTTCTTTATCAAGCCGATGGTCATGTGATTCATGTTTCCTAGTTTCCTGCCCAACTGCTTTGGTCGTATACAAGCCAAGTTCATTTTAGCCAAGCCAAGTTTTCGAACATGAAATGATGCTTTTATTATGGTGAACTGCATTTTGCACACAATGCACAGTTCACCAGGTTGCCATTCGAAGGCATGTTGTCTCTTAATAATTTGAGCAAGCTTGAGCGAAGAATTTCAGCTCAAATGCATGATTAGAACTTGCATCCATATGAACTAGTGTGCAAAACAGCCTAATGTGCGCTGCGACGCAGTGAAAGATGTCACAGTTCTTCCGTTCCATTTGTTGCCATTTAGGCAGCGCTGCTGGTGAATGTGAACTTTCCTTAGGTGGTAATATGCATAAAGTAAGATGCAAAAACCTGAAATTGAATTTTATTCTGGGGTTTTACGTACCAAAACTACGATTTGACTGAGGTGCGCTGTGGTGGGGAGCTCCGGATTAATTTGGGCTACCAGGGGATCATTAAGATGTCCCCAATGCACGAAACATGGGCGTTTTTGCATTTTGCCCCCATCGAAATGCGGCCACCACAGCCGGGATTTGATCCCATGACCTCGTGCTTAGCAGCGCAACACCATAGCCACTAAGCCACCGCTGCGGGTATGCAAATGCCTTTAAAAAATAAAGAATGTGATTTTAATTATGTAATGGTGCTGAATAACAGCCAGTTTGTGGGCAGTAATCTGTGGTCACGTAGTGCGAATCCAGCCCTAGTACCAAAGTTTCACTGCAAAGCATCATGACATACTGTTTTTCACAACTTTTTTGCCAATTTAACGTTATCATTTTACTGCAAATGGCATCTTTGATTGTGTCATTATAAATCATGCCATTTTCATTTCCACCCATATCGCATGACACGTTTTGAGCACTTGTCAGTCTCTTTAATGCACTGATATCCTACCTCAACACCTAGATTATGGTAAGTGTTAGGGTGAAGGTTGCCAGGTCTTGGCTACTAATGGTTCCTCAGAATGTGTCGTAACCTCAGTTCACAGGTGTTTTTCAATTTCATTACTGTTTAACAGAAGCTGAGACCAGCCATAAATCAAGCCCATGATATAAGACAATGTACAGCAGAATTTCATAGCATTTGTACCAGTAGGGCAAATGGCTGAAAGCAACAATTATCTAACTTGTAACATGTAGATTAATGGAAGTCTGTTTTACAGCTCCTTTGTCCTGCTTCTGGTGCTTAATTTTGTGACTAAGTGAGAATGTAAGTTTATCGAAACCTTGTAACACTTTCAGTGCAAGCCCAGGTGCAGCATCTTTGGTTTTGTCAAGTGGAGTTACAGAAATTTCCTCGGTTCCTTTTTTTTTTTTTCAGCTTACTGTCCTGCTTAACACAAGTGGTATCTCCCAGGACCTTCGCATGCACATACCACTTTTCCTAGAGCTGCTTCATGAGTCACCGGTCATGACAAAAACAGGTGAACAAGCATGTTCTCGTCAGTAGGCAGTCAATAGAGCATCCAGATTTGTGGCTGTTCACTAAACGTATTGTGGACAATTGAAATGTGAGCAAGTTAGGGTTAACTAGAACACATGATTTTGTGTCTGTTTCCACCAATTCATGTAATATCGGTGTGATTTTGGCTGGTATGCTTAGTGTGAGGCCTACATCATTTTTGGCAATTGGATAATTAAGTAGCAGTCCGTGATCATGCTCTCGAGTTATAGCTTGCCGGAAAGTGTTCTACTTTGTAATTTTTCACATTTAATTTGTCCACTATGGTGTACATTTGATCACGTGGTTTCAAACGTTCATAACGGTTTTCATCAGTCAGACCTGAGAATGCCTGCCATATGTTGCACCTAAAGTAGCACAGCATGTTCACTGCTGTGTTTAGGACTTTCATTTTAGTACGATTAGTCAGTTATTAAGGAAAGAGAGCAGCGAAGTGCATGAACTAATATTTGGATGCCCACAGGTGCCAAAATGCTGACTGCAGACTACAGAATTTGCACAACACTAGTAAATGGTTTATGATAGTGGGGCACAGTATCAGGAACTCTTCTGTATGAATTTTTTAAAAGTTGATCCAACAGGCGAGTAGCATGCATTTCAAGCTGTAAAAGTTTGAACCACGAAATAGAAAAGTCTAGTTATTATTTCTTATAGGGGGGGGGGGGGGGCGCAGGCAGCCTGCGTCCCCCAGTCGAGAACAACTTTCTAACATTATAAAGCTAGGTTAGGACATTGACACCCCACCCTCTTGTGGCTGTTGCTGGTAAGCACCTTTCATTACTTCCATCCTGTCCGGTTCCTGTGCACAGCAACCAATATGTGCATGTCACCAGAATAGACTGCCAGGCTAGTTGGTTGATCTCAGATGGCTGATGTCACAGTACATCACATGTAGAAGGCAACCAGTGTTATGGTAGTTATTGGCAGGCGCAGGACTATATTACTGCTCAGAAATGTGCTCTGCTGAACTGCATGCTTATATAATGCTTTGAGTAGTGAGGTGCGCATGTACTTTGCGCGCATGATCACGTCATATATTTTCTCTTTTGCCATACTCAGTGTAACCTCTTTGATACATTCCCGTTACGTACGTTTTCTCGGTGCCAACGTTCAGAATTGAGAACATAAAAAAATGACTCCAGTAGGTCGAGTTATGCAAATTTTTTACTGCTTCATACATTCCCGGAACACAAGATCTTTCGGCACCAATGTTCAGTACGTCGCCGAATTGTGATCATATGACACGTTTTCAGGCCGCTAGATCCCATGTAATCAAGAAAATATGTGGGGTTTGTGCGATCGAGAACAGTATATAGCTGCCCGCCACGGCAGCTTCACTGCAATACTCGCCCACCCGTCTCACATGAAAACGCCGGCGTGCATTCAGTTTCTCATTTCGGTACTAGCAAATCTCCGGGGTCCTCGCACACGGCATTCACAGCTATCACCGCCAATCTTATTGCGATAAGCACCTTCGCCTATCTGTTTCACAGCGCATGGTGCTGTCGGAAGCGTAGCGCATGCTTTTAATGGGCGATAACCGAAACGCACCGCCATTCCCAGCTACAGACAGTAATCGTATATGTTTTCCGGCCGCTAAATCCCATGTGAACAAGAAAAGGCATGAGGCGCACATGATAGAAAATAGTATATAGCCGCCTGTCTCACGTGAGAACGACGGCGTGCAGTTTCTTATTCCGGTACCAGCAAATCTCTACCCCGGTCGTCGCACGCCGCATTCACAGCTATCACCGCCAAACCTATTGCGATAAGCATCTTCACCTATCTGCTTTACAGTGCGTGGTGCTTGGTAGCTTACTGCATGCTTTTAGTAGGTGATAATCTAAACACGCCGCCGTCCCCTGCTGCAGGAGGTGCAATGTGGGCATTTCATTTTGATTCAGCAACATTCGATGTTGCCCACCAGCCTGATTTCACTTCGATTTCCCCATCGCCCTCTTAAAACACCTCGCGATAGGACAAAACAAAACACGTCTCGGGCCGCTGGAGCACCACCAGCTTGACATGCGTCAGCGTCTTGTGCCACAACGATCCGCACGACCCTTCTCATTAAGTAGGTGTCAGCAATAGTTGACCCCGCAGGGGCGTCTGCGTAAGCAGGCGTTTGGTGTGTTGCGACACCACGTACCCGAGCACATGAGGGTTGGGCCCTCCCGCGTTTAACCGTGCGTGGCTTAGCCGTGTCCGGGGAAAGGGGGATCCTGGAGGTTGAGCCGATGCCGGGTGCTCGGACCTTTAAGGCCCCCCGGCGGAGGCAACACACCTCCTTGGCCTCTGCTACACGTAGACGGCACCCCCGGACTGACCCACCCGCGGGAAATTGGTAGTTGCCTTTTCCCGTCTCTCTCTTCCTCTAGTCTTCGTCTTTCTCTCACTTTTCGTCTTTCCTGTCTTCTCCTAGCTTCCGCTTACTTCCAATTTTTCCAGGCAGCAAGGGTTAACCTTGTGTGAATAGCCGGCCTAGGTTTATCATATCTGGTTATAGTGGTAATGTACAGCTGGCGTTTGCAGGCCGTGTTTCACAGGTCCTGCAACGTCCCCTTGTAGGACTCCACGGTGGGTGGCTGGCGTTACTGCCGAAATTACAATCTCTTATGGCTTCTTCTTTCCCCCCCTTACCTGATTGCTCCCTGAAGAGGGGGCGCACCGATGATGTCTTCGAATTTTTTGCCCGTCAAAAAGAAACTTTTCCTCGTTTCCATGTAGTGCACTCCGAAACACCAGACAAACCCATGCGAGCAATCTCACCATTCCTCGTGTCCAAGTCTCTTACCCAAGTTTTTGGTACAGGTTATAAAGCATCCAGGATGGCAAGCGGCGATCTCCTCTTGGAACACCAGACAAACCCGTGCGAGCAATCTCACCATTCCTCGTGTCCAAGTCTCTTACCCAAGTTTTTGGTACAGGTTATAAAGCATCCAGGATGGCAAGCAGCGATCTCCTCTTGGAACTCCGCAACCAGAAACAATATGAAAAGCTACCCAATCTAGTTTCATTTGGTGACGCCAAAGCAACCGTAACTCCTCATCGTACCATGAATACCACCCGTGGCATAGTCTCTGATGATGATCTCATGGAGCTGACTGAGGCTGAGCTCTTGGAGGGCTTCAGTGAGCAGAATGTCATAAATGTTAAGCGAATTAAGATGAGGCGTGATAATAAGGAAATACAGACCAAACATCTTATACTTACTTTTGGCACAAGTGTTCTGCCCGAGTCCATCGAGGCCGGGTGTATCAAGCTCCGTGTTCGCCCTTATGTTCCTAATCCCTTGCGTTGTTTTAAATGCCAGCGTTTCGGTCACAGTTCACAGAGATGCCGAGGCTGCCAAACCTGCGCGAAATGCAGTGCTCATGAGCACACCTCTGAACCTTGTGAAAACTCTCTCCATTGTGTAAACTGTGAAGGCGAGCACTCGGCGTACTCGCGCTTGTGCCCGTCTTGGAAAAAAGAAAAAGAAATTGTCACAATCAAAGTTAAAGAAAATATATCGTTCAAGGAGGCACGTAGGCGGGTGGCATACCTGCCTAAGAACACATTTGCCGAAGTGGCGCGTCAGGGGGCAGTGCCACAACGGTCTCCGGCGGCTGACCGTCCCACACCCAGTGAGGCAGCAGTGACGCCATCCGCCCCCCTGGCGGCTGCAGTTAGCGCTGCTACGCCAACACAGCAGACGGGGCCATCGACCCCGAAGGTGGGCGCAGCCGAGGCCACCCCAACCTCCTCGGCCCCATCTAGCGCTGGCAACAGCCGACGCAGCCAGATCCCTCAGGGAGCCCCATCGACCTCCGGGCTGGTGTGTGCAGGGATCTTGCCTTCCGAGGCAGGACCCTCACAGAAAACTTCTCGCTCGCAAGAGCATGTGTCCGGCGCCTCACAAGAGGCAATGGACACTACACCTGTCCTCACGACGCGCCAAGCGCCTAAGGAGCGGCGAGGCTCCCTTGAACGCTCCAGAAAGGGCAAAACCGCGATTAGCCTCGAAAGAGCTCTGTAATCTAAGGCATAACATCCGCTTCCTTACACACAGCACCTATTCACTTTCAATATGGATACACAAATAATTCAATGGAACATCAGAGGTCTTCTTAGAAACCTAGATGATGTGCAGGAACTCATCCAAAAACACAATCCAAAAGTGCTATGTTTACAGGAAACACACCTAAAATCCAAACACACAAACTTTCTCCGACAGTACATAACTTATCGCAAAGATCGCGATGATGATGTCGCATCATCGGGCGGTGTCGCCATTGTTATCCATAAGAGCATTGCGTGTCAACTTTTACAGCTACAAACGCCTCTCGAAGCAGTGGTAGTTCGAGCTGTTCTCCTAAACAAACTCATCACCATTAGCTCTCTTTACATACCCCCACATTACAAATGAACGAAACATGAATTTCTATCCTATGTAGATCAATTGCCAGAACCTTATGTTGTTCTTGGTGATTTCAATGCGCAATAGCACCTTGTGGGGAGACTCTCGCATCGATGCGCGAGGTCGTCTCGTTGAACAGTTCCTTTTTTCTTCTGGAGCGTGCCTTCTAAATAAGAAAGAACCCACATATTACTCTCTTGCAAACAGATCCTTTTCGTCAATAGATCTTAGTATAGTTTCCGCGTCTATACTGCCCGAACTCAAATGGGAAGTTATGAGCAATCCTTACGGGAGTGATCACTTCCCCATACTGCTAAGAACATCTAAAGAAAATGAATTTCCCCCACAAGCTCCTAAGTGGAAAATAGATACAGCCGACTGGGAGAAATTTCGAAATCTATCTAGCATCTCATGGGCTGATATGTCTTCTCTAGAAATTGATGCCGCTGTGGAGTATTTTACAGCGTTCATAATAGATGCCGCATCTAAGGCCCGGATTCTGAAACGCTCCTTTCCTAACTAAGGATGCCTCACACGCTGTGAGGCGACCTGGCGTCAATTCTGGAACGTACCTTACTAAGGGGCACTAAGTTAGGGCCTCCTTGGTGCTTCCCCGCGCTTAGGGAGCCGGCATGCTACCTTCATGCGTCCTAACCGTGCTCCTCTACCTGAACGTATGCTTCTCCGCATGACTTTGCACGCGGTACGCTCGGCTAGGGTAGGTGCCGTGCGCAGCCAAGGCCGCGGTAGCCAGCCGCCGTGTACTGACGCCCAGTTTGGTTACGCGGACCGCGTTTTGTGCCATATCTTTTTTTCACTGTGATCTTGTGGAAAGCGAGCGGCGAGAATGACGGCCTTGCAATGTTTATCCGAAGACGATAGCTTCGAAAGCTATGCACGGTTTCTTCGACGAGCAAATGAACTTCTTTACGGGACTGTGTAAAAGCCTCCACCTTTGACTCCAGCCCGGCGCCTGACTGACAGGCAGAATCCACTGGAATACTATGACGAAGTTTTCTTGCTTTCAGTCACATTGCTGTACCTTTGTAGAAGTTCCGTGAACAAGACTTTTTCTTCCTCCGTAAAATATGCTTTGCCCGGCATGGCAAATACACATACACACACACACGAAAGAAAACGCACGCAAAGAAAGAAAAAAAGCGACGCCTGACCAAACGAACTCAGATGCTGCCATAGTTGCTAGACTGAGATTGCTTTCTTGCCACGCGCATCATTTTCGAACCATTTTTACATTATTAACCAAAGAATTGTAATTTATGCCCCAGTATAAAAGTAGAAATGCAATTTTAACAGTCCCGGCACTTTGTCTCGGCAACTCATTACAAATATTTCGCATTTTTTGTGGGTAATCTCGAAACCAGAAGCCTCTAACGTTACACTTCCTTTGGCGAGGCGCTCCTTCCGCAGGGAAGGCGAAAGGAAGCTTTTAGAATTCGCGGTGGCCTTCCGAGGGCGCCTAACGTTTAGGTAGCATGGAGGGCTCCTTGCGGAAGGTAAGGAAACGGTCTAAGGTTAGGAGGATTTCAGAATCCGGCCCTAAATGCATATCTGAAGGAAGTGGTTTGGCATACAGATGGCGTGTCCCGTGGTGGAACGACGAATGTAGGATTGCTCGTAAGAAACAGAACAAAGCGTGGGGGTTGCTACGCGCTTCCCCCACTGCAGAGAATCTTATCAACTTTAAGAAAGTAAAATCTCAAGGCAGGAGAACCCACAGGCAGGCCAGAAGAGAAAGTTGGCAGAACTTTTTATCAAGTATTAACTCGTTTACAGATGAGGCGAAAGTCTGGAACCGCGTAAATAGAATTAGAGGGTGGCAAACTTATTCACTCCCTCTGGTAAACACACAGGGTGATATGCTGCAAGACCAGGCAGACTCACTTGGGGAGCACTTTGAGAGCGTGTCAAGTTCAACAAATTATTCAGAATCCTTTCTCAAATACAAACAAATAGAAGAATGTAAGCCACTCATAGGAAAATGTCGAAAGAATGAACCATACAACTGTCCATTTAGTATTGCCGAGTTCAGAGCTGCCTTGAGATCATGCAAGAACTCTGCACCGGGTTCTGACAGAATCATGTATGAAATGATCAAAAACCTACACAATGACACCCAAGTTACACTACTCACAATTTTCAACACTATTTGGGCTGCAGGATACTTTCCAACTACATGGAAAGAAGCAATTGTGGTCCCTGTTTTGAAGCAGGGGAAAGACCCGTCCATGGCGGCAAGCTATCGTCCGATAGCTCTTACAAGCTGCCTGTGTAAGGTTTTTGAAAAAATGATAAATCGGCGACTCATCCATTTCCTTGAACAAAACAAAATGCTTGATCCCTATCAGTGTGGCTTCCGAGAAGGGCGTTGCACAACCGACCATCTTGTACGTATTGAAGGACATATTCGTGACGCGTTTGTACACAAACAGTTTTTCTTATCGATATTCCTCAATATGGAGAAGGCGTACGATACGACCTGGCGCTACGGAATCTTGAGAGATTTGTCAGAAATGGGCATTCATGGTAATATGCAAAACGTAATAAAAAGCTACTTGTCCAATCGTACCTTCCGGGTGAAAGTAGGCAATGTGCTGTCACGTCCTTTTACACAAGAAACCGGTGTACCCCAGGGTGGCGTGCTCAGTTGCACACTCTTTATTGTTAAGATGACAACACTTCGTGCTTCCTTACCACCGGCCATATTATATACCGTCTATGTGGACGACATTCAAATAAGTTTCCAATCCTGTAACCTCGCAGTGTGCGAAAGACAGGTACAGCATGGTTTGAACAAGGTGTCAGGGTGGGCAGAGAGAAATGGATTCAAAATCAATCCTCATAAGAGTTCTTGTGTTTTGTTTACAAGGAAGAGAGGCCTGGTTCCGGATCCCTGCTTAGAAATGTGTGGACAGCAGATACCTGTAAACAAAGAGCACAAATTTCTAGGTGTTATACTCGACAATAGACTCACTTTCGTCCCACACATTAAACATCTTAAAGAAAAGTGTCTGAAAACAATGAACATAATGAAACTTCTATCCCAGACTACGTGGGGTAGTGACAGGAAGTGCCTAATGAATCTCTATAAGAGCCTCATCCGGTCACGATTAGATTATGGTGCCGTGGTATATAACTCTGCCGCCCCGAGCGCGCTAAAGATGCTAGACCCTGTTCACCATCTGGGTATCCGCTTAGCCACAGGAGCTTTCAGAACGAGTCCCGTACAAAGTTTATATGCAGAATCGAATGAGTGGTCACTTCATAACCAGAGAACATACATCAGCCAAACATATTTTTTGAAAGTCCACTCTAATCCCGAACATTCCTGTTTTAACACCATTAATGATATGACATATGCTACACTGTTTCGTAATCCGTAAGACAGCCTTTCTCGCTGCGTGTGAGGGAGCTTAGTCATGAAATGCATGTTCCACTCCTCGAACTTCATCTAATGCATCCAGCCAAGCTGCTACCTCCTTGGGAGTGGCAGTTGATACAATGCGATACATCTTTCATGGAAGTTACAAAAAATGCTCCAGAGATTGAAATCCAAATGCATTTCCGGGAACTCCAGCACAAACACTCCTGCATGGAGTTCTACACAGACGCATCGAAGTCACACGACGGGGTGTCCTACGCAGCCGTCGGGCCATCCTTTCGTAAACCGATGTACTGCACGTGGAAACTAGTATCTTTACGGCTGAGGCCTACGCACTATTGTCGGCTGTGAAGCATATCAGGAAATCAAAACTCCAGAAAGCAGTCATATATACGGATTCCCTTAGTGTTGTGAAGGCCTTGATGGCATTCTCTAACCACAAAAATCCGGTAATTAACGAACTCTATTCTGCTCTGTGTAAAGCGTATATAGGTAATCAGCATGTCATCATATGCTGGGTGCCAGGTCATAGGGGCATCGAAGGTAACGTTCTGGCGGACCAGATGGCCACGTCAGTTGCATCGCATTCTGCTAATCCCACCGCTGCAGTTCCTGTCACAGACCTGAAGCCCTTCTTACGGAGGAAACTACAGAACCAGTGGCAACGGCTATGGGACACGGAAACAAATAATAAGCTCCATGTGATAAAGCCACAGTTAGGATTCTGGCCTTCCGTAACAAAATCACGCCGGACAGATGTTCTATTCTGTCGTCTAAGAATAGGACACACATTTGGCACACATAACTTTTTACTCACCAGAAACGAGCCTCCAACCTGTGGTAGATGCGGGGAGAGGCTGACCGTCCTCCACGTCCTTCTGGAGTTTCGGAAAGCCGAATCTGAAAGAAAGAAACATTTTCCCTTAGCATACCGCCAGCACATCCCCCTTCATCCAGTAATGTTACTCGGCCCAGAACCGCTGTTTGACTCCAGCGCAGTCCTGGGCTTCCTGAAAGATGTTGTATTACATGTTATTAACCCCACACACTCGTAGCGTCTCCTCTGTTTAGAGGATGCCGCTGTGATAGCTGTTTCATATAGCACATACCTCTAGGCCCGTGTGTTTTAAGGGCTCTGGTGAGGCAGTGGTGCTCCAGGTAATTTCACCATCTAATATACAGTGAAAGCTCGTTAATTCGAACTTCAATAATTCGAATTTATAGATAATTCGAACTGTACGATTTGGTCCGGCCGAGCTCCACAGAAGTCTATGTATAAAAAAGTCCGTTAATTCGAACGCGAAAAGCTTCCCTCACGGATAATTCGAACTACGCTCGCCTGGCACACGGCCAGAGAAACGCGCTTACTGCCTACACCCAAGGCTGTATTGCCTCCGAAACGGAGAGAACGGCGAGAGAAGGCAAAATCGGAAAAAAATCTAACCGACGCAGGGTCAGCCAGAAGGCAGCGGCGGCTGCCGCCTCTCCGTTCTACGTAACCTCCGAGACTTCTTGCCCGTTGCGAATCTCGGAGGCTTTGCAAATCTTGTACAGCTGCTAATGTTGTGCGGAGATGGCACGGCAAGCGCCAAAACACAGCGAATCAAGTACGTCGCAGCTGCGCTTGCAATCAAGAACCAACGAATCGGGGCCTTCGCCACCTTCACATGTTCAGCGTCTTTGTCTCGGTAGTCTTCATCGGTTGTGCACCTCTGTTCAGCTTAGGAGGTATCGGCCGTCGCGATTCATTGTGCTGGTGTTAAGCCTCAACTAACGTTCGTTTCGGTGGTCATCGGTGGTGTGGCACAGTCGAACCCAGAGCTTCGACTTGAAGGTGGCGTGTGCCCGCGGCACACGCCATCACTTTCTGACACGCAAATTTCTGACATGCCCTACTGATTCCAAATCACAGTGTACTGTTGCTCTCGTTCACTTTCGTTAGTTCGAACTTTCGTTAATTCGAACTGAAGCGGCTTCCCCTTGCGGTTCGAATTAACGAGCTTTTACTGTATTTTCTGTATTGCATCACTCTTTCACGATGGATTTTATTACACATAGAACACGTCATTTGTCATCGACATAATCTTATTACAGATAGATTTTACGCACTCTAGAGCATCTATTTTTAAGGCCCCTATACAGCCACATTACATTAACCCCATAGAACTCATAGCTACATTGCGAATTTATCAACACTGCCTTGGCGCTCTTTGGCCACACTTGGCCCTTGCGCCAATAAACACTACATATTATCATCATCAACAATAGTTGAGTCTGTAAAATTTGTTTAGTTACTTCGGATTTTACGTTTTCTCATTTAGTACGTTTTTTTCTCGCGGTTCTTTCCAAAACATATGAGGTTTTACTGCACTAACAATAAGGGGGAAAAAAAGCACTGTGGTTTTCTTTCTTTCAGAAGGTTGATGTTTTGTTCACTATGTGCAGGCATTTTTCACTTAAAATGTGGTGGTTTGTAGGCAAGCCTTTCACATTCAGTTGTTCACCTTAGTTAGCTAGTTGTTGTAGCTTTGTGTTGTTTGGCATTTCTTCATTCTGCAAGTGGCAGTGCCCATAAGAATGTGACTCCCCAACCCTGGCACACGTGCACGCACACACCTGCGCCACATCTTCCTCTCCATTTCTCCAATCATGATTGACTGCAGAAAAACCAAGAATGGGATAAAAAAATATGCCATGGTTAGTTGCTGCCACTGACTGAACACAGGATGCAGACAACATGCTACGACACGGGCCTGTTTGGCCCATCGTCACTGGCCGACTTGGCCGCTGTTAACCTCATGTTTGATTCATAAAGCCAGGTGTGTGGAGCTATTGATTGGGTCTCTGGAGATGTGAAATATTACGGCATTATGATGGAATCGAGCATGAAATCTGACTGCTATGGCTGTCTAGAAATTGAATGTAAATATGGGAGTCTGATATACAGTCGAACCCACTTATAACGATACCAGTTTTAACAATATGTCGGTTATAACAATGTGAAGCTGCTCCACTGTCAACTTTTGTATGTTTCGCATGGTGAAATAACCCGCTTACTACAATGTCCCCATGCCGCATTATCGTTTATAATGATGAAGTCTGGCTGCTTGGTGTCCAAGCCGAAAGGTAGTGAAATGTGAAATCTTTGAAAAGAAAAAAAGAAAATGAGAAATTTGAGCTGTTGCACGATGGCCCGCTGCTCAAACAACCGCCGCGCGCTCATTTTCCAGCGTTCTCTACATGCCTCTCTCTCGTCACCCTTCCATCCCTCCTAACACGAATGGGCTGCACCCATATCTCTATGCCGTGCCACCCTTCGAGACACAAATGGATCACGCCAACTGTGCTGCTCGCATCTTGCTCGCTGGCTTATTCAGCGCAGTTCTGCAAACAGCGTAATCATCCATGTTCGTCTTTGTTGGTTTCGTCGAAATCGTTCCTGGTCACGTGGTTTCTCAGCCTGTTTTGACTCGCCGCCGAAGTGGAAGATGACTGACTCGCCCGCCGATAATCGGCAATGTACGACGTTGCCGGTGAAAAGAAAGTGCATGGCTATAGACTTGGAAACTAAGTACTAAGTGCTTCTAACCGATGAAGCGATCGTCGCTAACGTGCTTGCATCGGATAGCGACAGCGACGATGGCAGCGATGATGCGATAGGGCAGGCTGCCTCAACGTTGTCCTCACAGGAGGCTCGGCAGATGAGTCAGTCCCTTTGGAGCTGCGTTTTCACGCGGAACCTTTTGCTGCACTACGTGGAACACCTGTATACCTTGGAGAAAGATGTCAGCAAGGCTGACGGACATAGGGTTTTCTCGTGCAATGCAGTGCGACATACGTGGCGAGACGCTTGTGGTGATCTCGCCTCAGCGTTTGTTCTGGATTTCTCAAGCTGACGAGCTGCCACGGTAACCTCCTCGCATTTCTTAAAAGGCACCTTTTGGGCCCACTAAAGCGCTGCCTCGGCAGTGCTCACACATCGCTTGCCCCCCTCTTTGCACTTATAGCAGTGCCATTCTTTAACGCCAACAGCCGCGGCTTGTTACACGTGATCGGAGCGCTCAGGAAGCCGTTAAACGAGTGAGCACAATTAGCAGCCGGATGGAGGAAGGTGGTTGGGATATAGTGGGGAGGGGCACTAGCCTTCCCGCCATTATAGTTTGCTGAGATCAGCTCTGCGATTGCCCTATTTTGATTTTTTTCATGCAACCTGGTTTTAACAATTATCGGTTATAACAATAGAATTTTCGTGGCATTTGAATATTGTTATAAGTGGGTTCGACTGTATGCCGACCGTTTATTTGGACCTCACGAGGGCTGTGGAAATGTACGAATAAACAGGTGTTCGAAAAAGAAGATTAAGAAAAAAAAAAATGGCTGTGGCTTAGGTAAGGTTAAGCCCAGGATGCGAAGCATACTAGCCTTTATTTTAGTTGTTGAACCACTGTTTAGCCTGGTGAACTGCTGTTGCTTGGCTATATTTGGTTCGGCTAGACGAAGAAACAACTCATGCATTACTTCTTCGCCTTCAAGAGTGGAACGCGACAGCGTTCCCGTCGACCCGCCAAGGGGTGTAAGACAATGGGCTACAGGGCAGCGACTACGCGCCCCCCATTGGACGCGGTGAGCGTCGAGCAAAGCAGCGTTCGGCGCGGCAACGAAATGTGCGCTTGAGCAAGAGACGCACGCCTTAGAAACAGCTCGTTTCTAAAGCAACACCGCATTCACTAGAGGCGCTTTTGTACCGCTTTGAAGCATCGTACTCGTGGCTCAGTGGTAGCGTCTCCGTCCCACACTCCGGAGACCCTGGTTCGATTCCCACCCAGCCCGTCTTGCAAGAGTTGAGCCAAAGCCACTTCTCCTCTGTCGTGACGTCACGGTGTCACGTGATTTCATGGCGACACCGCCGCGCCTGAGGAGCTGGGTTGAGCTCTCGTAATATGCTTCGCATAAAAAAAGAAATCCTTTATTTCTACGCACTTATTTGGGCTCGGCAGTAGGCTTGAAGAAATCGTGAATGCGCCATTGCATGCTGTTCAGTTTATGTGCACTCAGATAAGCCTGAATCTCGGAGAGGGTCGTACAGTCACTATAGGCGACTGAAAGCACAGTCACCGCTTGTGCACGCTCCGCACATGATGGCAGCGTAGCACATGGTGCGTCATCTTCCGACTCGGAGTCATCGTCCGGAGGTGCAGCAGAAACCTGACGAATGATCTCGCCGTCATCAAGTTCTGCTCATGTCAGTACAGCAGTGTGAGCACCTGTGAAACTGTCAAATGAGACGGTGTCCGGAACCACTGCACAGGTGTCGGCAGAACATTTTCGGCGTCAGTAGGGTGCACATCGGAAGGTGACAAATCCTAGGCCTCCCGGCACCCGCTTGTTGGCATTCCCCAGTGCAGTCTGCGCGGACACTGTCGGTGCCATTAGATACTTGACGCGATGTTTCCGTATGCCACGTTGCATCACCGCAACCTCGACACAGCACGCAAAGCAAACATCACCATGCCGTCACGCCGATACCAGTCGCACAAACGAAAAACGTGGCCTACTCGCAGCGTTGTGCACAAAGAAACAAACAAATCAGCTGCTGGATTGTCTTGACATGGCTTACTAAGCTGAGACCAGAACTGCTGTAGCCACGAACCAGGCAGAAACGATGATGATGAGTGGGAATTTGCAGTAGCGCCACTTTATGGGGCAGCAAGGAGGCTCCGTTCAAAACAAAAATGGCGTTCAACAAGTCGAACCATGCACCGGTCAGAGTTGGTGCATGGTGCTCTCGATCGAGCTGGCTCAAGGAGTGTCCGAAAGATCAGACGAGAGGTTGTAAGGTGTCCGAACTTGCGGCAGTTGTTATACATTATGGTCTATGGGGAGAATGGCGGTGCTGCAAAGCAGACTGAATAGTCGAGCTTGTCCGAATTTTCGGAGTCCGAAAAATCAGTCGGCGACTGTATATGCAGTTGCTTCCGCACACACACAGGCAAATCAGGATTAAAGATATGTATGAGTACCGCATTCTGCATTTGTTTTACATTTGCTTTTCTTTTTGAGTATCGGTGCTTCTATCGCCGTAACAACAAAACTATAAACTAAGGATAGATCGTTAGTAGGAATAATATTAATGGTGCCTGGCCTGGTTAACTTGATGTGCAGATGTAGCTTAGCTGTGATCGATAAGCGTGCACATTTTTATCCGAGTAGGCGTTTTTTTCTTTATCGCGTGCACATATGAGCTGGCCGCCCACTCACTATTCATCGCAATGTAATTACCGGCATGTTTGATGACAGGGTGCTGGCCAAAGTTGAATTTATTTTCATCCTTGATAGTTTCCACAAAGTGTGTGACATCGTATGCCTTGCACTAAATTAAAACAAAATCAGTTCTTGCTGAAATCACTGCAGATGAATCAGCAGTGATGCCGTACAGTTCCCACTGATGACAATGGCCATGCAAACTCCGCTGCTTCATTTCGATTGGATGCTAGAGCCACCCGTGCCACTTTTCCTTTTTTGCATCACAGATTTGCACCGCTCAGCATGCTCTAGGGATCATCGAAATTAGCCTGTACTCGTAAAAGCTGCTGACCCAGGCTGAATTCAAGGAGCACAAACACAAGCTTGCAGAAGCTGGCATAACAACGCACGTCTCAGGCCACTTAGGCCCCATCAGCTCAGTGTGCATTGGCATCTCAGGCTGTAACGATTTGCCCAACTCTTTGAGTTGCGTAAATTTCAACTACAGTTGAATCTGTCAAACTTTTCGTGACTTCAGATTGTACGTTTTCCCAGTTAGTACATTTTTTCTCTCATTTTTTTCGACACATATGAATGAGGTGCTCGAATAATAATTATTATGTGGCAACAACAAAACTTAGTCATATCATAGTAGCCAACAAACACTGGCACCAAGGACAACAAAGGGGAAATTACTTGTGCTTAATAAATGAAATACAGAAACGTTAAATTAGTGGGAATAGGAAGTGGATGAAAAAACAACTTGCCGCAGGTGGGGATCGATCTCACAACTTTCGCATTTCATGTGCGATGCTCTGCCAATTGAGCTACTGCAGTGCCATTTCCCCATCCACTTTCTTGGGTATTTATGTTTTCTAGTACAGTAGAACCCTGGTAGTGTTAGCCAGTGCCACCACTCGCAGACCTTGACTGCGGATATGGAACATTCTTTCTGCTGCAGGCATAACCTTCGCATGGTTAACACTCCCAGCGTTCTACTACTTCGCCAACATTAACGTCGATGAAGTTTTTGACGAAACGGTGAAAATAAGAACACAGGCCGACGAAGCAGCGCACGTCAGAAGCAGAATGTGGCACTGGGAAACTGCATACGGCACGAACTTTTTGCGGATCTGGTTGGACACTGGATGCGCCAACAAGGTGTCCCAACATGGTAATCTGACGGCGCCCGAATTGACACTTCGTGGAGTTCAGTTGAAGTCCGGATTTTCGGAAGACCGCAAGAATTGCAGCGAGTCGGGTAAGGTGGCTGCCGAACGTGGGAGAAAAAACAATAACGTCGTCAAGGCAACAAAACTGGTGGTCCATTCGTAGCCCCGCAGAAGAGAGTCCTTCATACCGTAAAATGTCGCAGGAGCAATTATAGGCCAAAGGGCATGGCTTTGGTCTGATATAAATCATCCGGTGTGATGAAGGCCGTCTTCTCGCACTCCATTTCATCTACTGAAATCTACCAGTAGCCGGATGGAAGATCGATGGACGAGAAGTATTTAGCTTCGTGCAAGCAGTCCATGGCGTAATCGATGCGTGGTAGTGGGTAGACGTCTTTTTGTGTGAAGCTTAGATTGACAGAAAACTGAGCTGGTTTGTAAGGATTCATTATGCAAAAAGGGGTGAGGCGTGCAGACAGGACACAAGAGTAGAGAAGTGGACATGAACGCCGACTATCAACTGATGGGAGCACTGAGGCGAAAAAAGAAAGAAGACACAAAACTCACCTGCGCAAGCACTGGAGTGGTATCACCACGTGTCAGTCGCGTGTGGAATGGCAACGTTCTAGTTCAAAAGCACGTCGATGATGGGGCGAACCACACCGTCAGGAACCTGTGGCTGGGCGGTCAAAGCGACGTAACTGCCTCGGGTAACAGACGCACATCGTAAAGCGGGCACAAGTGCGGTGGGGTAGCGCTCGGAGCATCGGCGAGTTGAGGCAGTTCTAACTGAAGAACGCCGGGAACGCAGTCGATGAGAGCAGAATGCAGGGATAAAAAGTCCAATCCAAGGACAACGTCGTGAGGGCAGTTGTCGATCATGGCAAAGAAAACAGAAGTAGGGCCACCGGCTATACTTAAACGGGCAGTACACATTCCAAGAACAACCAGAAGCCGCCGTCAATCACACGAAGCACTCGGGCAGCCGCTGGGGTGAAGACCCTTTTTAAACATCAAAGTAGGTTAGCGCTCATCACAGATACTTGGGCTCCAGTGTCAACGAGTGCTTGGACAGGTACGCCATCTATTTTAACGTCAATTACACTTCTCCTCGTGGGCACAGACAGAGGATTTGCTGCAGTAGTCGGCAATGCAGCACTACCTTTGAGGGCTGCATTTCCTAGTTTTCCAAAAGGATGCGGCCAAAAGCCACAGGGAACAAAAGGCGGCGGGGCCTTGGCGAACGGGAAGATGGTCAACGTGTTTGCGGTGAACGAGACTGGTGTCCGCGCGGCGATGGTGAGCGGCTGTACCATGTGTTCCGAGCAAAGTTGGCGGCGCTGTTAGACTCGGCGGTGGGCAAAACATTGCGGACATTTCCATCAAAACGGCTCAGGTTGGTCGGCCTTCGAGGTGTTGAGAGCCACGAGTTGCGACAGTATCCGGCGACATAACCAATGCGGCGATAGGTGAAACATATCGGATGGTCGCCCACAGTTCTCCACTCAATCGGGTTGCGATAACGCGGAGAGAAGCGTCGAGGTGGAGCGAAAGTAGTAGAAGGGCGTTCGTTAGCTCTGGTATTGGTGACAGCACACACAGACTGTAAACCAATGTTTTCAATTTCCTCGCGAACGATGGTTTGTACGAGGGGAACTGAAAACGTGGTAGCATCAGGGCTACGCGAACAGAAAGCTCCGGCCGCCATCACATCCAGTTCACGTCTAACGGTCTGCACCACGTCATCTGATGGCGACGCATGCTGCTGTGCGGGTTGATCTTCCCACGTCGACGTTGTGGCAGTATTGGGAAGTCTGGCAAATGGTTGCAAGACGCGTTGGCTTTTGGCCTGCTCGAATTGTCGGCACTCTATAATGATTGCGTCAACTGTAGAGCAGCTCTTGCACATGAGCAGATTAAACGCGTCGTCAGCAATGCCTTTAAGCACGTGCCCCACCTTCTCAGCTTCTCTCATGTCGTGATCGGCTTTACGACAAAGTGCCGGCACGTCCTGGATGTATGAGACATAGGACTCCGTGGGGGATTGTGCATGGGAGTCCAGTTCCTGCTTTGCGGCAATTTTACGGCCGGCTGGTTTGCGAAACAACTCTGTCAATTTCTCTTTGCATTGGTCCCAGCTGGTTAGCTCCTTTTCATGGTTTTCGTACCACACCTTTGCCTTGCCTCTTAGGTAGAACAACAGGTTAGCTAGCATAAGCGTAGGGTGTTATCTGTTGATACCACTCACGCGTTCGTACATGGCCACCCACTCTTCAGTGCCGGTGCCATCGGTACCGCAGAAAGTTCCAGGATCCTTGTGTTGCACAACAACAACCGAAATTGACAGTGACGTAGCATGCGACGGTGACGTAGGAGGCGGCAACGACGTTGATCCCGAGTGCCCACCGTCATTCATGGTGCGGATGGTGATCCGACGTCCACTGCGGAGCTCCGTGTTCAGCCGTGGTACCCCGCACCTCTCACCAATATGCTACGGGGATGTTGGGAGTATAGAAGATTATATTTACAATATATATACAAAATGAGTCTGAGTAGTTAAAATGGCTGACCACCAGGATGAACGAAGAGAGGAAGATCACGTGACACTGGCTGCTGCGGTTTGTTGGTGGTCAGCCATTTTAACTACTCAGACTCGTTTTGTATATATATTGTAAATATAATCTTCTATACTCCCAACATCCCCGTAACAATATGACTAATAAAAATCGAGCCACTCGGTTAACCCCCTTTCTTCTCGTTTACAACAAAACTTATGTGCTACAGACTAGAGTGTCAAACTGAAACTTTTTTTGTTTTGGTTCAGCAAAATCCATTCCCCTTTGGTTAAACTCCAGAGCAAAAATTAATGGCTCAGACTGGTTTGAACTGGTTTATGTTCGTCTGCATAACATAAGAATATTTACAGGAAACAACACGCAGAAACTAGACGTGCTCCTGAGCTGTATGGAAACATTAAAAAGAGGTTACATGTGGTTTTCTGCAAGCTGCAAGCAGTTAAAAAAAACTAAATCACTGTGTGCAAGCACACCTAAGAAGCACCATGCCATTTCTATCATAGAGTTTCATACAATAATTACTTAGAGGGAACTCTGGTGCTAGTGTCTATGGGTGCTGCAATGGGAAGTGGTAAGCCAGCATGGGAATTATGGGAAGTATGCAACATGGATTTGCCTAAACTTCGTCCTTCTGGCTTCAGACAGCTTCGTGACTTTTTGAGCTCGTCATTTTCAACAATGTACTGCGCAATAAATAATTGAATAATCATTATTAAAATTGTAATCTGGCGGCAGGTTTCCAACACAGGACCTCTAACACAGAAGCCCGATATTGAAACCATTACGCCACTGACAAATGCATCGACAAGCAATATGAAACACTTTTGTGAATTTATTGCTTTCAAGCTAGTGTCTTGAGAAGCTTGGCGCATTTCAGTTTGGCCGCCTCAACAAGCTCAAGTGTTGCAATTAGTAGCGATTGTGCGTGTTCGCTGTGTCTTCTGTATATTGAAGAGTATAGATTGTGAAATTTACGACAGTGAAGGCATATAAAGCGTAATAAACAAGGCCACAAGAATGTCTGAATGCACAAGCATGAAGATCAGACAAATCCATGTACTTCCCATCAGTCCCTTGGTGGCTCAACAATTGCAGCGTCCTAGTATATTGCGATGAAGCATGCATTATACAAAAACAGACGTCATCTTTTTCCTGTCTGTATAAAACTTCTTCACTCACTTGAGCGCCCTTAGTGTATTGTATATACACTGTGTGTATATATATATATATATATATATATATATATATATATATATATATATATATATATATACACACTGTATATACAAGTGTATTCCCCCCTAGTTTATTGTAGGAAACTGATTTCTACCACATTTACTTTAGTTTGCATTTTAGTGTGGTCAAAAAAGACCATCCAGTTAGGAAGTGCTTCTTTATTTCAGCTATCCGATAGGTCTACCTCCATGGGAGAGCTCTTCAATGGTTGCCCATTTCAAATGATCGCAAGTGTGTTACTGAGCCTGCCTCCCAATATGCTGCATTGAAAACCGCAACAGCAGTGCTGCCAGATCTAAGATGACAAGTCTGCATGCATTTACAAATGAGGCAGCATGGTTGAGCTACAAGTACAGGCAATGCATAGATGAAAAGCTCTAGAAGGTGGCCAACCTGAGCCAAAAACCATTTTTAAATTCTTCTCTGAGTCATGCCAGGTTTGGGGGTCTATCTTGGTACTTCACCATTTTCGTGGGTCAATGAGCAGACAGCCACTGCCATCTGCAGCCAAGGAAGGGAAGTAGCTGAGGCTTCAGTTGGCAGCTGCAAACGTGGGGGTCAATGGAGAACCAGCCAAGCACACTGAGTGCGACATCATTGCCCACGTGTGACATGTTCTGCGAGTGTCTCCTCCTTTGGCACGCACATTTGGCCGCTATCATATTACCCAGAGCAAGAGATGCGAATGAGCATCGCTAGATAAGGTTTCGGTTGGCATTGGCTAGGGGGAAGATGAAGGAGAACCAGCCAAGCATGGTTCAGTGTGAGTTCATCATGCACATGCAACAATGCTCCACTCATCCACCAAGCACACGTATCTTCAGCCACTGGGGCGCCACCAGCTTGACCAGCATCGACGTTTGAAGCTGGAACAATTCGTACAATGCTTGTCATTACGTAGATGTCAACTACAGTTAATGGCCTTCTTTTTTTTCAGTCTCATTCGGAAGTAAAAAAACAGAAAACTAGCTGATTAGTAACTAACTTTGTCGGCTTGTTTTCAATTTGGTACCATGCTCCATACTGTTACAAACTGAGGATTTATCTGCTCCAAGTTTCTCCAAAATTACTTTGGGCTGTCCCACTCCTGTTATTAGACATTTTGGTATTTGTTTCCCAAGAACTATGCAACAGATCCTGAAAATAAATATTTCAAGAAAATGTAAGAGATTGCAAATAATCAACTATTAACAGGCCCAGGATTTTGTTAGATTTTCAAATTAAAAAGAAAACTTTTGCAAAGGGTTTTTAAGCCCATAACTCCTGATTTTCACATGTGGCCATGCCAAAGTCATGAAATTCACACGACTAGGTGATGTTTGCATGAATCACATGCAAGTTCTCTTCTTTCTTTGTCATAAAAGCTTGCACGGCACACCTCACTAAGTGTTTCTGTTGCCTGTGGCACACGAATGTGGCGGAATGCATCAAGTGGCCCTCGTGATAAAAGCCCATATGTGCATATGACACAGTATATTTATTGGCTTGTCGACCTCAACGGTTGTTTTATGCCATTTTTGTGCAGAGTCAGAAATCGAGAGCAGGCAAAGCATGTGCACGTTTTGCGCAAAAAAATTCGCTATGCAAGTTGGTAGGTCATGTGCTCGTTATGTTGCATCTTCTACAGCATGGGTTCTCAAAGTGGGTTCCGTGGAACCCAGGGGTTTCGCGGGCCCCTCCTCAGTGTTCCGCGAGCCACTGATAAATTTTCCCTGGTTCCACACTCGTCAAGTGGCTCAGACGGCAACCATGTGCATTTCTGCTGTTTGCTGATAGATGCCGCTAGCGTGTGTGCTGAAGTATACATCGGAGGATTAAAGGGGCCCTGGACCACTTTTTATCAAAGGGGAGAAAGGCATTTGAAGTGAAAAGAGTCTATTTGAAGTGAAAAGATGCCATTTCAAAAATACTTTACCACAAAAAGTACTTCATTGCATTCAGCAGAAGTGGAGTTACTGGCACTCAAGCACGGCATCCGCTGTGCTCCCGTTCCTTCTTCAATGTCTTGCACTGTGAAGGCTACAGCACAGCTGGGCGTGCCCACAACGCTCCGCCTTCTAAATGCCACCGTGGCGCGCAGTTCAAATTTCATTTTGGATTTTAACGTAGACGCCAGGACATCCGCCTTTGGTGCCTACGATGCGCTAAACATAAGCCAAACGCGGTTGTCCTCAGCAAGCTGCAGTGTGCTTAGCCAGTGGACTCGTGGTGGCACCCCCGTAGCGGCCGCTGTATCTATGCCATATAGCCGACCGCAGCTTGATGACAGCTGTCGGCCAGTAGCAGCCATCTAAGGGAATGACGAAATAGTGCGTCTAGAAGAGAGTGAGGACAGGGCCTTCTATGACTTTCTGTTGAAAAGAGAGCGTTTGAGAGAAAGGTGACTGAGCGAACTGCTTGCGAGCTCCATGCACCGCGTACGACAGCAAAACTTGGCTGAGATGTTCACAGCAGCGTATGCTACCCGTGGCCTATGTTATTTCACCAAGCCCGAGGAGTGGTTCAGGGCTCTTTAAAAATTAAATGCACCGCAGCGCAAGCCAACTGGTTCTAGTATGGTAGCTTGACAAGTGCGGAGCACCGCAAATGCGCGACGCAAAAGAGTAAAAACAGCGCTAACATCCGACCGAAATGAAGCAGCGGTGTCCGCATATAGTCTTCAGTGATAGGCGACTGACAGCAACGCCGGAATGCTTCGTGTCTAATTCTGCCCTGAAGCCTTTATTCTTGCATTTATTGCCGCGCATAAAACCGCAGTGGCAGCTGGCCACATGCCTTCATAACTGTGTAATCACCATTCATGATCGCGTTGATAAACCATTGTGGTTTCGTCCAAAGCGGTTGCGGCAAATAGTAGTTTTGTTGTGCACGTGTCAGCCGCGTGCCTTCAAAGCTGTGTAGTCGCCACCCATGATTGCGTCGATAATGACGGTGGTTTCGTACGCACGTGTTGCAACAAACGGTAGTTTTGTTTTGACTTGGTGCATGCGCCGGCCACTTGCATTTAGAACCCTAAGGTCACCGTCCATGATCGCACCATAGTGGCCACGGTGTCATCCGCAGTGCTTGCGGCAAACAGTAGTTTCGCTTTGACTTGGTGCAAAGCTGTCGAAGATGACAAGCACCAGCTACATCGCGACGGACGGACAATTTGTTGGCGACCAGCTCACTGGTGAAAAAAAAAAAAAAATAGTCGAGATGTGAGTGCGGTATTGAAAATCGTGTCTCAGATGATGACATGCGCCGTCGCTGCGCAGCGAAGGGAGTCACGAGGCCTTTGTCACTGCGAACACTAATCACTCGCGAGATGACGAGAACTGCAGCTTCTACACTGCTCTTGTGCAGTGTAGAAACAGGATTTGCTGATTCATTCAGTAAATAAACATATATTTATGTAGTAAGCATTGATTATTGCTTTTTTGATACCCTCAATAATTCAACATTTGGTTAATTCAGACATTTTCTTTTCGGGCCTGTAAAACCCGAATTAACTATGTTTTACTGTAGTCGAAGTAGAGTCGGCACTAATTCTAAGACCTCTTGTGATGAAATGTTAAAAGTGTTCTTGTGTGATAAGCACTGAAAACTGTCATTCTCTCTCAGCATGCTTTGGTTGTGACGCTGTCTTGTCTTGGCTCATAATGATTGCATATAGTTTGGACCATGTGGGTTGCATGTCGCCATCAAAGTAGCCTACCCAACACCAGCATTGGCCCCAAACATATTGTGCACTACGCCAAGCCTCACTATTAGAGGTGGAGATGTGGGAAGGGGGGGGGGGGAAGGAGGGGGTTCCTTGGTGCTTCATGGAGCTTAGCAAGGTTCCTTGGGACCAACATGCTTGAGAACCCTTGTTCTACAGCATTCATCTTGGTATGCGTTCTGTAAGCCTGTTGCTATGGTGCCACGTCATGCAAATAAAATCACGGAGAAATATAAGTTTTTACATAACCATTCGGAGTTTTCAACCGTGCTTCTAGCAGCTTCGTGCTGCGTAAGCTTTATCTTCTACATAGTATCTGTAGGGTACAATTGGAGAGCAATATCTGTGTGTTTTTTATAATTTAATCTTCTTATTGAGCCATAGCTTACCTGGTAATGTCGTATTGTATGTTGTTATTCTTTTGCTGCTATAAGTTATTCTAGCTTTGTGTTGTAAATTGCAGTTATTTAGTCATCCTAAGTATCCCACAATGCTGTAAAAGTGTATTGAGTAACCTGCATATGGCGACTTGTCTGTGCAGGGCGCTTGAACCACAATGACGTCATCAACCAACTGGAGGCAGACACCATCCACATTGTCACTGGGTTGGGCCTTGAGTGCAGTACCCGCTTCTTTGCCGGCGCCCATGCCCAGTATGCCTCCCTCTGCCTTTTGGTATGCTGTTACATCCACCATGCTTTGGCAATTGTACCAGACACATAATAATATTTCCTTCTTTTTCTTATATATTTACTCATGAATACTGCTATCTCATAGAGATCATAACAGGTAGGTACATATCAAATTGTTACATAGAGTAGGGCACAATATAATGACATACACACTGCACATCAAATTGAATTAATAACAGAATTTGTTAGAAGCATTGAGGCACAACAAAGCCATAAATAACACTGCAGATTAGAAAGAAAAAAAGACGATGCTGTGAGTGTTTTTCAAACTACAATAAATCGTGGGTAACAGCATAATCAGAAAGGCTTTCCATTCAGTAATGGTTATTAAAAAAAAAGGGGGGTACCTATAACAGTTTGTATTTCATGTAACTAAAAAAAATATCCTTCAGAGTAAGTGTTATTAAGCGGTGTATCGATGTTATATTAGCCTTTGACCAACTGATGGAAGAACTTTGTTTTTATCTTTGGCTGAGAGGAATATGTAGAACATCATCACACTTGTCTAGTTACAACTGAAGTGTTCCTTTCAGGGCAAAATTTCGCAATATTTCGTTTTCATGAATTTGCTATTACAGTGAAATGTTGGAAAACGTAGGCGCATCTGCAAGGGTCAAAATAAGGGTTATAGCATCCAAATTTGGCATAAACTTTATTGATCTGCCTTTAAAAGGAATAGCATGAATGGTGCGTGTGCTCATGCAGTCATATGCCGGCTTGTCGGATGGGAGCAGTGCGCCTTCATTCAAATTAAGAATACATAACTTGAGTGAAAGGAAGGTTCTTCTAGCACTACTCACCATTTTGTGTCTTTAAAGGGATGCAAAAGAAAATGTTAAAGGGGCCCTGAACCACTTTTTATTGAAATACTCTGCCACAAAAAGTACTTCAATGCGTTCAGCAGAAGCGGAGTTAATGCCTTGCACTGCAAAAGCTACGGCGGAGCCGGGCATACCCGCAACACTCTGCCCACTGAACATCACCATAGCGCACAGTTCAAATTCGACTTCTGCTGTTAACACAGATGCCACTGCTTCCGATTTTAGCACCTACGATGTGGCAAGCGTAAGCCAAATGCGGTTGTCCTCAGTGAGCTGCAGTGTGCTTAGTCAGTGGACTCATTACGGCACCTTGCGGTGGCTGCAGTATCTACGCTACATAGCGGACCACAGCTACATACAAATGTAGTGCGCATGCGCAGTGTTTGCTTTGTGCATGACAGGGCTTGAGTGCATGCTAGCACTCATATGCACCAGTCTGACTGTGCTATACTGTGCAGACCAGCTTTGTCCTTCACCAGCTTGACTGACTGATAGTAGCCACATCCAATTTGCACATTTTGAAGCGCGATCAATAAGTCTGCCGACGCATCTAACAAGGAGCGGCCTGGAGTGAGTACGAGCTGGCAAGCGTGCACATAGTTCAAGGCTTCGAAACTAGTTGAAAATAGCTAGACTCAACGGCTACGGCACCGACAAGTATATTGGCCAAAGTTTAATTTTTACGCGGGCAGCCGAGTGTGAGCAGGTAATAGTAGAATTCTTCCAGAAGTATGTAATTATTGTCGAAATTCGAAAGCATATTTTTCCTTACTTTATTTTTGCTTTGCTGCCTGTTTATTAAACTTCTTCAGTAAATATACACAGTAACAGTAAGAAGAAGTGCACTAATCCAGACACCCTCCTTGATTGTAGTCAGCTACTCACCAATAGCAGCCGCGTATGGGAATGTGCTATATTATGAAATAACACATCCAGAAAAGAGTGAGGAGCAGGTTTCTGTTAAAAAGAGAGTGTTTGAGAGAAAGAGTCATGTGCCGAACTTCTTCCTTGTCCTCTGTTTTGGCTCTAACCCAACAAATGACATTTGCTGCCTGTCATTCAATGTTGGCTGAAGACATCTAGCTAAATATTTGGTACTCGAAGCCCAAACTTATGAAGAAAATAATTTTTGTGTGTGTGTTTGTTTGTTGCATGTAAGCAACACTTATCCATAAAAAGTAAGTTGTAAACTCGACTCACAAAGAGTCATAAAGAGCCGCCTTTGTTACGAAGGCCATTGGAGACGGAAATTACACTTCTGGAATACCAGAAATGTCAGTCTGACCATGATTGGCATCTTGTTAAACCTGTAAAGCTGCAATAATAAAAGACAGATTTTAAGTTCCTCTGCAAGCTCCTTATTGCATCATGAGAGGTGGACAGTCTCTGCTTGGGACTAGTTCATAGTTTATTAATAAACAAGGATTACATTGCATTCTGAAGGAACCAAAGACTGAGGTTTGAGGACTTTTTCATAACTAAACTGACCTTAGCAAAAATGAGGAGGTGTGGCAACATAGCCAGCAACTTATCAGAACAAAAATATCACTCTTTTTGCTTGACTTGATGGCCTAATAAGCACACAGTTGTGCAGGTGGAGTCTGAATTATAGACTGGCACGCTGTAAGGTGTCCAGAATTTCAATCATCCTTGTACATTATTTCTATGGGGCCAGTAGGAGTGCTGCAATGCTGTCCAAGTAACTGAGCATATCTGAATTATCAGTGTCCAAATTGTCGGTTGGCAACTGTATCAGTTGGCAAGTGGCATAAAGGTGAAGCTTGCTACATGTGCAGAGCGAGGAGATTCAGGAGGTCAGTGGTGTTGGCAGAGTGCGGTGCGAGGCAGCAGCAGCAGTACAGTGGGTGTGTGGCACATTGCATGGCTGCCGACTTGACAGCACAGGCCGGTTTGGTGCATTGCCAGGTAGCCAACAGCTTGTGGGAGTTGAGTGTCACGGGGGCGATAGCACTCATCGCGGTGCCTTATGGCGGCTGTAGTAGGCCAGGCTACCCATCCCGCCGTTGCCACCTTGGAGGCCACACGCAGAAGACACAACTACACACAATACAAAGATGAAATTATTTTTCTTTCTTTTTGAGATTGCAGACATATATAGTAAGTTACATTTATTTAACTCAAAATTAGCAATTCAGGCTCAGCTGGGTCACTTGCATTCAGACTCATCAAAATTCCACCCAGCCGGGCTTACTCGTACTTAGACTTACCAGAATTCTACTCAGTTTGTTCACTTGCATTAAGACTCAACAAAATTCTACTCAGCCGGGCTCACTCGAACTCAATCTCGCCAAAATTCTACTCAGCCGGGCTCACTTGGACTCAGACTCGCGGATTGGTCCGAGTCTGAGTAAGTTCACTGATGAGCAAGTTTGCCAACCTCTGGTCAAAAGCACCCGCATTGTGCCCCATGAATAATTTCTACAACTCAAAGAGGGGTGTACTTTGCTTGGCTTAGCATCAAACATGTGTTGAATCATGGCACTTAGATTTTGTGTGCCATTTACAGCCATGATTATGACTCACTGAGAAGGGGAAGGCATTCATTAGCAGCTGTTGTGTTATGGTTACAAAAAGTCATGCAGCTGAACTCGTCCCTTCTCAAAAACAGTCTTTTCTGCTCTCCGCGTTTATCTAATTTATCAAGTTTTAGTAACAAGTTGACCAAACAACTGAATTTGGTGTGTCACCAGAAATTTGGCCACTTTTCGTCACTTTTCAGCCATGAAACACAACTGGTATGACTTTAGAAATGCAATCACCTCTGCCGAGGTTGATGTTGTTAGATCCACATACCCTTCGTCTATCCCCATTCTTGCACAAAACATAACTTGTGAGTTGTAGCAATCTGCTAGTAGGGTGTGCCGATTGAAGAAGTATAGTTACTCGAACAGTCATGCAAACTAAAAAGCACACGTTGTCGCCTTATATGCTTTTACAATTTCGTGTCAAACTGGTAACCATTATCTTTTTCGATTCAGGTTCGGTTCGGGTTCGTGCATGTTCCAAAAATATTGATTCAGGCTTGGGTTCAGTTCCACCTAAAATTGCAGTTCGGGCACAGTTCTCAGTTCAGGTTTAGGTTCAGCTTGACATCTTCCTTTCAAGCATGTGTAGCAGTTGCTGTTCTTGCATGAAATTTGCAAGCGTTTCAGGGACCGCATTATCGATCCCTCTTGGACTTCATTAGGTCAGCAAATCTATTTTCATTCATTTAATCATCCTTATTCACCCCCATCCCATACCCTTGTATGCCCTGAAGCATTTATTCTCACATTTAAAAAAAAAGAAAATTGCAAGCGTTTAAGATTATATTCATGTCTTTTTATTTATTTTAAAATTATTTCTTTTTCGTGATTTGAGTTGAGGTTTTATCAGAAAGCCACTGTTCAGTACTCAGCATCTCCTCTTCAGGGCAAAACAATAGGTGCTTCAGCAGTTTTAAAGGAACAATGTATCATAACTCATGACAGTGGAGCATGAATTTCCATCTGCAGAGCAAAACATTGCATTTCAAACTGGACTAGTCTTAAAGCATCAATGTTTCTGACTTTGCCTAACTGTATGTATAGTTTTGCAGTCGCTTGTTTTCAGTAGTTGCTGCTTGATGTCACCTTTGACCTGTTTTCTATTGTAGATAGATCGTGTGAAGTATTTCCAAGGAGTGCAGTGGGTGCACGACTTGCTGAATGGCATACAGTTTGAGCCAGACCGGATCCAAGTTGTGGCTAACAAGATGGTCAAGGACGTGGTCAAGAAGAAGCGCTCAGGAATAAAGATCACCGGAACGCTCATACGGATACTCTCGTTTCGGCCAGAAAGTAATCATATCGCTGGCAGTATGCTCCGCCAGCAGACCTTCCTGTATGACTTGCTGCAGCAGCTGAAGGTGGATCCAGTCAAGGTGAGCATCTCTCCAGTATTTTTGTACCCTTCTTTGGCCAAGAAACCATGGCTTCATCATTCAGGGATTGTTAAGTTTAACCAATTGTTTTCATCAAATCTTTTGTGTGCTCTTATGCTTCTGCTGGCAGGTGATAGAAAAGCTGGTGGGGGTGAAGGAGTTCCTGACACGACCTGAGAATGTGACTGTGCACCTGTCTGCAAATATTGAAAAGTTGTCACTGCACGGCAATCTGCACACACCTTGGATAACCTGCTTAACCAGACGTACAAGGCCTCCAGCCCCTATGAAAAGGTGCAGCACATGTTGTTATATTGAATTTCGGAAGCCCTTACCTGAAATGATGTATGTGCAGCCCCTTGAGGTCATACCAAAGGGGTGAAAGTTTATCAACCCTGTAAGCAGTGAAAATTTTCTCATGAGTAGTGCACACTTATTCAGGGCTCAGTATATATTATTATTTTTTTTTTCACTTGCAACATTGCCTATTCACAACTGCATTCACTGATTGGCTGCAAGCAAAACTGTATCGAGGGACTGAGCAGTACCTTGATCTTTTATTACAGTCAAGCGCCTCTACAATAAATGCCCTTACAACGAGATTACCTGTATAACAAAGGACTCCCTATGTCCCAGCTGAATCGTATCTTTCGTATTGCTGCATCACGCTTGCCTTGTCCAAATCCTCCACTGACGCCCCTAACCAACAAGAACCTGATTGAAGTAGACGTAGATGGTGTTCTATTGACGGCATTAATTGATACTGGAGCCCAAGTGTCCACAATGAGCGCTAACCTATGCCATTGCCTCAAAAAAGTCCTTACACCTGCCATCACTCCAGCCGTATGTGTCGCCAATGGTGCCACTGTTGCCGTCAGGGGTATGTGAACTGCTCGCATAGGAATTGCTGGCCGCCAAGTTCCAGTCCTGTTCACCGTGCTGGCCAGTTGCCCTCATCACCTAATCTTTGGACTCGACTTTCTGACGACGCATTCTGCCCTCATTGACTGTTCCACCGGTACGCTGTGCCTCGAGCTTCCTCTTCTTGCAGACGTTCGCCCCAAACAACCGAACACCCTCTGCACTACAGCGTTTGTTCACTTACCTCCAAAAGCCCTAACCTTCGTCGCATTGGCCTCAACAGCAACCATGCCTGATGGCGACTATGTCGTCGCACCTATTCATGATGTCCTCCTGGCACACGACATCTCTGTGCCACACTCCATCAACGGGGATGTGTCTCCCCGTTATAAATTTTGGCTTGACGAAGCAAGTGTTGCCTGAAGGCATAGCGGTGGCCACGTTCCGGTCAGTGACAGATGACCATGTCACTGCTTTTGCAGCCGACACATCTTCAGATCCTCCTGATTACCCGCAGGATGCCTTGAACCTCGACGGCCCATTACGTCCCATGGTCGCTCTGGACTTCGCACCTGACCAAGCAGCCGCCCTATATCGCCTTTTGCTTTCCTACCGCGACATATTTGACATTGACAATCGACCACTCGGTTAGACGTTCCTAGTTAAGCATCGGATAAACACTGGTGATGCTGGTCCCATTCACCGCCGACCCTATTGCGTGTCCACAGCAGAGTGGCAAGTCATTCAGCAGGAAGTAAACAAGATGCTCGCCAGAGGCATTGTTGAGCCCTTGTCGAGTCCTTGAGTGTCGCCGGTCGCGCTCGTCAAAAAGAAAGATGGTACGTGGTGTTTCTGCGTTGATTACTGCCACCTAAACCGAATTACTAAAAAGGACGTGTATCTTTTACCACGAATCGACGATGCTCGTGATTGTCTTCACGGTGCCAAATACTTTTCATCCATCGACCTTCGATATGGTTATTGGCAGATTTCCGTCAATGAGCAAGACCAAGAAAAGGCCGCTTTCGTCACTCCAGATGGCCTCTACCAATTCAGGGTTATGCCGTTCAGTTTATGCAATGCCCCCGCCACATTCAAACGGATGATTGACTCTCTGCTTCAAGGTTTCAAATAGTCAACTTGCCTTTGTTACCTTGACGACATCCTCGTGCTATCTCCTGAATTTGAGACGCACCTTGAGCGCGTCACAGCTATCCTTGACGTCTTCTGCAAGGCTGGGCTCCAATTAAACTCATCGAAGTGCCACTTCGGACGCCGACAGATTACAGTGCTAGGCCAATTTGTCGATGCTTCCGGAGTACAACTTGACCCGGAGAAGGTTCGAGCAGTAACGGCTTTTCGTGTACCTCAGTCTGTCAAAGACGTCCGGAGTTTTATGGGGCTCTGTTCTTATTTCAGACGGTTCTTGAATGATTTAGCAGCAATCGCTCGACCACTCACTGAACTTCTGAAGAAAAACATGCCTTTTACGTGGGGTCCCCCTCAGGCTGTCACATTTTCACGCCTTATTACGATTCTCACCAATCCACCGGTCTTGGGCCACTTTGACCTGTCCACACCTACTGAGGTCTGAACCAATGCCAGTGGTTATGGGATCAGCGCTGTCTTATCACAACGCCAACACGGACACGCCCACGTTATAGCCTACGCTAGCTGACTCCTGACAACGGCCAAGCGCAACTATTCAATTACCGAGCGCGAATGTGCTGCTTTCATCTGGGCTGTTTCAAAGTTCTGCCCATATTTATATGGCAAGCCCTTCTCAGTAACCACAGACCATCATGCGCTCTGTTGGCTTTCGTCGCTCAAGGATCCTACTGGCCGACTAGGTTGTTGGGCCCTCCGACTGCAAGAATATCCGTACACAGTGACTTACAAGTCAGGACGCCAACACCAGGACACAGATTGCATCTCTCGCTACCCAATCGAAGATGTGACCTCTACGTCTGATACTGACACCGACACCTGTGTTCTCTCAGTTTTTCCACTGCTTCATGTCGGCGACGAGCAGTGCCATGACCCGTCCTTGCGTTTCATCATCGACCGCCTGGAATCATCACTTGCCGACAGTTCCCTTCGCTTATTCACACTTCTAGATGGCATACTTTACCGCCACGACGTTCACCCCGATGGCCCTGCGTTACTCCTTGTGATCCCTAAACACCTTCGATCAGCTGTTCTCCACAAACTTCACAACCTCCCCACTGCCAGTCACCTGGGTGTGTCACGTACCTACGACCGGATCCGCCAACGCTTTTGGCCAGGGCTTGCTCGCTCTGTTCGAAGATACGTAGCTGCGTGTGAGAAATGTTAGCGACGCAAGACACCCTAGACGCTCCCTGCTGGGTACCTTCAACCACTCGACATTCCCGAGGGACCATTCTTTCGGGTTGGTTTGGATTTACTTAGCCCTTTTCCTCTTTCTACCTCTGGGAACAGGTGGATCGCTGTGGCCACGGATTACGCTACGCCATCACCTGAGCGCTTCCTACAAGCTGTGCCACAGATATTGCCTATTTTCTTCTATGCGACGTGATTTTGTTACATGGAGCTCCGCGACAACTTCTCACAGATCGTGCCCGGACATTCCTATCAAAAGTTATCGCGGACATCCTGCACTCCTGTGCCACGAGGCACAAGCTATCCACGTCATACCATCCGCAAACAAATGGCCTCACGGAGCGTCTCAATCGCACTCTCACAGATAAGCTCGCGAAATATGTCTCTTCAGGCCACACTGACTGGAACCTCGCTCTATCGTTTGTCACATTTGCTTATGGTTCCTCGCGCCACGCCACAACCGGTTATTCCCCATTTTTTCTTCTGTTCGGCCGAGGACCAGTGCTGCCCCTCCACACAACCCTCCCTGTTAACGCTGCACCGACCAGTGAATATGCACTTGACGCCATTGCCTGCTGCGCCCACGCAAGGGAAATTGCCTGTGACCGCCTTCTGAAATCGCAAGAGAGTCAAAGGCGTTTGTACGACAGGCTACACCGAGAAGTGCACTTCCCGCCTGATTCTTTGGTACTTCTATGGTCTCCGTGGCAGCAGGTCGGCCTGTCAGAAAAACTGCTGTCTCGTTACACAGGCCCATACCGAGTGCTTCGTGCCGTGACTCTCGTCATTTACGAGATAGCCCCTGACGCCCCATCTGCTTCCCAGTCCAGTGATATCATGCACGTCACACGACTGAAGCAGTATCACCTTCCCAGTGATGACATTTAGATGCTTCGGGACGTCGTTTCTGCTGCCGGGGGATTATGCTACATGCGTGTGGCACTTGATTGTTTGAATGAGGCACGTGGGCGCCATCACTTGAGAAAAGAGAAGGAAGAACGAACTGGGCTTGCGCGGTGAATCTAACCGGTCAGCGCTGCAACTGCTTTTGTAACTATGACCTGTAAATAGTTGTTTGTCTTACTGACTCGTCCTTCGCATAACAATATCTATTGTGACGCCTCTGTAGCAAAGACTACTACAGCAAAATTACCTGTACAAGGAAGGAATTTAGGTGACCCCGACAGCTGATTTGTTAGTTTACAACAACTGCACATAGCAGTGCCATCGTTGCCCTCCGCAGTCATGATTGGGCTGCGGTGTTCATGTAGGGAGCAACAAAACAAAGGGCCATGCTTTCCTTTCTGAATCATACCAGTGTGCTGTCACAAGTTTTGCAGTTTCTTTTCATATACAGTTGAACCTCGATACAATGAGCTTCAATATAACAAAGTATTTAACTTTTCATAACCTGATATGCATAGAACACCATTTATTTAGAACCTCAATATAACGAAGTGTGTTTGCATGCAATTTCAATATAACGAAATTTCACTTCCGCTGCAAAGCAAATCAAGGAGTGTCAAGACAATAAATGGAAACTGACGCAGACGCAGATGGTCGAGTGATTAAATTACAAGCGGCTGCTTGCAAACACACCTCTCAAATCGCGCTTGGCCCGACAAGAGCGACACCCCAAACAGGATTCATCATTATGTTCCGTGTAAAGACCAAATGCAATAAGATCCTATCGCGCCCCGCCCACTTTGTGCTTTAGATGTGAGTGAAAGTGTGCAAGAAAGATAGCGGCTTCACCAGTGCCACCTTGCCGAGCAAGCAAAGGGAAAGAGGGGGAGGGGAGCGAACTCGCAGTAACACTATCAAGTGCACATCAGGGGCATGGGGGGGGGGGGGGGGGAGAAGGAGAGCTAAGTTCGCATGCATCGTGACTTCTGGCGCGTGTCTAGGCTGTGGCTGCACATGGCTGTAAGTGTGGCTGAGCACATAATACGCGTCCGCGCACCCTGCTTTAGAAGTAATCTGCTGCGTGTGCCTAGAGTGGGAGTGTCAAGATGGCGTGGCATCATGTAAGCTGTCTTCCTGCATGTTTAGTATTGGAGGTTGCGTAATCTCAAGTTTTGGTGACTCGAGTTTCGAGGCAGACGAAGCATTCACTACCCGCTTTCAGCGCTTTTCATGATAGCGTCGTCCCAGCGTGGGCGACGCTATCAGCCGCGGGGTCGGAGCATGTGAAAGCGTGGCTGGCTTCGCTTAATTCATACCACACATCTGAAGATATCGTCGATGTGGCATGAAACCGTATCATTCGTCGCCGACTGCCAAATTCACCAACATGAATTGTTTTCTCACTCAGATTTCCTTTTTCTGATAGCCCGAAAATTCAAAAGATTCTGCGGCCCTATTCCATATACGAAAAATTGATAGGCAACTGTACTTATTTGCATATAAGTTCAAATTTCAATACAACGAAATTTTGGTATAACCAAAGTCCTTCCATTTTTTTTTTTCTGGTCACGAAACTGCCGCCTCAGTTTCATATAGAGCCAGCGCCCGCTGCTAGAGGCGCAACTGTGCATGAGAGGGCATGCGAACGCCGCTACCGCTGTGGTTGTGTGTGGGGCAGCCTCGGTATTCTAGCTTTCTCAACTTCCTCAACCGTCGCTTTAGTTTCACGTAACTATTTTTAACATTGAATATGCTTAAATTACTGCCTGAGCGCGTCTTCTGCCATGATATGAGCGCCAGGGTCGAAAAAAAAGCCGCTCATAACATGGAGCTTGCGGTGGTCTCAGATAACAAAAATAAAAAAATAAAAGAAAATCTGGGATTTTAAGAGCCAAAACCACGATACGATTATGAGGCATGCCGTAGTGGGGGACTCAGGATTAATTTTGACCACCTGGGATCCTTTAAAGTGCACCTGAATTTAAATAAACGTTAATAAACGTCTGAATGAGATTTAGGTAGGATTAATGCAAGACAAACTTCGCTACCAAACGTCTTTTACTGCACCTAAAGGTCTGCAAAGCGATGCCATTTCTGAATGAGATTTAGGTTGGAGTAATGCAAGACAAACTTCGCTACTAAATGTCTTTAAAATGCACCTGAATTTAAATGAACTGGTGTTTTGCCTTTCGCCCCCGCCGAAATACGTCCGCTGTACACGGCCGGCTGGTCTCGGTTCACATTTCTACATCATCGCTGTGCGCCTCAGCACTTTGGTGGTCTCCGCTTTTTAATATTTGGCTGAGATTAAACTCCGCGCATTCGCAACAAAGCACCAGTGGTCCCACTTTTCACCAGATGCAAACATATGGGCTGTTGCACCGCCGCTTACCAGTAAGTAAACGCCAACAGTATCTTATAAGGAGATCAAAAGAATGAAATTGTTATTGCAAAGGGCTGCTACCGTAGAATACTTAATGACAAAGAAAAGGAAATTGAGCTGCTCCGTGCGCTTAAGATTTCTCTGCAAAGTGATGCCATTTCTGAATGAGATTTAGGTAGGATTAATGCAAGACAAGCTTTGCTACTAAATGTCTTCGGTGCGGCTTTTAGCAACGGATTGAGGCGAACGTAAAGTGTTAGGACCTGCGCAGTTGAAACTAGCTGTATTGTAATTAGGCAATTGCCTTAGCAAACAGTCGTTTAGAAGCATCAGTAAGCCCAGCACTTATTCACGCTGCTCGTGGTTTCGACGCAGAAACGACGAGACTAGGTATTTTGGTCCTTAATGCGCAACTATTTACAATATGTTAAAAACTTTATAATTCGATTAAGAAAAGAAATAGAACGTGTTGGTGCAAAAACAACATACAAGCACGATCATTCATTTATCATTAAAATAAGCGGACAGAAATACAGACAGCACAGAGGCGTCCGGTCACGAATGGTCCACCATTCACAATGCAAGAAGTTTGTTAAAAGCATGACACTGATATAATAAGCATAAAGAAATAACATCAAACGTGAGAGATATGTATTGGGGGGCAGGAAACAAACATGAGCAAACAAATGGCAATAAATACAGAATTCATAATCGATTGTTTCTATCAGCAAGAAAGTCTGAAACATAAGCATTTCATAACACATGGCAAAACAACTCTCAAACGAACACAAGTAGCCGCATCACAAATACAGAAATTTTTTTTAAATGGCTTGTTAGAGATACCACCATTCTACTTCTTCAGCTGTTACTTGCAACACGTGTTCAGCATCGTTGTCCCACCCCGCCACTTCAACTAAACAGCCCAGCACTCGAAAAATTCTGCAGCACATGCACAAAACGCACCTGATCACTCAGCCCGCCTCGCACTGCGCACGCGTTTGGTACGCGAACGATGCCCTCTGTGGCACAGTGGCGCCGCGTCGCGGCACCTTTGGGCAGTATATGAACCTCTCCCATAGCGTGACGACGGAGTTTTGTGACCAGAAAAACATGGAAGGACTATGATATAACGAAGCAAATTGCCAATTTTGCCTACTTCATTATATCGAGGTTTAACTGTATTGGTATACATGCAAAGAATATATACCCTATTGCAAAACCCAATATCCAGTGTTCAGTGCCATGCCGGATTACGGGCCCAGTGTCGCCCGCTGGATGCTGGGGCACTGTGTTCTTGTGTGAAAAGCAGCTCTAGAGTGTGAAACGCATAGTGCCCAGCCATCATTTGTATTTTTTTGAGTAGAGAAAGCAAACAGGAGTGTTTTAGTGCAATAAAAAATGTGAAAAAAGAGTAAAAATAAAAAAAATGTTACAACCAGGATTCGATCGTCTGACCTACGGATCCCAAGTACTTACCAAGTACTTTGCCACTACAGCATGTGGCAAGTTGTGAATGATTTGGCACATCAAGACCTAGGCGCAGTTTTAGTTTTGCACAGATAAGTCTCGTGCAGACATGGTAGATGCGATATCACCCTGTAACTAAAGTTTATGCCTGTATCAGAAAGAAAAAGTTGTTGTTGATATTCAATAGTATGCACGGAAGTGCTACAACACTCGTTTTCTTTTGTGATTGGTATTTTAGCTTCGAAAAAAGTCCTAAATGAACTGCCTATCTGGGACGCTCTATGGGCTGTTACTGATGACTTTTGTTGCCATTTCTTGTTCTTCACGCAAGTTATATGCAACACTTTCTTAATCCAACAATGCATTTCAATCGACATGTCTGTCTATTCACATACCTTCGTCACAGAAACGTAGGCTAGTGCTGGCAGCCTTTGGCAAGAGCACATACATTTATAATGCATATCATCGGCGCTCATTCCTACTTGTGCTGACACTGTAGACACGAAAAAATTTGTTTAAGAACACCGATGCGAAAGCTGAAATATAAAGTAACTTATGCTTGTTAGAGTTGCTGATTCTTGAACCCAGACGGGCCGACAACATATAGACGGACTCGGCGGGTATGCTAGGCTTAAACTTCGGTGAAAGGGTGCGATCTCGGCGCGGCTACCAAGTGAATACTAGAAAATGTGTGTTTGAGCCTCGGAACCTTTTATCCATTGTTTTAGTACACTAAGGAAAGCGGAAGCACACAAATCACCTTGGAGGTGGGCTCAGTAGCTGTGCCGTGACACGGCTTAACCCACTTCTGTTCACCATGCAGGATTTCGTTTGCGATATCTCCTGCGTGCTGTTCCCCGTTCTTCTGGGCCCGGTATCAGCCATCCATGTGAACTACCCTTTCCCGGCTAGCCTCGTCACCGTGGACAACTGGCGCCTACTTCCAGCGCTGGCCACTGTAGTTTCTACGGCGCTGGAACCTGGAAACTGGACGCTCGAAGCGGAATTCAAGGTCACACCGTCATCGACTTCATCAAGCACACTGCGTATAAATCATCCCTGCCAGCCAGGCGCGCTCTGTGGGCTCGGTAGCTGTGCCACGACACGGCTTAACCCACTTCTGTTCACCATGCAGGATTTCGTTTGCGCTATCTCCTGCGTGCTGTTCCCCGGTCTTCTGGGCCCGGTATCAGCCATCCACGTGAACTACCCTTTCCTGGCTAGCCTCGTCACCGTGGACAACTGGCGCCTACTTCCAGCGTTGGCCACTGTAGTTTCTACGGCGCTGGAACCTGGAAATTAGACGCTCGAAGCAGAATTCAAGGTTACACCATCATCGACTTCATCAGGCACACTGCGTATAAATCATCCCCGCCAGCCGGGCGCGCTCTGTGGGCTCGGTAGCTGTGCCACGACACGGCTTAACCCACTTCTGTTCACCATGCAGGTCAGTAACCAGTGTCGCCTTTTCGCTAAAAAATCTAACAATAGATGCCTTAGTCAGCTACCGAGCCCTCAGTGCTGTGTTTGTATCATGTCTGATTGTATTAACAGTGTTTGTTCTTTGCTACTTATGTTATCCGGAGACATTGAAACTAACCCAGGACCCCCTACCCTAAATGAAATACTAAATGAACTAAAAGGCTTGTCTTCTGGTCAAGCCCAGCTCATTAGAGACGTGCAGAGCCTAAAGAGCCAGCTCTCAAGCACCAATAAAACCATTTCCGAACTAGGCAAAAGAATCGACAGTTTATAATCGCACTACCACCAGCTTCAAACGCTCGAACGGAATTAGACACCGTTGCAACCACCAACTCCCAGACTACTCGACAGGTCTCGGTATTGGAGGCTCGGCTTGACGACATGGAAAACCGCTCCCGACAAAACAACTTGTTGTTTTACGGCATAGCGGACGACACGCCATCCGAGACCAACGCTCAGTCTGAGGAGCTAATCACTGCGTTTTGCAGGGACCATTTCAATGTAGCCATTCAATCTAAGAAAATAGAGCGTGCCCACCGTCTTGGTCGCCACTTGCGAGACCGGTGCCGCCCCATAATAGTAAAATTTACCTCTTTTAAAACCAAGGAAACTGTTCTCACTAATGGCTCTAAACTCAAAAATACACATTTTAGCATTGGGGAAGATTTCTCGCCTCACGTTCGGAACGCACGGAAGCACCTTCTCGCTTTTGCTAAAGAAAAATCTGGTCCTTTTCTTTTACGATATAAAACGTTATTTATGGGCTCCAAACGCTACGTATTCGACGATGCTACCGAAACTGTCGAAGAAAAATCATAGCTATCCCCTCCCCACCCCAAATCATTAAATGGTTCCGTTCCTGGTCACAAAGCTAATCTCTCTTTTTCGATTATTTTCACAAACATTCGCAGCTTTCTTTCTAAACGCCACCACGTGTCAAGCCTTGTATCTTCATCCAGTAGCAATTTACTTATTCTAACTGAAACGTGTTTGACCTCTGACGTCACTGATGGCGAAGTTTTATCCGACTTGCCCAACTTTAATCTTTTTAGAAAGGATCGTCTTGGCACACGCGGCGGGGGCGTCCTCATTGCTGCGAACAAACAGCTTTCGTGTTCTGTTATCAAAATATCCTCCGACCTTGAAGTATTGTGGTTAATCTGCCGTTCCGCACCACAGTCGGTGCTCTTAGGTGTTTGCTACAGGCCTCCTAGACACACTCCAGATTTTTCACGCGAACTTAATAATATTTAAACCAAACTTTCGACTAAATACCCTAATGCTCGCGTCGTTCTCTTTGGAGACTTTAACTTTCCGAATATCGATTGGATGACCCTAACCTCGTCAGCACCCAATGCGAAAGAAGCTAACAAATTTCTTGACGTTTGCCTAAACTTTAATCTTACTCAGCTGATATCACAACCTACACGAGTCACTTCCGATACCGCCGATATTCTTGACATAATCTTAACAACAGATCCAGGGAGCCTGTCTTCTATAACATTTCTAAAAGAAATAAGTGACCACAAAGTAATTCATGCTAATTTTGCCTTTGTTCCCGAAATACGCCAAGCTTGCAGGAAAACAATTCGAGTATATGACAAGGGGAACTATGGGGCCATCATTAGTGAACTTAATGCCTTTTTTCCATCGTTTCAAGATGGTTTTTGGGAACGACCTATTAACGAAAACTGGTCACTCTTCAAAAACAAAATGAACTGATTAGCTGATGACTTCATCCCTAAGGTAACTTTCCGTCCCACCCGCCAAAAACCTTGGTTTACTAAGTCATTAAAATCGCTTGAAAACAAGAAGAAACGTCTTTTTCATGTCGCCAAGACTAGAAACAGTGTTTGCGCATGGGACAGATACAACATTGCAGAAAAAGCATACTTAACAGAAGTGCGCAACGCTAAATACTCATTCTTTCACACTGAACTACCCAAAATCCTTGCTGATTCACCCAGACGTTTCTGGCAAATTCTAAACCCACATGACACCCCTCCTGTTATCCTTACTAATCAATCTGGTCAAGAAGCAAGTTGTTCAGAAAGTGCCAATATATTTAATATAGCCTTTTCGTCTGTCTTTACAAATGAACCTAACCCTACTGAAACAGAACTGTTTTCCGCTAGTTTACCAGAAATGCCACCCATAAGCATTAGTTTCTCTGGTATCCTGTCCTTAATTGAAAAAATGAAATTGTCATCTTCTACTGGTACGGACGAAATGAATTCCAAGCTCTTAAAAAACACTAAGCACATATCTGCCGAATTTTTACTGTTACTGTTTTCCCAGTCACTCTCCTCAGGAATTCTCCCTTACGACTGGAAGTATGGGAAGGTCATTCCAGTTCACAAAGCAGGCAACAGAGACTGTCCGTTAAATTACCGCCCCATATCTCTAACCAGTGTGTGCTGCAAACTCATGGAACATATCATATACTCTCAGGTCATGCATTTCCTTGATTCTAACAGCTTTTTTAATCCCTCTCAACACGGACTTTGAAAAGGCCTCTCATGCGAATCCCAACTAGCCCTTTTTCTTCACGACCTGAATGCTAACCTCGACACTAACCTACAAACAGATGCTATTTTTCTTGACTTCACCAAGGCTTTTGATAAAGTACCACACAAGCGTCTACTAATGAAGCTCTCTCAACTAAATCTGCCACACGACGTTCTAAACTGGATCGCCCAATTTCTGACTAACCGCTCTCAGTTTGTTTCCCTTAACAACGTCAAGTCTGACTCGCTCCCTGTAACGTCCGGCGTGCCGCAGGGATCTGTCCTCGGCCCACTTTTATTTCTAATATATATCAACGACTTGCCTAATAATTTATCATGTAACATCCGCATGTTCGCTGACGACTGTGTTATCTACCGCAAAATAACTAACATATCTGACCAAACAGCCCTACAAAATGATCTTAATAAAGTGTTCGACTGGTGTAACCGCTGGCTAATGACCCTTAATCCTAACAAATGTAAATTAGTTTCCTTCTACTGCCGCAAAAACCCGCTCCAATTTCCCTATAAGATCGCTAACATACCAGTTGAAACAAGTGAATCCTATAAATACCTTGGTGTAACACTAACCCCTGATCTTTCCTGGCGCACCCATGTCACGAATATCATTTCATCGGCTAACCGATCATTAGGATTTCTAAAACGTCATTTGCGTCACTCACCCTACCACGTAAGACTTTTGGCTTACCAATCGCTAATTCGACCCAAACTTGAGTACGCATCACCAATCTGGAGCCCTCACCAAGTTTATTTGATTAACGCTATCGAAGCAGTGCAAAATCGTGCTGCTCGCTTCATTCATTCTTCTTCATATGATATCAGCGTGTCATCCCTTAAGAATGACTCTGGTCTGCCCACTCTTTCGTCTCGCCGCAGGATCGCCACACTATCACTTTACCACAAGTTTTATCACAGTTCTTTCAGCCATCCACCTTACATAGCTCCCGCCGCTCGCACATCCCCCCGCACAGGCCATCCACTTCAAGTCACCCGACCCCGTTCTGGCACCACTACTTTTTCTGCATCATTTTTTTGCCGTGCAGCTTCAGAATGGAATGGCCTTCCCCACCACATTGTTTCAATCACCTGTCCATCACGTTTTATTCAAAGTGTATCCATATACCTGTCTTGTTAAATACCTGTGGCATTTGTAACATCTCTGTACAACCCACCCCTTATGTAACACCCCCTTGTGGGGTCTTTAAGGAAATAAAGTGAAGTGAAGTGGAGGCTGTGTTATCGGTGTGATAATATCAATCAGTGGCAGGTTTCCTGTGGGTCCGTTCGAACATGTCTGAATGACTTCTTGGTTTTGTATCAACTCCACAACACTGACAATGGTGACAACACGCATTCATCCTTTGCATACAAGCTACACAAGAATGAGGCATAACTTTGTTTTAGAATACACAGGCACTATATTCTGGAACCAGCGGGGCACAAACGCAGCCAGCGAAGTTTTCAGTATGAGCCAGCAAACTGCAGCGAGAGCCAGCATGTGTACAGTGCAAACCAGTGCGCCCCAGCATCATAGCAGTGTAACCAGCATCTCGTCAAGCATAACCCAGCTGTTATCCTGCATTCTCACCGGTGTCTCAGTGATTCCCAGTGAGCGCCAGTGTCCCCAGTGCGATACAGTGTCAAGGAACGCTCTGGTTTCACAATGGAAGGGACTGGAAGATGCTGGTTTTTGCAATAGGGTATGCAAAGAATAGGTATATATGCAAAGTGTGTATATTGTTATATATGCACTTTTCAGAAATTGTAATATCATTACAAACAAAACTATACCTTTATTTTTTTATATTCACACAATAACTCGTCTATAAAGAGGGTATCAAACTATAAATATCTAGGTGTCATCTTCTCAAGTACTCCATCTCGGTCTCGCCAGGTTCAGACGATAGCTAACGATACACTAAAAAAATGTGAATCATACAATTCCATCTGCCCTAAAAGACAGTTTCTTTTATACAAAATGCTAATCCGTCCCATATTAGAACATGCTTCACTTGTCTGGTACCCATACCATCTCTGTCGCACAAATGGAATTGAGGCGGTACAAAAAAGGCTGTGTGCTTTATATACAGATTTGGCAGATACTGCTCCCTGTCCTCTGCCCTTCCTTCAGTGAACTTAGCTTTGCTCTCTGTTTGCCGTGAAATAGATGCACTGACATTAATGTACAGTATCATTAGCTCATCTTGTCGACTACCAAATTGTAAATACTTATCCATTGCTAAACAATCTTCAACTTGCAGTTTTCATGAACTTAACCTGAAACAGTTCTTGCTTGCATTAACACAGTTAAATGCAGTTTTTCTAGACGCACCATTTAACTATGGAATTCTTTATCTAGCAATATCCGTTCCCTCCCATCAAATCAATTTGTCGCCGCAGTCATTGGAAACGCAGCATAGTACCATTCTCTCTATTTTTTGTTTAAAACTTGTTTGCACTGTACTTTAGACTTGTACCCCTTCCTGCAATAGCCCTGCCCTTTCAGGGCTGCAGTGTTTTCAAATAAATAAATAAATAGAAATATCCTTGCTGCCCAACTAAATATCATCGAGAATAGCTTTATGGGAATGGTGACCACTATATGTTCACGGGCGTTTTTCGTGCTAGTCATCAGTATCTTTCTTGCAATACAGGATAGAACCTCGTTGATATGATCCTGTTACGTACAATTTCCTGGCACCAACATAAGCAATCGAGAACACAAAAAATGGCCCAGCAGAGTTGTGCTAATTTTTGACCAGTTCAGACATTCCCAGCAAAGTTGATTCCCAGCGAAGTTGACATTTTGTACATCGGCAAACTGTGATCATATGAAATGTTTTCTGGCCGCTAGATCCCATGTAAACAAGAAAATGCACATGGCGCATGCGATTGAAAACGGTATGTAGCTACCCGCCACGGCAGTTTCACCACAATACTCGCCTGCCCGTCAAACGTGAAAGCGCCAGTGCACACTCAGTTTCTTATTTTGGTACCAGCAAATCGCTAGTATTGTCACACACCGCATTCACAGCTATCGCTGCCAACCCTACTGCAATAAGTATCTTTGCCTTTCTGTTTCACAGCGTGTGGTGCCGTTGGAAGCATACATACTGCACGCTTTTATTTAGTGGGCAGTAATCCAAACACGCTGCCGTTCCCTGCTGCAGGCAGCGTGATGTGAGCGCCATGCTTCATTTCAGTAGCATCCGGCGTCGCCTACCTGTTCTATTTCGTTTCGGTTTCCCATCGCCGTCTTGAAACACTATGCAATAGGAAAACAAGAAAACGTGTCTCCGGCTGCCAAAGCCCCACCAGCTCTATGCGCGTCCACGTCTCATGCCTCGTGCAAGATTCATACAACACTTCACATTACGTAAATGTCAACTATAGTTGAATCTGTGAAATTATTTAGTTACTTCAGATCGTACATTTCCTCGGTTACTAAGTTTTCTCTCGAATTTTTTTCCCAAAACGTATGTACGAGGTTCTACTGTAGTCATTAATAAGTTGAAGCTCCGAGCATGACTCACTAGAGTTGTCCAAAAGTAATTGTTTACTTTAGGTGAAGAAACGCCCTACAACACCACACAGCCAGCACTGAAAAGGGTGGCTATTGTCACCACAGCTGTCTATCTCAGTGTTGCCATTTTTGAAATCTAGAGGAGCCAGACCCCTGGTGTGTTTCTGGCAACTTCACCCAAAGAAAATCAGTTTTCTGGGAAGCTGATGCTAACTAGTAGCACAGAATTCCCTCTAAAATGATAAAACAACTGCTATTCATCTGTGGCAGTCAGTAGACAAAAGGAAATCCCTGGACAAACGAGATTCGGCGGGAAAATATATTGGGGGAAAAAAATACTTGGATGAGTGAGACTCATCTTTGGCACAGAAAGGATTAAACAAACTTATCCTGAACTTGGCTGGCATTGGAAGTATAGATATTGGGCGGTAATTTGCTAAATTATTTCTCTCTACCTTTATAAATTAGTCACTCTAGCACTTTGCATATTCTTGGGAAATATACCATCTTTAAAACAGCAATTAAATATATGAGCTTAAGATAGGGCTGAGAGTATCAATAGCACGCTTAAAAGGGAGAATCTGAAAATCACATACATCTCGTGAACTGCTGTTTCAAATGGCCAGAAAAATGCTTTGTATTTCATTGGGATTTGTAGGGAATAAAGAAGCATTTTGAGGGTTTTGTGGGTTTCGGTAGTTTAAACAAGCAGGTTCATGTGTGCTATGCACCAAGGACACAAAATAATCATTGAAACAATTTGCGAGCCTTCTGCCAGGAAGTGTTTCATCATTAATATCAATTTCCATGTTAGCACTGTCTTTATTGGGATTTAAAATATGATTTAGTCGATTCCATGTTAAATCGCTTCTTTTTAGGATATCATTGATAAACAGCTCATGCAAGTAATCATTCTTAACTCGGCTCAGATGTGACGTAACCTTACTACGATACACCCTAAATAGAGCAGGATCATCTAAATTTCTGCTTTGAAAGAAACACTTATAAAGACAATCTTTTCTCGGTATGAGTTCCAAAGATTCGTTATTTATCTATGGTTTACATGCTTTTCTGGGTTTTCTGAAAAATTTGTAGGGAAAACATTCCTCATATGCCGCTCTAGTACTGGCAATGAAATTATCATAAGCTGTTTCTACAGCAGTGATTTCATATATGAAATTCCAGTTCGTATTGGCGAGTCTAGCACAAAATTTACTCAGTGTCGCCTCGTTTATGGATTGGTATTTCTTTAGAGAAGACGTTTGTTGATGCCTTCTACCTGATTTCTTAATAAAAAGAAAAATAGGTAAATGATCACTGATTTGCACGCATATCACTCCTGACATACAATTTTGTTTGCACACGTTGGTAATAAAGGCATCAAGGGATGTAGATGTGAGTGGTCGCGTAGGCTCTCGTGTCAAGTTACAAAAACTATTGCACAGATAGCGCTGCAGACAGCTGCTATCTCCTTTTTGAATTCTTTTCATAACTCATTTCTCAATTTGTCAATGTAAATCGGCATGGTTCAAAAAATGCGCAAAAAAAGACTAAAAAAAAGGCTCAGCAGCAGCAGCAGCAAAGTACAATGAGCCAAACGAGGCGATCTGTGTCTCCTCTAATGCACACATTAGCACAGCACTTGAAGAATACAGTTCTCATTTGCAGCTGGAATCATGCTATTGCCTTGAAGAATCAATGGCCTTTCTCAAATTTATTTTTACAGCCAAACATCTTTTGTTTTACAGTACTACTGAGCACTGCAGTCGTAAAAGTATTACAAATGACTTCACCTGGGACACCAGCTAGATCATCTCCACAAATATCATCACACAACCATACTACTGGATAAGGTGGGCAGAGGCAAGAGAAAATGCTGAGGGAGGTGCCACTGATCAGCCAGCAATGTGAAGCCTGATAATTGATTTATAAACTGCAGTGTTTATGTAGCAAGCTTAAAGTTGGCCCTTAATTTTATAAAGATGCCTCATCTTGAATGAAAGCATTTGTGGGGAGCCATCAAAAGTGCTTCAGTGCTTCTTTAAAACATTCATACATGTATTCACAGTTACATGACGTGTTTAAGACACATTTGACAGCCATTTTTGCTTATGTTGCTGGCAAAAATACAGTTTACTGTGCATGCTAGTCCATGCTGGCTAATTTCTGAAATTTGTACACATATTCAAGTGCAAAGTGTAACCATGCCATGTTGGGCTCGATGTGGGAAGCAGCTCTGCGCAGGTGCCGTGCCATGCGCTGCTGTTTCGTGGCACTGAGCAGGGTCTTCCGCGGGATGTGATCACGTCTGTGGGCTCGGTAGAGTCGGCCTTCCTGACCCAGTGCTCGCCTAGCCTCAGCTCTTATACAAGCCCTGACCTGCCTCCATTGCTGGTGCTAATCCAGTATCTCGTACAGCTGGAGGTGGGTGTGAGCATTGCACACTGCTGTTTGCCAAATGCACATTAGTTTGCACCTGCTGTTGGTCAAATGCACTTATTATACCCATGAGGTGTTGAGTCAAACGTCTTCATTTTCTTATTGCATATTGTCTACAAGGAGATAGTCATTGTTTGCCAGCTGGCATTTTGTGCATTTTGTACACAGAAGTAACAGATCCTCTCTCTGCTAGCATGTGCATTGTTTCCTTTGTTACCAAGACCAGCCTGCCATGGTCACTTTGCACTGTATGTGTTTTCTCGTGCAAATGCTGTACTGCATTTCATGAGGCAGCACTTCTGTGTAAGGTTTGTTGCATCTAAAGACTCCTCTGTCAACCCTTTTGCATCCCTAGCTTGTGAAAAGTAAATTAATTTGATGCAGCTCAACCTAATCGCTGTAAAACATGTTTTACCTCCACTTCTATACTGTTGATGCTGACTACAGTGTTGTAGTTTGCCGAGATAAATCGTCGTGGTGTTGGATACATTGATGAAGCTAGACCTTAACAACTTGAAATACTGAATTTGCCTTTTAAATCACCTTCTGGATCAACCAGCTGATTCACTCATTTTTGTGTGGCACTAATAGCAAATTATGTTTCACAAACAGGAACACTTTTAAAGGGATCCTGAACGACTTTTTATCAAAGTGGAGAAAGGCATTTGCAGTGAAAATAGACTATCTTAGAAATACTTTGCAGCAAAAAGTACAATGCGTTCAGCAAAAGCAGAGTTATTGGCAATCAAGCACAGCTTCCGCTGTGCTCCCATTCCTTCTCCAATGCCTTCTACTGTGAAGGCTACGGCAGAGTGGGGCAGGCCCACAGCACTCTGCCTCCTAAATTTCACTACGGCATGCAGTTCAAATTTCATCTTGGATGTTAACGTAAACGCCACGACTTTCGATTTTGTTGCCTACGACGTGCTAAACATAAGCCAAATGCGGTTGTCCTCAGCAAGCCACAGTGCGCTTAGCCAGTGGACTTGTGGCAGCACACCGTGGTGGCCATGGTATCTATGCTAAATAGCAGACCGCCGCTGCCAATAGCAGCCAAATATGGGAATGCGCTTTATTATGGACTAAAGCGTTCAAAAGAAAATGAGGAGCAGGCTTCTAGTTTGAGAGGTGATCTCGCGCTCCGCTTGCAAGCTCCACGTTCTGCATATGACAGCGAAACTTGACTGAGATGTTCACAGCAGCATATGCTACCCATGGACAACATTATTTCACCAAGTCCGAGGGATGGTTCAGGGCCCCTTTAAGTGCTGAAAAACTGCCCCAGAGGAGGTTCACACCAGTCTCAGGGAGTGCCAGTGATACACATACAAGCCTCCACAGCAGCAATATAACAGCTAGAAGTGCTCCTGTTCACCCAATAAATTTCAATATGAGTTATAGTGAGGACACAATTTTCCATAAGCTAGCCTTCAGGATGTCATCTGCACCTGTTCATATTCTCTGCAGGGTCCCATGTGGCGGCAAATCCGAGGCCAGGGCCTGTCCTATAACTATGACCTGCAATTAAGACCCTGTGATGGCCTGCTCTACTTTGTGCTAACAAAGTCGACACTGGTGGCAGCCGCATACCGTGAGGCAATGCAGATAGTACAGCGGCACGCTGCAGGTGAGGAGGAATGGGATGAAGAGCTGCTGGAAGCAAGCCGCAGTAGCCTGATGTTCGAGATAATTGAGAAAGAGAAGTATGTCAACGAAGTTGCCCTCCAGTCCATGCTGTCCTACCTTCGTGGCATCGACATGACCTACACCAGGCAAGTAAAAATGACAAGGGGTGGCCCTAGGGCGCTCTTTCTTTTTTCCCATTCTTTCACTGTCAGTCTCCTTGACCGTTTGCCCACTCTTATTCATGTGAGTTGTAAGGTTATGTTGTAATTATGAATAATATTGAGAGAAAGTTTTTAGTAAGCTGTGGATAACTACAAAAACTATACTTGTGCAGCCATACTATTTGCCATGCGAACACACTCATAAGATATAAATTTTATGCAAGTTTTTGATCACAAATTTCTAAGTTAGCGCATCGGTAAATGGTTGTTTATGATTTCTCTTTTCCCTCCCGTGCCTTCACACTCATGGTGCACTGTATGAATTGGGAAGGTTTCCATGCCATTTATTTAAAGTAGTGATGCTTCATTAGCACCCTGTTCTAGCAGGTTAAGAAGGTGCCAAGATTTGCCAGCATAAAAAGATGAAGGGAATACAGGTGTGCAGTTCATGGCGGGCACACGAGCACAACTCGCCTGGCAGCTCAATTCCAGAGAACATACAATTTAGGCATCTTGTCAAGTGCTATTCCTACACTTCTGTACACAACACAGCACAGATGAGTATTCCTGGTGAAGAAAACCGTTAGGTGTGATCAGATAGTTCTGAGGTTAGGCCTCTGTAAACAAGGTAGCTTCGATATTAAACTTTGGCATTTGTCTCCTTCAATTTATATTAACGCGATAGTGTTGAAGGCCCCATGTCACGAAAACTACTATGTTGGCATCAGACGTCATTTTGCAAAACATTCCTAAGCACAACCGCGCAGGCCCTCCACATGGTGCAGAGGCATTACTGAAGTAATTGAATTCCTCAAAGTAAGATGCATCAGAAAAATCGTAAAGTACAACCTAAACACAACCTGCAGACTTGATAGCTTCGGATTGTAATTTGAATATACCAGGAAACTTAAGTCTGTTACGTGGAAATTCAAACATAAACCCCCTTTTCAGTGCTTCTGCCATTCATAAAGTGCTCGGTTCCTTGCAACAATACCGTCAAAATGGTGCTCACCACCGCAGCCCATGCAAGAGACCGCGTTTCTACCAGAAATCTCGCCCGCTTGCCTTTGTGCATAGCATTTGCCGCCAGTGTTTCCCGGTAAGCATTACGGTTCCATAACAGGGTGTCTACCAACCGGGAATTCGCAGTGACCTTGAATGGTCTGGAAATACTAGCAATTTTTGCCTCTATCAAGGAAAATTAGCTGCAATCTTAGCAAAAGGGAACGAAAGTCGCGGTAATGCTGGGTCGAGTAACAGAGACGAATCATACCAAATCGTCCTTGACGCCGTGTTGACGGCTGGAGGAGTTGCCATTGTACAGTCAACGATCAACTTTCCAGACGTCCGACGATTCGGGCGGCTTTGCGGCACCACCACGTATCCCACAGGGTCGATGTATGAGAACTTCTGAAATTTCGGGCGCAATCAGATTGTCCCGGCTTTTTGCCGTGACCTCAGGTCCAAAACGGCATTAATCAAAGCTACCACCTTTGAGTTTGATTATCTCGCCGCCTCGAACCGACGCTCTTACGCAGATCCGCTGGCAGCCATAGCCACCACCGCAGCAACACCAGGCCTAGCTGCTTCGACATTCGCTATTAAACTTCTTGCTGTTCGGTGACGTGTTCTAAAGTGAAACTTTCTTTGCCTCTTCCTTCGACTTTCCCATTGCTGCTGCTGTGGGCTGCTGCTGTGGGCTGCTGCTGTCGTGCACACCACGTCGCGGTGTGGTTCAGAGCGTGTACAGGGTCCTGAATATTTGGCTGCACATGTTCAAAAAAAAGATTTCGCGCTCACCGCTGCACTGTTATTGCTCAAATTTTGCAGAACGATCGCATTTTCGTGGCGCGGTGGTCGAGCACTGGGCTTGGGCTATAGTGAACTAGAATGCTTGGGCGTAAGTAGAAACACACGGGTATGGTGGCTAGAAGTTGTTAGGTGACGCCAACGGGTGGCGAGCACTGCTCCTCTGGTTCTTGTCTTGCGTAGGTGGCGCTGCTCTCCGTAGCGCGATGCGCCCAACGTGCTGGGTCAGGCTGGCCGCGGGCACCGTTTAGCAATTTCTCTGTTATTTGTGTTGAGAAGAAGTCCTATTTCCTGAATACAATGGGCAACCTGAAATGGTTGCTGAGCTGCATGACCGTTTCTGCTGTGCTCCTTCATTAGTTGGAGCTGGCCGTCGTGAGCTCGGACATCGTATGAGAATCACGAGTTTCCTTCGTATCAAGTGCGGTGCGATAATCAATCGCTTTCAAGAGCTGAAACTGCATGTTGAACTTTATTCGCTATAGGTCTTTAAGTTCTCACTTGCGCGTTTAACTTATCGGCGTGGAAGCACGCGCCGTGAACTCAAGTAAATGCAGCTTCTTTCACGCACGGGAAAGCAAATGCATTTACGTGAGTTCACTACAAGTGTTCATGGCGCGTTTTCTAACTAATGAAGGAGCACAACAGAAACAGTCAAAAACCTCAGCAGCCGAATCCATGTTGCCAAAATGACATTTATTGCACATTGTATTCAGGAAATAGGACTTCTTCTCAACCCAGTTCCCAGAAAAGTCGCACATAACCGAAGCTAAAAGTCAGTGATAAAAAAAAAGTTTGTAGCAAGGTTCTCAAGGCACAAATCGGAGCACTCGACGCAGTTTTAGCACCTCCATTCGCTCCCGCGTTCCGTCCTGTTTCGCGTTCTGAGACTTGACATAGATATGGAGCCTTGTGAGCACATAGAACTTTATGATTCTATTTGTAAGTGCTGTTTTGTGTTCAGAGCAGCCAATGAGGTTCAACTTGGTAAGCTGGAGAAAAGGCACCAGATTCATAAAGCAGTCGCTTCTCACTTGCTTCACACTGAAGCAGCGGGTGAAAGTGTCTTCCAGTGATTTCAGCATTAATTCAGTTGATCTGACTGATATAAAGGTCCTCCCCTGTCAACAGCAGTGGTGAGGGCTGCTTTCTTGGAGATGTGCGATGGAACATTTGGGTAAATTGTTGGCACTGCATCACTTGTAAACACGGGTCGATCACGGAGAATCTTGACTGTTTCACCGTTGACCACGTGCGTGAAGTGCCACTCAGTGTATTATTGTTTGTGGAAGTGAAGCTCACAGAGGGCTGATTTCTCGTCAAGAAATTTGTCAGTCCAGGAGACAGCCTGTTGCCATGTTTGAAAACGTTCGGGGCCCTTGGCACAGAAAACAAGGTGACACGCTTCCCGTGTTCCTTGATGATATGTAACCGGGCTTGCAGTGCGGGGCAAAGCTGTGTGTTTGCTTGACTTTCATTACGTGAGGATCCATTTGGCTGGCACAGGCAGGGCACGGAACTCAAGTCTACATGCTAACGAGCAATCATTCACCACAAAGAAGACACCGCGAAAATCACATGCGCCTAACGTCGAAGCGAGAAGACGACAATCATCCGTGCTCATGTAGAGATAGCGGGGGAAGAACACGGAGGGGCTAGGAGAGACATTGCAATGCTGACCGCAGCGCCACCACAGCCACTGTAGTGGCAGCATGAATCGAAGGAGCGCGCTTTTGCCGCGATGGATGGATGGATGTTATGAGCGTCCACTTTGGAACGAGGCGGTGGGTTGTGCCACCAAGCTCTTGCTATATACTGCCTAATGTCCTACCTAGATTTAAAAAAAAAGGGAAAAAAAACACGATGAACTTCCACAACCAACTTTTCTGATCCCCTATGTGAACTTTGCTTTTGTATGTCTGTTTTTTGTCATTTCCCTACTTCCACCAATCTTCCAATCGCCTCTTACTAATCTCTATTGCAGACATGTTTACTTTTCCACTGCTCTCGCTGAACCCAAGGGCTTCATGGAGGCCAGTGGGGACTAAATCGACTGCTGGGCAGATGTCTTCACATCCTAATAAAACATGCTACATCGATTCCCTAGCTTTACCGTACCAAGCACATGCTTCTTCTTCCTTCTTATATCTAGCTTTATAGGTGCGTGTTCTAAGGCATCCCGATCTTGCTTCGAAAAGTAATCAGCTTCCCTTTGAGTTATCATGAATTGTTTCTTTCCTGATTTCGTTTTTTCCTCTTAAGTAGTTACTCATGACAGGTTTCTTTTCCATTGCCGCCACCCATGAGATTATTTCAGCCTCTCTGAATTTGCGCTTGACGTTCTTTGTTGCTGTGTTGCCCACCGTACAGGCTGCATACTTGCTGGTAAGCTTCCTAGTTCTTTTCCTCCACTGTGAATCAATGTTTTTGCCGTACAGATACCTGAACACTCTCCTAGCCCATTTACTGTCTTCCATATTCCTCAGCCGTTCTTCATAATCAATTTTACTGCGAGCTTCCCTCACTTCAAAACTTGTCCAGCCCATATCACCCTGCATAGCTTCATTTGTAGTCTCCCGTGAGCGGCCAATGCGAGGCGTCCCACTGACATTTGGTTGCCATGGATTCCTGATTGTGCCGCTGATTTAAACCAAACAACCGCATTTCCAAACGTCCTGGAACCATTACACCTTTCCACATACCTCGCAGCACCTCGTACCTATTATATCCCAATAGCGCTCTGTGCTTCATTATGGCTGCCATTTCTCTTCCCCTTCACTGTTACTGTTTCTTCCTGTGTTTTCATTTATTTATTGCCTTCATTTATCCATATACCAATGTATTTATATTCTCTTACCCGAGGTATTTCCTGGCCCTGTATTGCCACCGTCTGTTCACTGTTTTCATTGAATACCATAACAGCTGATTTTCTAACACTAAATTTCAAACCTAGAATGTTGCCTTCCTGTCCACAGATATTGTCCAGATGTTGCAAATCACTTTGCTTGTTAGCTAGCAACACAATGTCGTCCGCATAAAGTAAACTGGGAAGCTGCTGCCCTACTACTGTACCCACCTGTTGTATGACAGATCAAACTCGATATTACTTCCTTCTAGCGCCCTCTCCATCCTCAGTATGTACATCATAAACAGCAGCGGGGATAAAGGGCACCACTGTCTCAATCCCTTGTTGATATCAACTTTCTCCTCGCTCTTCATCCCTTGCCAGTCAACGCAAACGGTATTTTCTAGGTAAATCTCTCTCAAAAGCTGTAGACAATCGTTACCTAAGCCTCCCCCTTCCAGAATATCCCACAAAATGTTACAGTCTACATTATCATAGGCTCCTGTAATGTCTAAAAAAGATCACATTCTGCTTTCTACTTTTGATATTTCAATAGACTAAGAACAAATAAGTTATGATCCAAACGCCTACCTATTTCGAAGCCGTTCTGAAGTTCTCCCAAAATGCCATTATTCTCTGCCGATGCTTGCAGCTTTAATTTGATTGCCTGCATTGCTAGCCTGTATATTACCGATGTAATGGTCAACGATCTATACGAGTGAATTCTATCTTTCTCATCCTTACCTTTATAAATTAAATTCATTCTACTTTGTTGCCATCTGTCTGGTATTCGCCTATCTTTTATAAAGTTTTTTCCACTGCTTTCACCAGAGCTTCCTTACTTTTTGGTCCTAGTTCATTAATCAGCCTAATGGGAACATTGTCTAGCCTTGTGGCTTTGCGCTTGGGAATTTTCTCTTCGGCTTTCTTCCAGTTGAAATTTGTCAACACCAGCTCCTTTTCCACCTAGGTCTCTTTCATGCTCTTTTTTTCTTCAAATACAACCTTGTCATTGCCTTGGAAAGATATAGCTGTTATTTTTCGGATGTAATTTATTGCTGCTTCCCCTTCCAGTTTGTTTCCAGCTTCATCGAGGATATGTTGCTGTAGTGTTGTTGACTTGCTGCCTAATACTTTTAAGTGGTTCGAAAATATCCTAGGTGCAGCCTTCTTTTTCTTGACGTATTTGTTACAACCAACGTTCACTTTCACCTTTTGTCTTTGCTTGCACCAGTATTTGAACCATAGACATTTTCTCCCGGTATATTTCCCATTTACTGGATACTTCTTCCTGCGGCAACTGCGCCTTCTCGTATCTCCCTGTTCTCCCTGAACAGGGAGATCGCTTCTCATATCTCCCTGTTCCACCAGCTTTTCGGTTCCCCGAACGGTTCCCAAGCCCGGACTGCCGTCTGTGTGGTGACTACGCGGACTTCGAACGTGTCCTGTGGGGCTGCGCCGTTGCCAGTCCCCCTTTCACCCAAGAGGAAATGACGAGGCTAATTAGGGCCCAGGACCAGACCTCTCAAATCCTGGCAGTCCAGAGGGCTCACGAGAGGGCAGTCAGGTTTCACCTGATGGTCCCTGAGTGGGCCTAGCCAGGTGATGTTGAGTTTGCTTACGTCTATAGTGGACCAAATAAAGTTGTTTCACTCACTCACTCCTTTCCAACGAACATGTTGTTTCCCTTTCCATATTTCTGTCGTTATTACATTGAGGAGATTACTATATTCCCACTGTTTACTTGGCCATTTGCCAAGTTCTTCCTCGACCCTACTAACTATATACTTGTTATTTGTTCAGCGTTTAAATTTGGACTGGCCATTTTGCACTCCTTGCTCTCTTTCCCAACATACGGGCGTCGGCGCCACCTCTTCTTCTAGCCACCATAACCCGGGCAACACACGGCAGATTGATTGATTGAAAGTTTTATTAGGAGGGATGGCCCGTTGCGTAAGATAGGGGTAAGGGGTCAGGTGAAAGGAAGGATGCCTGCCTCCTTCGCAAAGGACAGCAAAGCGTTAATTCTTCTGGTAGCATCTGCAGCCCTTCCTGAAACACTGCTTTCTGCAGATGACGGCTGGTGGCGAAACAAGTCTGTGCCAGGGCCAACCTTTCACGTGCCATTTTTCCCATAGACGAAAACAGTTTCCCATTTTTCTCTTAAAAAAAACAGGCGACTAATCGTGTCAAGTGTTATACTAAACGAAGTCGAGGTCAAAATGCAATCGTTCTGCAAAATTTGAACAAGAACAGTGCAGCAGTGAGCGCAAAAGCTATTTTTGAACATGTGCAGCCAAATATTCAGGACCCTGTATATTGATGACAGGCGTGAGTAAGACAGGAAAGGCGACGGGAGAAACTCGTTTTGACCCTACCACGTCCAATATGCACAATACCCTCTGGAGCCCCCTGGCCATCGCCACATTAGCCTCTTGACAGCTGTAGTTATCCGTGACTCCCCTCAGAAGCATTGCAGAAACTGCAGCACTTCCCATTCCATTAACATGCGAGGCCAGATGGGACGCAAATAGAACTGTAGAGAGGAGATATTTGTTCTGTCATTGCTTTCTGCCTTATATCACGATAATTTTGTTTCTGTTCATTTCCGGAAAATGGAATTCATTTATCAGGGTGTATTGTGTACTGTACTGTGTATTGTGTTTGTTTCTTTTTCTGATATAAGCAATGCAGCTATACTGCTGTCAATTAAGCACTGCATGGGGGCCTGCAGCTTTGTCAAGCTGTCATTTATGACAGCTTTTACTGCTGGCCTCTAGTGACGTGTTCCCTACATGTGACACAAATAAAGGCATTATTAAGAAGGAGAGGGAGGAGAAGAGGCAGTTCCCATACAAGAGAGGGGGGAGGTGAAGTGAGAAGGCAAGGAAACCCCACTACTATATGACAGCGGTTGCAGGGACATAGGATAAGCTTAAGTTCAGGGTACGGTACAGTACGTTGCTGCTATTTCTGAAAAATAAACGCCGTGCAAATATGTCAAGTGGGCAACTTACGCAGGGCGTGCAGTAGCAGAGCCGCATTAATTAACGCGCACCTCAGGGTCCAGGAAACACTATATACCGAAGCGGTCGACCGTCAAATCAACATTTCTGTGCCCGTCGCGTCAGCTTTGTTGCTATGGCATTGCTAGACGGCGTGGATTTGGTGCCACTCGCGGCAGCCGTATTATACGTGGGGCCAAATAGAAAATGCACGGGCACTTAGATTTTGGGACGCGTTGAAGAACATCACGGCGTCAAAATTAATCCGGAGTCCGCCACTACGGCGTGCCTCATAATCCGAGTGTGGTTTTGGCACGTAGAGCCCCATATAATCCAATTCAAGTGTAATACTTCTGCCGCAATGCGATGTGCCATGTGAGGAAATGACAACGTTCAACCGTCTCTGAGGTTATAAAACATGGCGCACAACAACGCCTCAAGCAAACACCTCTCCCTGTGTGTTCTGTGTACTGCGCGAACAAACAGCAGTGGTGCACACAAGCTAACGCTTAACATCAGCTCACCACTCTCGTATTAGCCTAAATGCTGAAGAAATTAAGCTTTAGCCGTCAACATCACCGCTAATTATCGTCAATCAAAGCATCCAGCACGGAAAGCTTCGCTTACATCGATTTACACAGTGCGTGGTAACTGCATATTTTTTTTTTTTCATTTAAAAGATTCGCCACTGTGAGCAATGACACCGACTCCGCCTTTCCGGTCCTCGCGATTGGTTTCGAAGCTCGGAAAGCACAGTGCGTTGCATAATGCCGGTTCCCAAAAGTCGGCTTCGCCTCAGTACAGAAATGTTACGCAGTGAAGCATAACAAACGTGGAACGGGGCAATTGTCACGGGACACAGTATGTATTCTTTAATTATACACGCGTGCATCCGCCATCTCCTGCCACAGTACGAGCACCGCTATGCCTAATAAGTGTACTGGCAGTCCTTCAGAACTTTTTCGGACGTGTCTGTGGAGGTTTTGAGCCCTCAAGGTCGGTAAAAGACGTATTCATTTTTTGTCATCCTCCCTTTTTCGAACTGCCCGGTTTTTCGAACGTTTTCATGGCCATTAGGGCGTGCGAAAAATGGGATATTGACTGTACAACTAACCAAGAGGATGCTTCAAATGGTCCATGGGACGAACGCTTGGCAGGAGGAGGATGAGAACATAAAGGACCTTTGCATTGAGGAATGAACAGGAAAGGAAGTGTGCCGCCACTTCTTTGAAGGAGCTTGAGCTAAAAAATAAAGTGTTGACTGACGCTAAGATGCAGGTGTCCCTCATATAAACCAAAAGAAAATCTTTAAATCAGTGAAATGCAACACTGAGGCGTTGTGCGGGGGACTGAGAGTATGTCAGGACAGTTGCGGTTAACTTAATTACCAGCTGTTGAGAAAGAATGTCATTTGTGACAAAGTTGGGGCCTCATAGCAATGAGCTTGCTATCAGTTGATAGAAATAGTTCATATTCGAAAATATTTGCTTTGGTATGCATCTCCTTCTTATTCATATTTGAGAATATGTTCAACTCGATTTGCAATGGGCTTTACCATTCTTTTCAAAAATATTTTATTCGCTGTGCAGTTTACTAACCCCTTCCTTTTGTTTTCTTTTTTGAATAAAATAAACGCTACTCCTTACTATTCAAACTGGATTAAGTCATTTTTTATTTTTTAACATGCTTACTATACAGTGACAGCATTGGGCGACATGGTGTCAACCAGTGTTGACATTAAACAAAGTTCTATTTCACTCAGGGAATATTGCAAAGGCACTCAGGGAAAACCTGGGAAACTCAGGGAATCTGGAAATGCCAACTTGGTAGACACCCTGCATAAGCTGAAGTTACTGGGAAGCGTGAGAAGCAGTCAGAATCGTTTAATGCTGTTGCGTTCCACTCCTAAAGGCGAGGCTTAACCGTCCTCCAAATTTTTATTCTTGTGAGGCAATACACTTCTCCCAGCACCTTTCCCACTTTCATAAAGCTCCCTACAATTCCTTTGTTTGAAACCTGTTAAGCATCTTCTGCAGTTGGCAGTGGACTTCATCAAGAGCATCAAATCAACATCCCTTCAACTTGTGCTGTATCTTTACGAAAAGAAAGGTTGCAGGAGGTTCAACCTGACAAGTGGGTGGATAAGAATTGTTGTACGGTTGTTGTTGCAGAAAAGTCAGCCAGATCATTGTGCACTGTGAGTGGGTACACAGTAGTCAAGGTTCGTACACCTCCTTAAAATCCTTGAAAACCTTCGAATTTGGAAAAAGATTTAAGGGCCTGTAACACTCCTTGAAAATAAGTGCGCTGCTTGAATTCCTTGAAAACGGAGGTTGGGGACGACCTCCGTTTTCAAAAATCAAAGTAGCAAACTATACATAAAGTATGCCATGGACTCTGGTTATTGCGAAGCAATACTGGTTATATATTTTTTTCAGAGTGTCACTAAAAAATTACAATGGGGCATGCCCATAGCCACTGACAACAAGCTTGTTTAAATTACTGTTTCCGTAGTGGAGCTAGACAAGGCCAGATCAAGCGACCAAGCTGTGCCACCATTTTGTTGTTTTGCTAGTTCACACCACAGCCATCATGCCTGCATGTTCGAGCCCTAGGCTCTAGAAATACCTGATGGAAAGTAATACCGCTGTCAAGCGGGCAAGTTAAGTGCACTTACGGGGAGTGCACTTCGGGACCTTGAGTGACACTTTAGGCTATGCGGTGCTAAACGGTGAAACAGAGCGTACTCGCACTAAAAAAAATGGCGACAGACTAAAATCGTGTTGTTTTTTGAAGATGTAGATTAAAATTTAAAAAATGGCTGTGGCTTAGGTAAGGTTAAGCCCAGGATGCGAAGCATACTAGCCTTTATTTTAGTTGTTGAACCACTGTTTAGCCTGGTGAACTGCTGTTGCTTGGCTATGTTTGGTTCGGCTAGACGAAGAAACAACTCATGCATTACTGCTTCGCCTTCAAGAGTGGAACGCGACAGCGTTCCCGTCGACCCGCCAAGGGGTGTAAGACAATGGGCTACAGGGCAGCGACTACGCGCCCCGCATTGGACGCGGTGAGCGTCGAGCAAAGCAGCGTTCGGCGCGGCAACGAAATGTGCGCCTGAGCAAGAGACGCACGCCTTAGAAACAGCTCGTTTCTAAGGCAACACCGCATTCACTAGAGGCGCTTTTGTACCGCTTTGAAGCATCGTACTCGTGGCTCAGTGGTAGCGTCTCCGTCCCACACTCCGGAGACCCTGGTTCGATTCCCACCCAGCCCGTCTTGCAAGAGTTGAGCCAAAGCCACTTCTCCTTTGTCGTGACGTCACGGTGTCACGTGGTTTCATGGCGACACCGCCGCGCCTGAGGAGCTGGGTTGAGCTCTCGTAATATGCTTCGCATAAAAAAAACACCTTCTAAAAAGTGATTGCTTCACTTGTGTTATAAATAAAAAACAATCTTAATGTATACAAGTTACAAGTCAAGGCCGGTCAAGACGAATGCCTATCCAAGCCAGAACAGGATGGTGGCGTTCAACGAGGCGGCATTTGATCCTGCAACATGGAGGAAGAAAACTGCCTCCACATCCTGCTAGAACAGAATATCAGCGAGTTCTGTTCTGATTATTTTGTTAAAAGCTGTTCAACAGCTAGAAGGAACTTCTGTGTCCTTTTTCTATGCATTACATTTTCTATCATTGAAACCGCTGGCGGCGAGGCTACGCACTCGACCAACAATGTTCGTTCCGTGAACGCACTCCTACCGGAGTGCACTCTTCTGCAACTACACTCCACTTGCAATGTTTAGATTTGGGAAAGTACACTTAAAACCTAGTGCACTCTCCGTAAGTGCACCTAATGTGCCCGCTTGACAAGGGTATTGGCTACAGCTGTTTTGCTTTAACATTACAAGTAAGTATCTTTGGTTGCAGTATCTCTAGACACTACCAACCATCATGCCAGAAGGTGATTTACATCATTGTAACGAGAAAGTCAACTTACAAAAGCCACCTGAAGTGGTTGAAGTGTGTGTCCAACTCAGGAGCTGCATAGCTGCAAGAAATGGCAAGTGAGAAGGAGATATCACTGTTTGCTGTATATATGTATGAATCATGTTTGTTTCTTCGCGCTGTTTGCTGTATATATGTATGAATCATGTTTGTTTCTTCCTCCTTCAATTTTGGCCTTCAGCATCCTTTAAATTTTTCAATTCTCCTTGAAATTTGAGGCAAATGTTTTGTATGAACCCTGTGTTGTGGTGAAACGCCTTCATCTCTCTTAATCATGCTCAAAACATATCAGCAGTTGACAGTCTTGCTATATGGTGGGAACTCATAGTGTAAAGGTTTGCAAATTCTGGCAGTAGAATGAGCATGCTCTTGGTGGCAGTCCACACCATTGCACCTTCTTTGGTCTTGGAAGAATCTAAGCTTCCTCTGCTGGGGGTGTTTGGCCTTCTAATCGCAACTATAGAATTGTCCTTGCACCGCTTTCGCTACAAAAGCTTAGTCATCCAACGCCTGCTAGTAAATTTCTTGGCAGTTGGCAGATCTCTGCTCTGGCTTGCAGCCAACACTGAAATCATAATCGTGCACACGGACACGTCCATAAAGTGTTTGCAGCGTCATGCTACTCAGCATAATGATCAATGAAGGTCACATGTTGTATAGTAGAACCTCGTTCATACGTCTTGGGGTAAAAACGTGAGAAGAAAACCTACTAACCAAGAAAACGTACGACCTGAACTACTTAAAAAAAAAACGGGAAAACCCATCTCACGATGAGCGTCGATGGTAATGCTTTTAGCATTGAATCAATATAGCGACACGACATATGACTGTTTATGAGCCACAGCATGCCCTTTGTACGGTTCATTGTGCATTTTAGGGATTTATTAAACGGCTCTGCAGCAATGGCCAATTGGGTTGGCCCACGTCGAGACTAACCACTTCACTAGTTCGCCCTGCGGTGAATGTGTGCCGACCAGTGAAGTTTGAATTATCCAGCGAAGGCCAATTTTCAGATCAAAGTAACGAAAGCTTGGTCTGTATAAACATATTGGGGGCAAGCTCTACCACTGGAAAAGCTGGCACCACTGTCGGCGTGACATGGTATGAGGGATCACATGGACACAGTGGCTGCATTGGCTGCTTCGGAAGTGCCGAAGCAAGCTGAAAAAGTTTAAAGTACCACCTGCGCTGCGGTTCTGATTAAGTGAGAGGTTTTCCCACTTCGGGTGTCTGCTTGACAACACTTGAAAGCACTATAATGGGTAGTGGCTGCCTTTAAACGCGTCCAACATGGTAGGCTACTCCTCGGTCCACAGTGCTGTACGTACACAACAGAGCCCGCTGACACTCTTCAAATGTACCTACAGGACAAGAAGCTGCGTGAAGCTTTTGCTGAAGCGATTGCTGCATTGAGGATTCATTCTGTTATGCTCCATATGGTTATGCAGACAGCCCACTATAAGAACAGCACTGTTGCTCAAATGAGCAATGTTAAATTCAGACAACTACTAAACCTACAGTCTTCATCATAACAAATCTATTCATCTGTACATATGTCATGTCATACAATACCTGTCACATATGGGTCATGACTTTCTTTTTGTTCTTGTTAGTGTTGTTTCAATTTTGTTTGCTTTATGTGCTCGCACTATGTATGTTATCTTGCGTGAGTGTTACATCGCTTTTTATGTTACCGGGAATTGTACTTTTCATTCTTTTCCCGACAACTCTTTGTATTGATTGAGCATTTTTATTTGTTACACTGTTATGCAAGCACGTGATCATTATAAACATTTTCAGCGCTCATGTATCTATTTTCTCTTGTCATTTGTTCAATGATGCCTCCCTTACTCAATGCTCCCCTTGGGGCCTGTAAGGTACTTTGAAATAAATAAATAATATTTCGCATAGTTAGCTCTCAGTGATTGCCTACCCTTCACACAACAAACTGGTACGGGGGACACCATCGCAGCGGCCGCGTGCAGTGGGCATTCACTGTCCATATTCAGTAAAGACTCTGTAAACCATTCTGTGCTTTCTGCTTGCCCAAGATTATTATTTTGACAGTAAAAGAAATTCCATAGTTTTTTCGAGAGTACCTTCACAAATGTCCAGGAGAGCTCCCACATGGCGTTTTGAGCACCGACAGCCAAACCTATGAGGAGCGCACTGTGTTATCCCTCATACTACCCAAGCGAGGCGCTTCCAACAGATGGTGACTCCGTAAGTCCTCGCTGCCAATAGGTGCCAGACGACACCTTCAATCAGTATCGAATTAACCTAAAAAATCTCGTTAACAGAAGTCTACTGTATAATGCCAGAAATAGCCTTTGCAGAGTCGCTACATTGTTATACTCCCTGCTGACAAGAGAAACGGCACATTAATAACACAGAAAAGTTACTACAAAAGTAATATGGCCACACTTCTTCAACACAACACATACATGATGAAGTGAGAGATGTGCCACACTACAGAAGTTACCAACCTGCAATCATTCTGCTTGCGAAAATCTGTCGACCTCTGTTGAAGTTGCAAGGAGATGCAAATTTGGTTAAAGCGCTGACCATTGTTTTCCCTCGTGTGTAGTTATTTATTTATTTGTTTGTTATTTATTTGCAGGTACTGTTGGCCGTTTGGGCCGTTACAGGGGTGGGGTACAAATATGGCACAAAACCTACGATTGCTTGCATAAAGCAGCAATGTATAGCTAATACATAGAATTACAAATCATGGCGTGCCATTATGCATAACTATAATACAATATCTGACATAACAACCGTCATGTCAAACATAAAACAGCAATGTATAGCCGAAAAGTGTATCACGATACTACATTTGACAACTTACATGATACATGCTATATCACATACATCACAAAATTATACATAACAATACTGCATTCTACAACTTGCGCGAGCTATGTTAGATCATGAGGATTCACTTAGAAAATATTTTGTGACCTTGGTTTTAAAATGTTCTACAGTTTCAGAGTCACATGTAGCATCCGGTAAATCATTCCAGTCTTTTATGGTTCTAGGGAAGAAAGAGTATGCATATGTGTTCACACGATGTTGAAAGACTAGAAAGTCTCTGCGGTGGTCACTTTGTAGGCTCCGGACTTGTCGGGGAATTAGGTACAGTGCTGCATTAAAGTTAAATAAATTTTGAGAAGGCAATAACAAGAATTTTAGTCTGGCTATGCGACAGCATTCCAAGAGTGGGAGTAAATTTAATTCTTGTAGCATCTCTGTTACAGAATCAGTATGGGAGTACCTTGAAAGAAGAAATCTAGCCACCCTTCTTTGCACCCGCTCAATTTGGTGAATTAATCCTTTTTGCTAAGGGTCCCAATAATGCTTGCATACTCCAGTTTAGGCCTTACTATTGCTCAATGCACTGTTAACTTTACGGGGGCTGGAGCTAGCTTTAATTTGCGACGTAAGAACCATAACTTCTTTTCAGCAGTAGAGCAAATATTAGTGATATGTTAAGTCCAGTTGAGGTCTTGGCCTAACAATAGCTGAAATACAGACCGACATGGCCGGGAGTAAGCACGTACATACCACACCTCATTGAGGAGCTTTCCTGGCCCCTTGTAAAGCAAATATTTGTTTTTCTTTCCTTATTTGGTGATTAGTTTTTTATGGCCTACGAATATTCAGCTTTTCTGCCCCCCCCCCCCCTCTTGACAAATATATCACTTTATTTTACTCTGCTTACTTATTTTTTTTCTTCTGTCCCCTAACTGCACCCTCCGCTCATAACAGTGACTGCCTAATAAATGAATATTTATGGTAATCTCACAACTACACAGAAGTTGATGTAATCACTGCCGCCGAACTCACAAGATTTGCGAGTTGTGCCCTGTAGCAACTGGAGTCGTTTTCTGGCCTGCAGGACCCTCCTGGAGAAGGTGGCACAAGTGAAGCTGCCAGACATGGTACGTGTGGGAAAGCAGTATCTGTCTACACTGTTTGACCCAGCCATGTCCAAGCTGGCCATTTGCTGCCACCCATCCAAGGTCGATGAAACTGTTGCTGCTTTCAAGGAGTGCGTACTATTTTCTTTTTTTCTTCAAGATTCATTTTATGGTAGTTATGAAAGCTCAGAAGATACTATTTCTTGTTCATAATGCTCATTGTAATAATGAGTATTACTAGTAATGTGTAATGCATAAAGTAGTAGTGAGTATAATTATTACATTGTAGCATTGTAGGTGTCCATGTTTAATGAAATGGGACTTTTTAAAAAGCTTCTAGTAATTTTACTTTCCCATTGCTGTTGGTCATTAGGCAGATAAGCATTTAAAGAAAGGCAGCTGAAGTGTAACTTTGTTATGATAACAAATCCAGTGGCTTGTGAAATTACTTCTGCTGCAGTTGAGCCTCGTTATAACAAAGTTGCATGAGAGACAGATATACCTTAATTATATCCATTATCCATCATAAGCACATAGTTGTGACAGGCCGATATTGGTGGGAGACATTTTAGATGTAATTCGTTAAATCCAATATTTTTTTTTTTTTTCACTTTTCGCTTCGTGGTTACGCATTTCGATAGGGTAGACACTTCATTTCAAATCTCTTGAGCATGCGCACGGGAAAGGTTCGATCGATTTCAAATCATGGTCAGAAGAAGAAGAAGAAAGTGAATCGAAGAAAGAAAAAAGGGAAACTTAAGTACGGATACATTGATATATGTGCCTAATATGCTTCTCTATAGGTCATATAATTTGGCACGGTAATCTCCATATCTATGTTTATTATATTGAGATCCGTTGATGCGAGCAGCCTGGTATAAAAGTTTGGCAGCTTGAGGCACCAGCTTAACAGCTGTCTTGCATATGCTGTAAATGGCCATTGAAATCTGCAATTCTACTAACGTAGCTTGCACAAGAAAGCCAATGGAGCTTGCAAGTTTCATCGGTTGTTGGTTTCAATGGTCATTAAAAAGCGTTAGAATGGAGGCCTGAAACATTTTGTAGCCCCCCCCCCCCCCCAATAATTGCACCAGCACATACAGTGTTTCAGGTTTGCATTGGACAAGGTATTTTTCCTGTGTAGCTGTTGACTTCAAGCTTGTTACAAGAAAAGCTTTGTGTCAACAGACACCCAGGCAGTGATTACAACAGCTCTCACCTAACACTAACTTAATCAGAATTCTTTATATAAAGTCAGCTCATCATGTTTGTAAGTTGTAAATGATGATGTAAGTTATCACTGTTCTTTGAATTATCAATATAGCAATTTATGTATAGCAATTTATTATTGATAGTTCTTTTAATTATCAATAATACATCGCTACAATGGGGCAACAGATATGAGTCTGATTCTGAAGCCAGCCAAAGAAACCAACCTGGCGTTTTAATACTCAGGATTGATATTGACTGCGTCACACCTATAAGAGCAGCAGTTGGCTTACTGTTTTCATGTCATAGCTTTGCTGTTCACCTACAGTGGTGCTGCAGGTATAAGAATCAGCGCTCAGTTGTAAAACTTGCCTCTATTGCATACCCCGCTTTTATCATGGGCAAAGCTCATTGATTCCTGTCTTCTAAACTCTCAATTATATGTATACTATATATGTTGTAGGCCACTGTGACCACCATGGTAGTGTCCACTGTAAAAGAGCACTGAAAGTTGTCCCATTGCTCATGGGTCTCCCAGAAGAAGGATGCAGTACAAGAACTGCTTGTCTGTCAATACATACAGTGTAATGACAGTCTGAGCTAGAGTGTACTAGAATGAGTTAGAGTGGACCAGATGGCGCTCTCCCGCTGTGGCTCTGCATGTGAAAAAATTGTGTGGAAGTCTCCGAGTGAAATGGATTGGGGCGGAGACGTGCTCCGCAGTATACTCAATATACTTTCACTGCAAGCACCGAGGCCGATTGCGCATTGTACACTCTTAAAATAGTGCTTTATTTCAACTTCAAATTTATGTTTACACCATTTTGCCAAACATGTACGAGGTATGTTCAAAAAGAAACCGAACTTTAGAAATAGCGCGCCAACTGGCAGAGGGAGCACGCTGCTGCTACTGAGCGCTTGTAGTGGCAGGCTTAGACAACAAACTGCCATTTACCGCGTTTCGCTCTGACCATTAGCTGGCGATCTACAGCTGCTGAAGTGAGCACATGAACAAGCTGTTCTTCGGAATGGTGCCAAAGTGACAATGACAGAATTGGAAGAACAGCTTGTGTGTGTGAAGTACTGCTACAAACTGCGGAAAATTTTAACAGACACATTTCAATTGCTTAGCCAAGCATACGGGGAGGACTGTATGAGTCGCACGCAGTGCTATGATTGGTTCAAGCATTTTGAACACGGAAGAATGTCGGTCGGTGACGATCCCAAGCCTGGGCGACCTTCCACATCTACAGATGATGACCACGTCAAGAGAGTTCAAACTGTGATTCGTGGAAACCGTCGTTTGAATGTTCGAGAAGTCGCTGACGAAGTGGGTATCAGCATAGGATGATGTTATGAAATTTTGAGTGACAAACTACGGATGCATTGTGTCGGTGCAAAATTTGTACCGTGTTTGTTAACTGATGGAACAGAAGCAGACCCGTGTTGAAATCAGCCAGGAACTGCTCGCCGCTGCCAATGACGATGAAAACTTTTGTAAGAACATTATAACAGGCAATGAGACATGGGTTTATGGCTATGATGTTGAAACGAAAGTGCAGTCATCGCTGTGGATGGCCAAAGGTTCTCCTGGTCCAAAAAAAGCACGCATGAGTCGGTCAAAAAGGAAGGTGATGTTGGTTGTGTTTTTTGACTGCAAAGGCATGGTCCATCAGGAATTTGTGCCACATGGTCAGACGGTAAACAAAGAAGTTTATCAGGGAATCCTATCACGTTTGAGAGATCTGTGCGCAGTAGGAGGCCTAAAATGTGGGAAAATCAGGCTTGGATGTTGCATCATGACAATACCCCGGCTCACGCGTCGCTTCTTCTCTGCAGCTACTTAACAAAACACCACCCTCCTGTTGTGCCCCACCCACCATATTCTTCGGACCTAGCCCAAGCAGACTTTCTTCTATTCCCCAAGCTGAAAAACACCTTGAAAGGACGTCGTTTCCAAATTGTATAGGAGATCCAGGACAATGCGAGAAGAGACCTGCGCATATTCCAGAAAGTGCTTTCCAGGAGGCTTTCCAAAAATGGAAGAAAAGATGGGAAGAGTGCGTCGCCAGTAGAGGGGACTACTTTGAAGGGGACAGCACTTGAAATGTTGTACCATAAGCAGTAAAGGTGTTATAGCAAAAGTTCAGTTTTTTTTTAACACACCTCATATGCTTAAGGCATGGATTATACAAGGCATTTTCAATTTTGCTGTCTTTATGAAGTGCGTCATCTGCCAGCAAGCACGCTGCACAGATGCCCTGTTTTTGTTTTAAAGAGCTTGTACTGTACATTTCTTAAAATGTGTTTATTTTAGTGTCTCCATGGCTCTTGTCGGCTGTTACCAATTGTAATTTTAGCCTGGTGAACTGCTGTCTTTAACACAGATTTCTAAAAGTAACACGTAATTTTGTCACAGCAGCCACCGATCTGCAACATGAAGCTACATAATAAAAATACATTCTGTTGTTTCTTGCCTGCTTCTTGTTTGTGGAATATTAAAGAGCACAGACAATAATCGAAGAAAACAATATGATAGCAAAAAAAACCAGGTTTATTAAGGGCATGGCACGAAGAAGAGAAGTGGATGAATGAACTTCTCAGTAAATCAAATGGTAGGTGGACATATTCACGACATATAATATGTTGTCACAGTCTGTAACATGGGAAGAAGAGGACGCTGATGGTGGCCTTGGGGATGACAAAGAAGAGTTGAGTTTTTTTCGTGGCTCTAGGCTGGTTGGTTCCGCCATTAAAAGCTATCTGTGAATAACGGTGAATATCTGTGAATAACATCATTGGTGGAGTTGCTGGGTAATCACTTGTGCAAGACAGAGATCCGCAGCAGACGTAACCTGGCTGCCATTCATCCGAAGGAGAGTCTTCAACCGCGGCCCCGTCGATGCCACCGACGGTCATTCTTGCCCAGCCTCGCGACCCCAGCATGTTTTCCGCGATTGACAACATTGACGTCGATGACTGGTTGCAGAATTACGAACGGGTCCGTGCACACAACAGGTGGGATAACACACTTATGCTAGCTAATATAGTATTCTACCTAAAGAAAACAGCATGGGTCTGGTTCGAGACACAGAAGAAGGAATTACAAGTTGGGACCAGTGCAAACAGAAGCTTAGAGATTTGTTCGGCAAGCCCGTCGACTGCCAACATGCTGCAAAGAAGGGCATTGGTACCCATGCACAGACGTCCACTGAGTCTTACGGGGCATACATCCGGGATGTCCTCGCTCTTTGCCGTAAGGTGGATAATAATATGGCAGAGGCAGACAAGGTCAGCCACATTTAGAAGGCATCGCGGACGTGTTTAACCTGCTTGTTTACAAGAATATAACAACGGTCAATGAGATCATTAACGAATGTCGCTGCTTTGAAGACGCGAAGAGCCGTCACATAGTTCAACGGTTTATGCGTCTACCCAATACTGCAGCTTCATCGACGTGCGAAGAGATTTGTCTACCGTGTGAGCGCACCTCCTCCGAAAACGTTGTGTGTATCATCCGGTGAAAAATCAAAGCAGCGTCTCCTGCCACGCCACTGACGCAGTGCTTTGACGATTTTCGGCCGCTCATGTCTCTGATTCAGTCGGTCATTCGCCAAGGACTTGCCAGTGTAGGTCTTCCGTCCATCTGCTCTGACAACCAGCCTGACTTTGCATCGTCTGCTGCCTTTGCCCCTGTTCACTGGAGCCAATACGGTCCATATCCGAGTAATGCAACCCGGCCGAATGGCGCACACATGAGGATAGATCCATCTGCTTTTATTGTGGACTTGTGGGCCCCACCTGTCGTCACTGCCGAAGTTCCTGGCCAGCCCACTCTCGACCAAGCTTTCCCACTACCACTGCTCCCCACTGAATCAGGGTGTCTACCAACCGGGCAGCGAGTGTCGCAGTTCAGCGAGTGTCGTCTTTTCCTGTTTCTCTTCACTGTGTCCGTGTCTGTGCGCTGCTTCACCAGCAAGGTATGATGATCGTTACGAATGGTCTTTGACGCCGCCTCATCGGCTGGAGGAGTTGTCAGAGTACAGTCAACGAGCGATTTTCCGGACGCTAGATAATTCGGACGGCTTCGCGGCACCAGTACGTACCCCATAGGTTGTATAAGAACGCTGAAATTTCGGACGCAAGAACCCTTCGCCGTCAAATTTTCCGGACTTTTTGCCGTGACCGCAGGTCCGAAACGGCATTAATAAAAGCCACAACCGCCGCCATTTTGATAACCTCGCCGCCTCGAACCGGCACACTTGCACGCAGATCCGCTGGCAGCCGTAGCAACCACCGCAGCAATGCAAGGCCTAGCTTAAGCTTCTTGCCGTTCTGTACCGTGTTTTTCATTGAAAGAATTCGCCGCTATCAGCAATGGCACTGACACCGCCTTTGTGGTCATCGCGACTGGCTTCGAAGTTCGGAAAGCACGGCGCGTTGCATAATGCCGGTTCCCGAAAGTCAACTTCACCGCATTACAGAAGTGTTACGCTGTGAAGCATAACAAGTATCTGAAGGGGCAGCTGGCACGGGACACAGTATGACATATATTCCTTAACTATACACGCGTTATTGGAGTTGTTGGACGGTCCCACCGCTGTCAACCAGATGTAGGAGTCGTCGGACTATCTCGCTGCTGCCACCATTTGAAGGAGTTGAAGGTCGCAGAGAGGAACTCGGTGAACAGGATTTATTTACAAATTTTACATTTTAGGCAAGACATACATCGGCAGTCTAGCGCGACTCCCATATGGAGCCCGCAAAACTAACATACAGCAAACAGTTTATGAGCACACAGCTCACTGCTACATTTCGAGCATGACAACGAGCACTCAGCTCCCGACGACGAGCACACTCTAGCAGCCGGCAAACGCTGCTTATATCCTCTCCGCTTGACGTCATCGTTCGACGTCATCGTTCGACGTCATCGTTCGACGTCACCGTTCGAGGGCCCCGTGGACGGAGTCCCAGTGGACGGAAATGTTCGTGTTGCACACACACACACAGGTTTCAGTGCCGCACAGCTTTCAGTGTCGACGTCAGAGGGCTTCGTGGAACTCTGCTCCGTCCCGGGTGGAGCGGCCGAGTACCACATTCCTGAGCTGACCGCGCGCCACGTGTCTGCCGGTCATCCACAGTTCTCTGAAGAGTGCCCCGTCTGGTGGGCTTGGAACACGTGCAGCGGGCTGAAAGCTGGCACGTTGCCACCCCGTACGGCCATTCCTAACAGCGTACACCCACCATCTTCTGTCACAGTACGAGCACCTATATGCCTAAATAGTGTACTGGCAGGCCTTCAGAACTTTTTCGGGTGTGCCTGTGGCGATTTGAACCCTTAAGGGCTGTGAAAGACATGCATTCATTTTTTTTTGGACGTTTTGTCGGCCCCTAGGGAGTCCGAAAAATCGACGCTAACTGCACAATTGTCCAAGAGGATGCTTCAAATAGTCCGTGTGGCGAATGCGCACCCTAAGGAAAACAAGAAGACAAAGGACCTAGGCATTGAGAAATGAACGGGGAAGGAAGCACGCTGCCGTTTTTTTTGATGAGGGAGCTTGCACTCTAAAAGCAAAGTGTTGGCGGACACGGAGATGCAGGTGTCCGTCACCCAAGTAAAAAAACAAAAACTCTTTAAAGCAGTGAAACGCAACACTGAGGCCTTGTGCGTGGGCTGAGTATGTCAGGACAGTTGAGGTTTACTTACCAGCTGTTGCGAGAGAATCTAACTTGTGATAAAGTTCGGGCTGCACACCAGTTAGCTTGCTATCAATCGATAGAAATAGCTCATATTCGAAAATATTCTGTATGCATCTTTTTTTTTATTCGCAGTTGAGAATGTTCGACTCAGTTTGCAATGGGTTTTACTATTTTCCTTCGAAGATATTTTATTCGCTGTGCATTTTACTAACCCCTCCCTTCTGTTTTCTTTTTGAATAAAATGAACACTACCCTGTACTATTCAAACTGGATTAAGTTGTTTTTTTATTTTTTAACATGCTTACTAGAGAGTGACACCATTGGGCGACATGATGTACGGAGCCCGTCTTGACATAAAACAAAGTTCTGTGTCACTCAGGAATTATTGCAAAGGGACTCAGGGAAAACCTGGAAAACTCAGGGAATGTGGAAATGTCAACTTGGTAGACACCCTGTGAATCCTCGTGCATCTGCACTCTCCACCGAGGTTAGGTTGAAGACGCACCTGACAATGCTCGAGCCACTGCGACGAGCCGCTTGCTATCCCCACACAGTCGCCACTCCTGTTCGCCCCAGCTGCGTCACTCCCCATCCCCAGCTTACCGTCACCGCTCTCCAACGGGAGACTAACTGGGGCAGCTCCTGGAGGTGTCGCTGCTCTAGCAGCCCGGCCTGAAATTCCTCTGCTGACCCTGCCTACTGATCAGAACCTTCTGGACGTCAATGTGGATGGTTTGCCTGTTACAGCACTCATCGACAACGGAGCACAAATTTCCATCATGAGTGCGGAGCTTCGAACGCGCTTGAAGAAAGTACATACTCCTGCTCTGACTTGACTGCTCCAGGTGACAGTGGAACTCCAGCTGTGCTTGGAATGTGTACTGCACGTGTGAGTATCGCCGGCCGCCGCACGTCCGTTTTGTTTAGTGTGCTCAAACCTCGCCTCACAATGTGATCCTCGGGCTCGACTTTTTGACCGCCCATTCTGCTCTGATTAACTGTTCAGCCAGTGTTGTACAACTTGACCTACCCCTTTCTGTTGACCTTCCTGCTCAAGCTCCAACTCAGCTTTGTTCTGCGGATTTTATTCGCCTTCCGTCTCTAGCAGCAACCTGCATCACTGTTTTAGCCTGCCCACCTGTACGTGATGGAGACTATGTCCTTACTCCCGCGACTTCAGTCCTGCTTTATCACAATGTTTCCTTCTGACACACCATTGTTTCTGCAGCGGACAATCAGACATGTTTGCCCATCCTAAATTTTGGACAGTGCCTACAAGTACCTCCTTGAGGCACGTCTCTTGCCACGTTGTCACCGTAGCACGAGTGCCACATTTCCGCTCTATCTGTTGCGCCGTCTTCGACCAGTGCTATTCTGCACCTTCTGTATTTGCCCCACCCGACGACTTTACAAAGATGATTGCACCGGACCTCTCAACCAAACAAGCCGCAAAGCTCTGTGGCCTCCTCGAGTCGTACTCCAACATTTTCGACCTGAACGATCGCCCTTTGGGTCAAATTACGGCCGTAAGGCATCGTATAAATAGCGGCGATGCAGCACTGCTTGCCGACGCCCGTACCGGGTGTCCCACTCTGAACGACAAGTTATCCAGAGCAAGGTTGACAAAATGCTTGCCAAAGGGATATTGAGCACTCTTACAGCCTGTGGGCTTCCCCTGTTGTTCTCGTCAAAAAAAAAAAAGGAAAACAGCTGGCGATTCTGCATTGACTATTGTTATCTGAACACAATCACCAAGGATGATGTATATCAACTTGCCCGCATTAACGATGCTCTGGATTGTCTCCATGGTGCCACTTATTTTTCATCGATAGACCTTCGCTCTGGATATTGGCAAATAGCCGTGAATGAAATGGACCGTAAAAAGACAGCATTCATTACTCCAGACGGCCTATATCAGTTCAGGGTAATGCTTTTGGCTTGTGCAATGCCCCAACGAGCTTTGAACGGATGATGGACATGCTCTTGCGTGGCTTGAAATGTTCCAACTCTTTGTGCTACTTGGTTGATGTCATCATATTCTCTTCAACTTTTGTGACCCATCTTGAAAGACTTTCATCTGTTCTTTCTGTTTTTGGCACCGCTGGCTTGCAACTCAACTCGTCCAAGTGCCACTTCGGTCACCGCCAAATAACCATGCTCGGACATCTTGTCGATTCGTCAGGTTCTTCTAGTTGGGCAGTGTCGATATGGACCAGTGCATACTATGACGTGGTGTGGTTTGGTGTGTTAGGGTGTGCCGTTGCGAACATGCACAGCACCCATTTTAAGATTGTGGCTACTATCATATACAACCAAGCCACTTTGCCGGTTGCCATTTCACGATAACATCTACTTTGACGATTACATCGATTACGGGAGAGCTAGCAATTTTTTTTTCTTTCTGTATATTTCACGTAAATATAAGAACAGGACAACGGGGCGCTGGATGAGGCAGATATATTTATTAAAACGGCAAGCAGCAAGCATCCTTTTTTTGTTGCATTTCGCAGAAACGATTGATAGAAAACAATATGTGCAAGAATACACATGAGAGACAATGCTGCTTGTAAAACAAGCAAAATAGTTCTCTAAGGCAACTACAATAACGTAGCCGAATAAAAACCGACACTGCTGCCGCAATGCACGCGCAGTCACCGCGCGGCATAAAACCACTGAAAGGAATTTATTATTAAAAATTGGAGGACGCTTAAGCTTCGCCTTCAAGAGTGGAACGCGATAGCGTTCCCGTCGACCCGCCAATGGGTGTAAGACAATGGGCTACAGGGCAGCCATCACTTACGAGGCGCCCCGCATCAGACGCGGTGAGCGTCGAGCCATATGGTCGAGCAACGCGGCGTTCGGCGCAGCAACGAAACGTGCGCCTGAGCAAGCGGAGCGAACCAAAGAACTCGGTATCCCGGAGGGGGAAATGATGCACGCCAGCCAAACGCCGTGATCGGCAAGGGCAGAGAGATAGAGAGATAGTGATCTAAAGAAAGGAAGGACGCTTGATTCTACAGAGGGAGCTAGGCGAAGCGTTGTCAGGGGAGAGAGTCCGAGCCGCGACAGCTCCAATGCGCGCGTGGCGCGCCATCTGTCGGGGCAGCGCCGTACATGGAGAGGAGGGGATCTTCTGTGTTTGCCGCAAGATGGCTCTCCGTGTGCGGAAAGCGCAGAAGAAATGCCGCGAAACGCACTTCGCTACTCGTGTAATTGCGACTTCTGTAAGTTACATGTTCATAATTACCGATATACACCACAGTATAACTTTCCACGGCTCGTTTCGAAGGCAACACCGCATTCACTAGAGGCGCGTTTGTACCTTTTGGAAGCATCGAAATCGTGGCTGAGTGGTAGCGTCTCCGTCTCACACTCCGGAGACCCTGGTTCGATTCCCACCCAGCCCATCTTGGAAGTTGCTTTTTATTTATGGAGTGCCTGCCGTGATTTATCGCTCACGGTCAACGCCGCAAAACGCTGACGCCGACACCCGACACCGACGCCGACGACACCGGCTTTTCTGCGACACGAGCTCCTTAACGCTATCGTGTTAATACATAAGTACACGTCATATGCAATCATAAACACCGTCTGAGCGGTCTGAATGCTTATACCAGTGCGCGAAGTAGCACGAACTACCTTTCCTAGCAGAATCGCCAGCAGTTTCCGACGGCGCGACCTTGATGCGGCTCAATCCACATCGTGGCGCCGCCACAGTATTTTTAATCATTGGACGCCGCGTCGCTATTGGCCTAACGGCATCACGTGGGCCCTCGAGCCGTCTTCGTTTTCTTACAGTCTTGCTTCAGGGCCATTTTCGCTTGAGAAGCATCTCTGGAGTGGCGAGGAGCGTATGTTGGCGCCGTTGCTATTCTGTGTTGTTTGGTTTGCGAACACCTTGAACTAAGTTTTGTGGCAAGTACGACGTCGCTTCGAGGCATTTTCGATCACCATAACCTTCTGCGCCTTCGTATGCCAAAATTGTTTCAGAAAAGACAAGAAGCTCTTATTGATACCGAAGCGCAGCTGGTTAGAAGAAAGACATGGAGTCATCGAATTGGGAGAGAGAACTACAAACCAACATTCTCCACACAACTTTACGAAGTAGTTGCGAGTCTCTCATAGTATAGTCCTACGCGACGTGTACATTGTTTATATAAGCAGTACGTTGTCGTATTTGGTGCGCTTAATCGTGTTGTACGCCAACAAGCTTGAATTCGTGGGCTTGCGAGGCTGCGTGCGAAAACGTGATTACGAAACCTTTAGGATTCAGTGAACTTTTTTGACAATATTTGAGGCTCGAGCTTGAAAACTCATCTTAGGAAAGCAACTCTCTGCACTTTGTGGTTATTAACTAGCCTTGTTTAGAGCGAATAGCTTTGCTTGCCTCTTTTGTTCGTGTTCGTCATTGGCGGTCACCCATTGGATTTGCGGTACAAAAGAAAAATGCGCGTGCCCTCCCCCTAAACCGCGTTCATTGCCGAACGACAGCATCATGAGTCTTTGAGACGTAGCACGTGTTAATTCGTGTCCGCTTTAAAGTGCGGGTAGGTTAAGGTGCGGCGGAAGAGGACTCGCGAAGAAAATGTGCGGTCGCCCGCTCGTTCACTGGCTGTTTTAGTCGACGTTCGCTCGTTCGTTTAGTCTTTCGCTTACTCGTTTGTTCAACTATTAGCTCGTTCGACCATTGTGTCTCTGAAATACACGTTATGAGACAACAAATGGTGTCTCAGTATGAACGACTGTATCACTTCACTTACCGCAATTTCAGCCGCATCATAACGCGACAATTTGCGCGGTCATCACTTCACTAAAGTCATATCTCGAAAATGTTATTTCCTAGCGAGCGCAGCTGTCCTCATTGCATGCACCTTAATGCAGCTCGGATAGCGACAAGTACGTCAGTTCGTGAACGGATGAGCTAACGCACGATGAAATGTTATTCGTGATGACTAACCTAAAAAAATAATACACTTGTATGAGCCTGAATGAAGCGCTGTTATTGCATTTCCGCTTCGCGAAAGACTGATTTCATTTTATATATACGCAGAATCCCGACTCGATAATCGGCCGCGGTTATTTCTGTCAACTTTGAGGCACGAGAAACATAACAGCATCAGTGCCCACCTCTGAGCCTTTGCGCATGCTTAGAAGATTGGCAAGCACGCACGTTGGCGGTACTGTAGTTTGTAATATTCTTTTGGACTTTCAGAGTAGCAATCGTTCGTGCCCTATGTCGGCCTTCGTACGTCATAGCTGATACGCGCCGCGAATTCACATGGTAAGGATGAGAGAGAGAGAGAGAACAACTTTAGTTAAAAATCCTGCAGAGTCGGTTAGGCTCCCTCCACGCAGGGAGCACAAGCTTGTCCCGCGACGACGCCACTACGTCAGTCTCATACATTGTGCTCCTCGAGGTCTTGGTTCCTCGCTACTTCCGCGGGTCCGAGAGGGCCGCCGCCCCCTTCCTGGGGGTGCTGCCCCGCTTCTCCTTGGTTTCGCGTGGTCGCTGCCTCTCTAGAGCTGCCGAGACCTGCTGGACGGCCTTGAGTTGTGTCTCTTTGTCATACCTCCTCGTTGCAGCCTCTAGCTGCGGCGGGATCGTCGTCTTCTGGCTGGCTTCTCGCGGATTTATGCTACAGTCCCAAAGGATGTGAGCCGCGGTGGCTCTCTCCTTCGCGCACAGTCTACACACGTCACTCGCGTACACGCTGGGACACACATGCTTAGCTAGCACCGGGGTGAGCAGGGACCCCATCTGTAATTGCCTGTATAACACTGCCTCCTTCCGGGTAAGCCCCGGGTGAGGTGGTGGCATAGTCTGTCTGTTAAGTCTGTACCACTTCACTATTTCGTTGAAGGTGGTCATCTTGTCCTTGGCACTGCACCGCGACCAACACTCCGAGTCGGCCGTGCTTGCAGGTGCGCGGTGGGTTAGTGCTCGCGCGGCCGAGTTGGCCGTCTCGTTGTGGTTCACGTTCCCGCGTTCCGACACGTCACTGCCCATGTGGGCCGGAAACCACTTGATCACCGCAGCACTTTTGCGTGCGATGTCTTCGGCCTTGCGCAGTATGCGCGCGGCCTCACTACATACCCTACCCTTGACGTAGTTCTTCACTGCCGTTCTAGAGTCGCACAACACTGTAGTGCATCCGGGGTCGGAGACGGCCAAGGCGATGGCCACCTCCTCCGCCCGGTGCGCCTCTTGAGTTCGGACGCTCGCCGCGATCTTCGTTGCACCCGTCGATGCCCCGACAGCTACCACCGCGTATGCGTCGCAGCGCCCTCTATACAGTGAAAGCTCGTTAATTCGAACTTCAATAATTCGAATTTATGGATAATTCGAACTGTACGACTTGGTCCGGCCAAGCTCCACAGAAGTCTATGTATAAGAAAGTCCGTTAATTCGAACGCGAGAAGGTGCCCTCACGGATAATTCGAACTACGCTCGCCTGGCACACGGCCAGAGAAACGCCCCTACTGCCTACACACAAGGCTGTATTGCCTCCGAAACGGAGAGAACGGCGAGAGAAGGCAAAACCGGAAAAAAATCTAACCGACGCGGGGTCAGCCAGAAGGCAGCAGCGGCTGCCGCCTCTCCGTTCTACGTAACCTCCGAGACTTCTTGCCCGTTGCGAATCTCGGAGGCTTTGCAAATCTTGTGCAGCTGCTAATGTTGTGCGGAGATGGCACGGCAAGCTCCGAAACACAGCGAATCAAGTATGTCGCAGCTGCGCTTGCAATCAAGAACCAACGAATCGGGGCCTACGCCACCTTCACATGTTCAGCGTCTTTGTCTCGGCAGTCTTCATCGGTTGTGCACCTCTGTTTTGAGCTTAGGAGGTATCGGCCGTCGCGATTCATTGTGATGGTGTTAAGCCTCGGCTCACGTTCGTTTCTATGGACATTGGTGGTGTGGCACAGTCGGACCCAGAGCTTCGACTTGAAGATGGCGTGTGCCCGCGGCACACGCCATCACTTTCTGACACGCCAAATTTCTGACATGCCCTACTGCTTCCAAATCGCAGTGCACTGTTGCCCCCCTTCACTTTCGTTAGTTCGAACTTTCGTTAATTCAAACTGAAGAGGTTTCCCCTTGCGGTTCGAATTAACGAGCTTTTACTGTACTCCGCCGCGTCCACGTAGACGGCGCCTTCTTCTCTGGCGTGGAGGTCCACGAGAGCCCTGGGCCTCGCCAGCCTCCGCTCCTTGTTGTGCTCCGGGTTCACGTTCCTCGGGATCGGGCAGACCCTGAGTTTTCTGTTGATGCTATCCGGTATAGGTACGTCTTTCTGCTGCTTGCCTTCCCTGGCTCAAGGCCAAGATCCCGCAGTATCTGTCTTTCGGTTCTCGTTTCAGAGAGATGCACGGGTTGCGCCGTTCTCTGTGCTTCGGCTATTTCGTCCAGCGTATTGTGGACTCCCAGCGCCATGAATTTTTCAGTGCTCGTGCTCCCGAGGAGACCGAGTGCCAGCTTATACGCCTTGCGTATGGTATCTTGTTACGTTCGCTCGGCCTCCAGTTGTGGAAGGTGGCCACGTACGTTATGTGGCTAACTGCGAAGGATTGAACAAGCCTAGTCAGGCTGTCCTCCTTCATCTCCGCTCTTCTGTTGGACACCCTCTTGATGAGTTTCATTGCCGCGGCCACTTTGCCTGCGAGCTTGTTGACCGTTTCACCGTTGACTCGGTTTCGCTGGATGAGCAGCCCGAGCACTCGAATCTTCTCGACCTCCGGTATTACTTGTCCTCCCACTGTCTTGACCGTGATCTTGGGACGCTCGTACTTGACTTCCATATCTTTCTTTTCCTGCCCGCTCTTGTCCGTGGAATCACCAGCAGTTCTGACTTGGCCGGAGAGCAAACAAGTCCAGACCCTTCCAGCTGCTCCTTGATGGCGTTGACCACTTCTTGCAGCGTTGTCTCGATGTGTCCGTCGCTTCCTCCCAGTACCCATAGCGTACTATAGGCTAATTATTTAGGCTACTGAGGGCTTGCTGGATGTCAGAATGTTGGCAGTCGATCGTAAATTTCTTATGTACAACTATTCGCAACGAGATCTTGCGACACACACTTGACAAATGTTGCGTACCTAATTGTAGCGCACGCAATACATTCGGAGTCGTCATGGCACAGCGTTAGTGCTCGTTCAGATACATTTTTAAAGAATGTGGTTATCAAAACAGAAAAAAAACTGCTGTCACTGAATTTGTATAACCGTCCGTATAGAAATTCTATGCTGTGGATGAAGTTTTACTCGGAGCTAGAAAGCCAACGCGAACACTTAAAGGGCCCCTCACTAGGTCCGGCCATTTTGAGCTGACAAGCGCAGTACATACAATGCGCACTAACGATCGTGTTTGCAAAGAATTACATCGCTACGCACCGCGGAAAGGTCTGAAATTTCAATCCAAACGCAGTTTTCCATTTTCTTCGCTGCGACCGCTCTTCAAGCCGGACGGTGACGTTGTCGTGTCTCTGTGCCTACATAGTCGTGTCCGCAGCGTGACGTCGCTCGTGGTGACACGTGACTTCGATAATTATTCAAGGCAACATCTATTATTTGTGTGTTATGTTGCTTGAATGGACGAATTGATTTTTAGAGAAATAATAAAACACTAAAATGGAACGTCTGCGTGTTTTTTGTTTAACTCCGCACCGAAGCAAGATAGATGTACTTCCGCTTCGTCAGCTTGTTTCCACGGTCTTGCAATCACGTGCGCAGATACCGCTACTATGCCGTTTTCTACCGTGTTTCAGTGCGTGATCAAGCTCCGCGATCCAGTTGTTGTGCCTCATTATTCGTGTAGCACTGAATTATACCGCTAGTCATCTGTCCTTGACGAGACGTTCATTTCAGGGAACGCCAGCCATTTGTGCGCAGGCGCGAGTAAGAGCGGGCGCCCGAGAGAAAATCTGGGGGCTTTTGCTCCTTGAATATGTGAGTCTGCCTAGGCACAACAAAGAAGGTTTCTTAACGCGTGTTGTATGCGTTTGTCCCCAAGGCATGCCGGCATTCAGGAGTGCGGTCCAGTTTGTTTACGCTCCGCCGCTGGCTGACCGCGCGGTGAGGCAGTGGGCACGACGCCCCATTTGGTGATAACTGTGTCTGAAGCGGCAAGGTTCTGACTGGTGTTGTATAAGTCGCAGGTTGCTTTTATCGTCGTGACGATAGATTGGATTTTTTACAAGTACTGCTCTAGGAGGGCACATGTAACCGGCAAGCCGAGATGTAACCGAGATCGCCTAAGGTTATAATAACGCAGGCAGTGCAGGATCTCCAGGGCACCCAAGTTTAGCAGCGGGATCAAAGCTGGAAGCAGGACGGCCCGTGGGTTGGGGCCGTGGAGGCCTAAGCGTGCCAGGGGGTGTTCGCGTAAAGAATTGGCTGTCCGCGATAGCGGCCGGCCGATCTTATACACCCCTGGCACGCGCAGGCCTCGGCGAGCCCCAACCCGCGGACCAGTCCGGGTTCTAGCTTTGGTGTCCCCGTTGCAGCTTTGGTGTTCTGGAGGCGTCGGCAATAATGCGAAATAATGACACGTTGTTACACTTAGTAAAAAAAAAACACGATTCAATATAATTACGTCCAGCCACCAACTTGTGACCCTAAGTTCAGCACTACCGTGCCCCGCGACTTCTGCAACACCAGTCAGAACTTTGCCTCTGAAGGTACGTCGGACAGACTTTATCGCGCCTGCGGCGCTGGTGCTGAGTCAGTCATCGTCACCGGCGGCTTCTCAGCCACTTGCGTTCAACCGCGGATGCTAAGGGGCTCTGCCTTCTAGATTTTCAATATATATGGCCGGGGCTCCACTACGTTCGCTACTGCTCCCACAGAAACATATGCGATGTCACTTACAAGGTACATTGCCGTAAGGCGTGAGGAAGCTATGATCCGCCACGACTAACTTAGCACGAGCGCCGCAGGTGCGAGACAGTCTGTCCGACACAGCAATCGCCAAATGGGGCATCAGTGCCCGCTGATTAACCTATTTCACCGCGCGGGCAGCCAGCGTCGGCGCGTAATCTCGAGCCAGCCCGCAATGCCAGCACGCCTAGGGACGAACGCCTACAACATGCGCTAATGCCCCAACCACTGGCACGCGCCGGAAAGCTTCGGCGAAGCGGAATGTCGCGCAGCGATTATGTCTACTGCTGATGCTAGAAGTTTGCCGACACGTGGCGAAGCTGCGCCGGCGTGCACCAATGAGAGGCTGCGACGAGTCGCAGGCGTCAACCAATCGGAGGCTGCGGAGCTTCCGGCTGCTAGGCCTGTAATGGCCGACAATGCGAAGTGCGCCGGCACTAACGATCGTCCGAGTTTGTTGGACGCATGACGCGCGCGACAGTATTCCTGAAAGACAGTGTTGTAATAGTAGGCCGACAACGACACAACCGACCGACCGACAACCGTGGGTTGTGGCAGTGCGACATGGATCCGAAGCGACTTCAAACGACGCCGACTAATCCAACCTGCCCATTGGGTTCCGCCGGGCTCGGTACGATCGTCTGCTAAAACAGCCAACCGAATCACGATTGCCGCAACGTCTGTGCTTGTTGTATGTGCATTTTGTTGTGCTCAAAACGAATGGAAACATGTTTACGAGCTCCGGAGTCTGGATAATCAACACTCGCCTATCGCCGATGTTGTTTACGTTACACGTAGGCCTAGCGCGTCCATCGAGTTCGTAACTTGCGAGTGAACGAACTCACCTGAGAAACTCTGTCGAAGGAAATGAATTTTCAGGTCCGTTTGGTGCTGCAGTGATTTAAAATATGGCACTCTTCACTTCGTGTGACCTGTGATGTGGTGAATGAACCGTGTGGAAGTTGGGTTGGTCAACCGTGGCGTGTTTCGTGTGGTGTCGGTTGACTCAAGTTTAACGGGCAAGCTCTGCGCTGTTTCCAGTGGTAAAGATAACTTCCGAAAGCGAAATACACAATTAGCCAAACTATTAGAAGTATTTATACAATCAGCCGTGCCGCCTGTTTCAGCTGACACTGCGCTCTTCTATTCAGCATGTGAATCCAGTTCAGTACAAGTTCACTGTACTCATTCACTCACTTCTTTCTAGTGCGTCCGTCTTTTGGGCTAGTTGGGCATAAATCGCTCGTGTAGCAATCAAGAATACTGACACACTGAAGCATATGTGACAACGCAGTCATGTTTGAGTCAGTGTGTTGTTATAGTTGAGCACGGCAAAAAGAAATTATCTGTTGCAACGTGTGCCCTGTGTGCAGTGCATAGCAAGACCTGCATCATGCAAGACCTATGCATGTAGCAGCGTATACCACGATTGCTTCGATGCCCGCTTTAGAAGCAACAAGTACTGAGTCACTGAAACTGTAATTGATTTTTTATCTCACTTTTTGCTTATGGAAAGTGTAGATGGTGTGAGTGCATTGTGGGGAAGTTGAAAAGGTGTCATCTGTGTTTTGTGCAGTCAGTATGCTTAAACTGCTGGAATCCCTTCAGCTTCTACTAAAATGTTTCTTGCTGCGATACTATAAATTGTAGTCAGGACAAAGATCTACTCAAAACCAAGTTACTAATGCATCTGCGCAGAATGTGTTTGATTAACAAGTTAACGCTTCCACAACAACAATATGCCGATGCACAGCATATGTGCTTACAATAAATACATTCCGTAAAGGTGAACGACTGGGATCAAACTTTGTAGTAACACCGTAAAAAGTGCTGCCATGCGTATCAGCCACAACGAAACTGCTGCACGTCCAACCTTCTTCCTTGGAGGCACTTCTATAAAGACTGTTCAGGCCCTTCCCATTCTGGGTGTAGCATTTAGCTGTTCTCTGAACTTTTCGGCATGTGTCACCAGCACTGTATGTAAGCACCGGCCCATTCTTGGGTTTGTGTCCAGTGTCTCCCTTCCGTGATGACCTAAGGTTTTCCGAGCACTCTACACTTCTATCATTCTGTCACGACTTGAGTACTGCTCATCAGTATAGTTCCCGTACCAAACTCGCGACGCTAACAAACTTAAGCTTGTTCAGCGCCGGACAATACGCACCCTTTACTCCCGTCTTTTCGGTTGTCACAAGCTCATGCCAGCTTTCGAGGATTGCCTCAAACCCCTCAAGTAGCACACCCGGCAATACCAACGCAACATTGCACGAGTCTGTACTGCAGGGTGTTTGACGACTCTCTGGACAGCACTAATCTTTCTTCAGTTCGTCTGAACGAGTGGTCAGCACAGCCTGAGCCCTCATCACGCCTCTATGGCCCGACACCACAACTCCATGATTATATCTGGCATGCAGAGCTTTCTCTCCACCCCCTGGCGATTTGGATTCTCCTTCCTTGGAACCAGACTGAATTAGCACTCCTGTGTGTTGTGCACCTGTCGAATGTGTGCTTGTGCCATGCTGTGTTATTGAGCAAGTGTGTGTGCACGTGGAGGGGAAGGAAGTGTCTTCTGCATCCTGCTCTAGATGGCTGGTTATCAGATTCTCTAACATACAGGCATCAGCCTTCTTTTTAGTCTAGTGTGCCAAGTTACCACTAAGATTATTATTATTATTTTTATTATTATTATTATTATTATTATCATCATCATCATCACTTTGACCACGTTGATTGTGTTGAAGCCAGTGTGACACATAATTCAAAATATTTCTGGAGCTTTGTGGGCTCTCCCTTCTAAAAAGAGTGCCAAAAATGTACGTCTTCTTCATGAAAATACTGGTGTTGTCTCGAACACTGCTGATGCCTTTGCAGAACATTTCTGTTTGCTGTATGGTGGGAAATATGCTTCAAGTAACCTTCCTTCTCAGTCTGGCACAGTGTATGCTAACAGTCAATGAAAACCTTGTTTGCGAGTATATGAAGTGCCTTAAACTTTGCCTTAAACTTTCCCTTTCTTGTGGTGTTGATGGTATTTCCTCCACAGAGCTTAACCCTTTGAGACGCTGTCTACACAATTGAGCACAGCAGGAGCGTGCATCAATAGCAAAAGCACTGATGAAAGTAATGGTATTTAAAATGTGTTTCATACATCTTGAAACACTTATCATTGGAACTGTGCTGCAATTTTGAATAACGCGCAGAATGTTTTAACAAAATGAGTGGGAAGGTAGATGGCTGGGTGTTGTTACTCTGTGTCAGTACGTTGTATGTAGTGGGTTCACTTCTTTCATTGTTTTTTACAATGTCGTGCACCGGGCATAATTGTCGAGTGGCTGGATAAGTGCTTTTCAAGCATTTCAAAACACGAAATAGTACATGTTCTCATATTCTGTGTTCCTGTTGTGAGTTTTCGCATGGAGTCGAAATTTTGTAAACTTGACAAAACTCGCTAAACAATTGAAAATTCTTAAAATTTGCTGCAGCTGTACACTTTCTATGATTCTGAGCATGCAAGAGATGTGGTGAAAGCAACTTTTCAATCAACGGGATAAAGTGGTGTCTGAAAGGGTTAAGACGTAGGGAAGCATACTTGTTCCTTGTTCTCACAAGCAACTTCAATAGTTCCCTAAAGTCTAGTACCTCTTCTAGCACTCGGAAGGTAGCATGAACATTGCCCATGCACAAATCAGGTGCTAGATGTGCAGTTACTAACTGCCGACCTATATCTATCCTCTTCAGTGCGTCAGGTGTTTGAATCGATATGGGATTCCTCACTTTGTGTTAGTGCTAAGAGCATTTTAATAAATGAACAGCATGACTTTGTGTGCCGACATTTTCAATTTTCCAATGTCAAAAGAGAACGCTAGCTTGCCTAAGTGTTGGGCTGCGTCGCTCCGCGATAAAGGTATAGAAACAAGGGTTGCCCCTTCGTGGGCTTTCCTAGCAGCTTCGTCAGCGAGGTCGTTGCTGGAGATACCGCAATGACCAGGCAGCCACTGAAAGACGACGTGTCCTTTCATGATCATATGATGGTGCATTTCTCGTATCTCCGTCATGAGTTGTTCACATGACGCGCGACGAAGAGATGACAGAAGACATTGTAAGGCCACCTTTGAATCGCAGAATATAGCCCACCGATTAGCCGGTTGGTTATTAATATAATCAACGGCACCTCGGAGGGCAACAAGCTCCGAACCGGTCGATGTTGTCAAGTGAGAAATCTTGTATTGGATGCTTAGTGATCGTGATGGTATAACCACTGCTCTGGTGGAGCTGGTCTGAGTGGAAGAACCATCCATATATATGTGGACTCGATCAAAGTAGAAAGTGTGCAAACAATCCAGAGCTGCTTGCTTCAAGGCCAAGGTAGGCAGGACGGTCTTCTTTCTTATCCCTGGAACCGTAAGACGCACTTGAGGTTGTTTTAAACACCACAAAGCTGAGGTTGAACGTGCTGAGGGTGTGAAGCCCGATGGTAAGGAGGCACGATGGATCCTGACCTTGTTGGAGAAGGACGCCTGTGGTCGTCGTTCTGGCATGAATTAGGAAAGTGCAATAATATGCTATGTGCCTGATCATATGCATTGTGCTATTAATTTCTTCTGAGTTTTAATAATGGCTGGCTACTGTATGCAGTGTTGTGCAATAAAATAATATGCCACAGCAATTATTGCGTGCCTCGCAGAACAAATTGAATACATATTTCTCAGTCAAGACATCATAGCAGGCTGAAAACAATAAACTGCAATTTTTCTTTTTGTGGTGACGAAGTGTATACATTGTGAAAATAACCTGTTTATATATTTCTTATACTATGCAAATGAGCTGCTCCCATACATTCGAATAAGTGCTTCAATAGTACGACTTGGCAAAGGGCAACGAAAGACTCCTATTAAAACCCTCTAATTCTCAAGCTTGTATTATCTGACGGTATGTCATTTCATTAATGTAAAGAAAGCAAACTCAATATGTGGAAACCAGTTACAATAGAACATGGCCCTTACACTGTGAAAATGTTTTGTAGCAATACACTCAATGTGAAAGCCTCCAGATGCGGTGTTGATGCATCAAAACAACCTAGAATAATGGAGGTGCTCCATGGGCTAGATTTGGCAGAATCAAGAATTGGGGGGAGACAAGATACGAATTGCATACATTTCAGCTATTCTAGGTTTTTTTTTTTGTAAGTGCTACAGGTGTTTCAATTCTGTTTTGCTGATTTTCACAGAACCCACTTTTTCACGTTTATCTTATGCACCAACAAGCATAATTATATTGACACGGATGCTTTATCTGTATCCGGTTACCGTATTCCACCGGCTAAAAATATGTTAAAACGTTATCGCTCGGTGCAGGATGCGCCTGAACGTATCGGAAGTTTCGCGAATGTTATCGATGGTTCTGTCTGTTGTCGACGAACCTTGCTAATCTGATTGCATACGAGACACGAATTGTGTTGTAGTTTCTGGAAGGCGCGCGGGCACCAGCGAATAGGCTGTAACTTTCGACGACTGCCGTATGCAAACCAACGCGCTTGACCCGCAGATGAGATTTTCTACGATTGCCGACATTGCTCGCCGCTATCGTTGCGATTGAGCCGGCACTATTTCCAACACAGATTTTTTTTTCAGTTATACATTGCACGCCTAATTCTTACATAGTTGGCTGTGCAATAAGCTGCCAAAAAATGAAATGGTACAACAGTTTTTGATATATGGCATCGTCGTGCAGGTGTTTGCAAAGCGATCTTGCAGACAGACGACGCGCGAGCGCTGATTTCGGTATTTTGTTCACTATTGCTACTTCAAAAAATAAAAACAAACTGTTGCGGGAGGTGTATATTCATTATTCAAACGTGTTTTTTATATCTAAAAGCACATACAGATCACTAACTTATTGTTTCAAGCTTAGTTTACAGCAGGCTGTTTTAGGCCGAACTTTGACGGATGAAGACGGAATAGTCCAGCAACAGTGCGCCGCAGCCGAGGAGAATAATAATACAGAGGCTAGAGGTTTTCCTAGTGTCGTGAACGGCCGCCATTTCAAGGGGCCCCTGTGAAACCAGTTTGGATGCACTGCGTAAGTGGCGCTGCAGCTACCAGGCGAGTTTTGGCGGCGCTGTTCTAGGCGCGCCGTTCGCCCAGCCAGTTGGCAAGTGCGCGCGGGCTGGGATTTGTGCGTGATTTGTTAGTGCCTCTAGATGCACGTGTAATAATGCCGACAAAGAAGGTCGCACGTGTTTCGTGCCGCTCTGCAAAGGTGGCTACAAGTCGTCGAGAGAAAAAGTGTCTTTCCGCGCCCCGTCCGACCCTCATCGGTCGCAAGAATGGGCTCGAAACATAACGCGAGATGACAAGGCTCTCGACGAAACCTGTGTCGTGTGCTCAAGGCATTTCAACGAACGCTACGTTCAAAGCACGAGATAAATTGCTACTTTGTCCCGGCTGTTAGATTGAGCCTCTCTCACCTGGCCAACATCCACAGTATGGAAAAGCGTACTTCTCGAAACCCTGCACTGTGACGACGTCCGATATGCAATACTTGCCTACGATGCAAATACTCAAGAAAGCTTATCTTGAACCAGTTCAGCTGGCAGCATAAGAAACGACTAACGACTTTGAAACAAATAAATGCAAGGAAGCGAAAATCCCTTGACTTATTCCGCCCCCCCCCCCAAAAAAAAAAAAACTTTCAGCAAGACCGTCAAAGACCTCCGGGTACTCCCGCAGTCCATCCCAACTATTGTGCTGGAGGAGAAAATCGGAGGCCTTCCTCCAAAGCAGCGCCTTGGTGTGAAGGCATGTTTCGAGGCAGCTTCCAGAAAGTCAACCCGGGGCATGCGGTTCAATCAGCTGTGGGTGTTGGAATGTATCCTCATGCGGATGAGGAGCCCACAGCTCCTGATCCGCATTTGCAAAGGGACAACGTCTGAAACATCGACACGACAGAACGGTTTCTAAAACTAATGGAAAGACTAATTTTTATAATGTCGTCTAGAATCAATCCCATCAAAAGGCCTTCGTGCTGATTCAAGAAGTGCACAGTTTTTTAATGAGTTTATTGTTTTTCTCAATGAATGGGAAGAATATGCTGCACAGCATGGTGGCGGCTTTTTAAGTGCAGGAACTGCCCTTGGGCTGCGTGTAACGCTGCAAAGCACACTGCCGCTTGTAAAATACCTAACCACGTCCCTGCAATACAAGTACTTGTTGACCGCAAACCTAAGCCAAGACAGGATGGAGAATGTATTTGGTATTGCGTGCCAGTGCTTCGGTTGCAATGATCATCCAATAGTGGGGCAGTTTTTGATAATTATCAACAACCTGGCTTTCTACAGCCTCGCAAAGCCGCCAAAAGGAGCAAAAGTACCTGCAGAAGTAGTGACTGCCCTCTTGCAGCCATCTCATGTCCCCAAAGAAAAAAATGCGCGAATAACTGAACTTGTCGATAACTTACTGGATGGCGGAAACTTGGCTTCTGCTGCATGCAGAGCTGCTCGAGGAGCACAGCAGCCTGAGCGATCCTCAGGGCTGTGTAGACAAAAAAAAAAAGTGACAGCAGACTAATCTTTTTATGTAGCTGGGTATGTTGTAAGAAAAATCCTTAAAAGATTTCCTTGCCCTCAATGTGCAATTTGTTTCAGCACTTTGTCTTTGCAAGCCGAGTCAAACAACAATACCTCGCTTACTCGAAATTTTGACCATGGAGGCTTAGTTTATCCATCAAGGCCAATTGAACAGCTCATAGCAAAGCTTGAGGACGCATTTACGGTGTTCTTCAGTCGCAATAAGCTACACGCAGATAGCATGGTCAGCTTTCTGCATTTTCTTCAGGGACGTGAGCTTCAAGGTGAGAGCTGCGAGGAGCATGGACGTCGAATTACGACAGAAGTGATGAAGTTTTACGCCTTGACTAGGATGCATTTTCTTGTAAAGTCAGTAAACAAAGCGCGCAGCGATAAAAGAAAAAGCTGCTGAAAATGAGGCGCTGTCGGTAGCATCGCACAGGGCACTTCCCACAAGGAAAGGCATTAGTATATTGTTGCCATGGAACCTTATGTAATAAAGACATTCCGCCCTGCAATTTGTCCCGCTTCATTTTCTCGTTTCGGTATCATGTACAAGATGTGTTCTTACGCTTCTTTACGGCGCAGTAGGTCGGGCCCGATGTGACGCTTGCATTTGCTCCGGCCGCGGCACACTCTCGCTGTTACAGCTAGTCCGTGTCGAATCTAAATGACAAGAGAACCTATGCCAGAGTTTGCACTGTCTTTAGCACTTTAACGCCTTGTCAAAGCAGTGACAGCAGCACACACACGATCAACCGACTGAACCAGAGAGCAGTACCCCCATGAGAGCTTCTTGCGCCTGCCCGCGCGCCAGCGGGCGGTAGCGCCATCTGCCTTGCGCATAGCAAGTTATTTCAGCTGCGCCGGCTCGGTCGTGACACTAGGAAAACCTTCTAGCCTCTATAATAATAATAAAATAGGAGGGGGAGCAAAAGGCTAGGTGGCGCCAGCCGCCGCCCGTTACAAAGGGTATTGGCGGCGAGGAGTTACGGAGTCGCCCTCTATCGGAAGCGCCTCGCTGGCGTAGTATGAGGGATCACGTGGCGCGCTCCTCATAGGTTTTGCTGTCAGCGCTCACTGAAAACACCACGCGCGAGCTCTCCCTTAAGTACTTTCGAAACGAGAGAAGTTTCTTACTGTCTAAATAATAATCTTGGGCAAACTGAAAGCACACAATCGTTTACAGTCGCTATCTCTTTACCGAATACGTACAGTGAACGCCACTGCGCGCGGTCGCCGCGATGGAGTCAGCCGAACCGGCTTCTTGCATGAAAAGTAGGTAAACGCTGAGAGCAAACTATGTGAAACATGTTCTTATAGTGTTTGTATAACTAAATGGAGCGTAATAGAATGAAGCCTCAATGCAGCGATCACGCAGATTCGCAGCGACCGAGTGCGCGTCTGCATGCTTGTCCGCGCACTGTTTCGCTTTCTCCGCGCGTGCGTTTTCGCACCGTGCCATGAGCTTTAGGCCGCAGAATATGAGCATTTGACAGTATATAAGCAACCATTGTTGCGTGGGCGCTATCAGAGCTGTTCAAAAATAATTTCATTGTAGAGACTTCGATGCCTACGGGGACTGTGATGTGCCGTCGCGACGATTCAATCTTTTTTTTTTCTTCAAAATTCTGTGACCTTTCGATACTATTTCTCGAGTTGCGTCGCACTGTATGTTTATCGGCGTTCTCAGCGTGCAATTTCCCGCTGCTCCTTTTTTGTAATCCAGTGCATTAATTCATAACACAAACATGACCATATGCCATGCTTTCTTTAAATGTGCTTCTTACCGCTGCCTTTCCACTCCACTGAACTTGCCAGTATCTATAGTATCGACAAGTTCATAGACCAAACCGTCATGACATTAGTCGGGCAGCGGACTCGGCCGTGCGTCTCAGTGCGCGTTTTCAGAACATCGCAGACCGGGCGCCGTAGCAGAAATCTTCCTCGCGTCGATCTGTGCTTGCTGCATACCCGAGTTGTAGCCGATGACTGTTTGCCGGTTTTTTGTTTCGCGAGCCAAGCTTCACACAGCTTCTTGTCTTGCGGCTACGTTTGAATAAGGCTGACGCCGGCCTCCGTTACGTGCGTCCGGCCCTGCGGCACCGAGCAGTAGCCTACCATGCCGCGCGCCTTCAAAGGCAGCCACTACATATTGTAGTCCTTTCAAGCGTTGTAAAGGAGACACTCGACGCGGGAAAATCTCGTCACTAAATGAGGACCGCAGCGTACGAGGGAATTTAAACTCTCGTTTTCAGCTCGCTTCGGCGCGCCCGAAGCAGCCGACGCGGCCGCTATGTCCACGTGATCCCTCCTAGCACGTCACGCCGACGGTGGCGCCAGCTTTTCCAGTGGTGGAGCTCGAGGCCAATAGCCGCTATCCATCCATCCATCCAGCGAGCTTCGGCGCGCGTCGGAGCAACGCCTCCTATAATATACAATGCCTGGAACGTGAGCCGCAAACGCGCTGCCCTGCCCTCGACTGTACTCTCCTCCTTTTGGTACGGTGGCGAGCGCCTCTTGCGGCCAGCCCTTGTAAACACGCCGGTGGCGCGGCTACCGGGAGCCAGCCAGGAGCGACGTCGGCGGCTGGCGCGTCGTGAGCTTTCGGCGGCGGCGGCAGTGGTTGCCATGGGGACCGGTACGGTGGCGCGCGCCGTCCTGCGGCGCATGGTCGCAAAACTCGGCAGAGAGCTCCCTATGGAAAAGAGAGCGACGTTCCAGGCATATAGCTATAGGAGGCGTTGGTCGGAGCTTGTCTCCAGTGGTTGCGCGCCCTTTCCCTCCAGCTAGAGTTACTGTATATGCATATACAGTAACTCTACCTCCAGCCGAAGCGAAGCGACGCGTTCGCTTGCCAGCGTGCGCCGAAGCTTTCGGCGCGTGCCAGTGGTTGGGGCATAAGAAAACCTCCTCCGTAGTGCCTAGGCAGAGTCATATATTCAAGTAGCAAAAGCCCCCAGGTTTTCTCTCTCACACGCACTCTTACTCGCGCCTGCACAGAAACGGCTCGCGATCCCTCAAATGAACGTCTCGTCAACGCAGGGAAGGAATTTTGCTTGTGGAAGCTAGATGGCGCAAGTGGAGAGTGTCTCGCTATGCAGTGGAGCACGCCTTCTGAAACCATGGGTTCGCGGCACTGAAATATTTCTATCTCGGCTATTAATGAGCCCATTTGAAAAATGTTTGCGGCAGAACGCTCCCTAGAGGACGCGTAACAACTTCCAGCGTATAAGCAAAGTTTGCTATGGGGCCTGGTGAGGGGCCCTTTAAAGCGCACTGCCTTGCTATGCATGCATTCACTCTGCGAAAGGTCGTCCGCTACGCTCAAGCGGTGTAGGTGGCGACAGGGTCGAGGAGGGTGCGTGAAAGAGAGGATAAACGAGGAGGAGTGAAGGCGGAGGAGGAGAGTGTCGCTACTTTACGAAGTTTGAGGGGTTTTAGGTCTAAGAGAGGGGCAGCGGTTGCGTAGAGGTAGAGCATCCGCCTCGCGTGCAAGATGACTGTGGGTCGAATCCCGGTGCCGCGAAATCTTCCACTGGATTAAAAAAAAATCCGCGTGTTGATAAAATTGCATAAACGGACCCGGAGTGCGGCCTGATCCCGGTAACCAGAAGAGGTAACGCACTCCCTCACTAGAGCAGGATTAGCCACCCTGGTGCTGTACTTGGCCACAACCTCCTACATGAATACAACAATCAAACCCCGGCCCTCAGTCCCCAGAAGCTGCGAAGCAACTGACCACGGCGGTGGTCAGACCTGTGACGCAGCAGAGGGTGCTAAGAATCCCTGAGTCCGGACAGGCCGCCATTGGAATATGAACCTGGCAGCGTTCAGCGCTAGAGCATTATCTAGTGAGGCAAGTCTAGCATTGCTATTGGAGGAATTAGAGGGTAGTAAATGGGATATAATAGGGGCTCAGTGAAGTTAGGAGGACAAAAGAAGCATATACAGTGCTAAAAAGCGAGCACATTCTGTGCTACCAGGGCTTAGCGGAGAGACGAGAACTAGGTGTCTGATTACTGATTAATAAGGATTTAGCTGGTAACATACAGGAATTCTATAGCATTACCGAGAGGGTGGCAGGTCTTCTGAAACTTAAGGTCGTACAGGTACAGAAGGACATTTTGGCAGGAAGTCTTAAAGTGCCCACTCGGCGCACATCGTTGTTGCATGAGACCCGGATGCGCGTGGGTCCCGACCGACCCGAGACGCGTGTTGGTGTTTTCCTATTGCGTAGTGCTTTAAGACGGCGACGGCAAACCGAAACGAAGTCGAGCCGTTGAGCGACGCCTGAATACAGAGCGAAGGATGACGCTCACCGCGCGCCGCCTGCAGCAAGGAACGGCGGCGCGTTTGGGTTATCGTTAAAAGCGTGCAGTACGCCTCCAACAGCACTAAGCCCCACGCGTTGTGAAACAGATAGGTAAAGAGGGTTATCGCAGTCGAGTTGGTGGCCACAGCTGTGAATGCGGCGTGTGACGAGCCAGCATGAGATTCGCTGGTACCGGACTAGAAAACCGAGTGCGCACCGGCGTTTTCACGTGAGGCGGGTGGGCGAGTACTGCGGGAAAGCAGCTGCGGCGGCCAGCTACTTTTCTCGATGTTGCACGCCTCGCACCTTTTCTCGTTTATATTGGAGCTAACGGCGGAAAGCATCACACGATCGTAGTTTGGCGATGTGCTGAACATTGGTGCCGAAATATCGGGTTTTCCGGGAACACATGAAGCATTAAAATGAAGCGTAATGTATAGAAGCGTAACTTGTTCTTGTGTTCTCGATGTGCCGGAAAATTTTACTTAACGAGATCGTATCAACAAGGTTATACTGTAACTGGTACAGTGTTTGTTTCCTTTTATTGAGCATCGAACACACGCGTGCGTGTGACACCATGGCCGCGACTTTGTAGCGATGCCTTTTTCCGACGCTAATACATGTTCATGAACGCGAAAGGCGCCGAAAGGTTCCGATGCTAATACCTTTCGGCGCCTTTCGCGTTCATTAGTGGTCAAAGCGTTACCTTGACCACTCATGAACATGTATTAGCGTCGGAAAAAGGCATCATCACAATATTGCAGACTATGTGTATGTAAGCCATTGCAAAAAAAAAAAAAGTTATGAGGATGAGTTAAAGTGGTTACCTACCAAGCAGCAATCAAGGCACCCTATGGTTTGAAATCATTACACCCGTTCTTAATTCACTAGTTAGGCTGCATAGTATGCCCTTCAACTCTGAGAGAGTTGTGATTGGTAGTGATATGAAAAAGGGAGACAGCTGTACAAGGGGACCGTGTCATGAGAATTTTTCCTTTTTGTTTCCAGGTTCCGGAGAAACCTCACAGTTGTTACATCTCTGGACGATAGCATTTTTGCAAAGTATTAAAAGTATGGTAAATCATGAAAAAGTCGAACCACAAAACTGACACAGCCCAAGCCCAAAGCTGAGGATCTAAGCCAGTCACACTTTGTCCGCAGCTTTCTTATTTCTAAGCTGTTGTCTAAGATGCTTGTTTGTTGGCGTGCACTTCACTTGTCATAGGCACTGACCTTTTAAATAAAGCCTGTACAATTATTTGTACAATTTTCTTGTATCTCTTGAAATGGCTGAGCTGCATGTGCACTGTGCCTTGCAAATTAGCCTAATGTCCACCTAAACAAACCAAGCATTCCAATGTTCCTTGAGCATGCATAAACTTTTTCTTCTTTTCATGCTGAAACTCATTTCACTGTGTTCTTCGTAGATCAGATGCTAAAGCTAAATTTGATGGTCACGATTTCTTGTAAATGCCTTGGTAGTCTGGCAACCTGCATGCATTTGTTGTCGCTGATGCCATCAACGATGACACGCTCCTCACGCCAGCTGCTGTAGTGGGTTTTTGCGTGTTTATCTAGCAGCCTCTTTAGAGTCACTGTTCATTGTTTGCTTGACATCAATTGCAAACAGCTGCACTTAAAATAATGTACTTATTCGTGCATGAAAATTATTTTACGAGTTTACACTCGTGTCACCTGGAGAAGTACTACTGATGAGTGTGGATGGCTGAATTCGGCAGTGGTGATAGGCCATTGTTGACACTGTGTAGCATACCTTTTATGCGTTATGAGAATTGTCACAAAAATTGCTCTAACTAGGCATTTGTCTTTAATTGCTCAATATTACCCTGGTTCGACGGTTGTTTGTACACCAGTTCATGGCTCACTAGCAATGCATGGTGCCTTCTGGTATCTTATCATAACACCCCTACCATGTAAATGATGAGTAGCCTATTTATTACCTTAAAGATAAATCGCAACATGCACCTGCAGCAGCCCGCATCAGTATAGCCGGCTGTACGTCATTCTCCACCACAATGCACCTCGACAGCTACGGACCGCGGCCGCTCGTTCTTATCTCGAGTTGTCGACGACCTCCCCTGCTTGTGCCACTGAGCACAAGCTGTCCACCGTCTATCACCCACAAACGAACGGTCTTACGGAACGTCTCAACCTAACAATCAGAGAGATTCTGTCGACGTACGTCTCCAACGATCACCGCGACTGGGACGCCACGCTAGCTTACGTGACGTTCGCGTATAACTCGTTCCGGCATGACACCGCAGGATAGTCGCCCTTTTATTTCTTGTATGGTTGCGACAGCACATTGCCGTTTGACACCATCTTCCCTTCTGTGCCGCGTGTTGCAACCGAGTACGCTCGCGAAGTCATCGATCGCGCTCACATGGCACGTCAAATCGCCCGATCTCGTTTATTAACCTCGCAGCACATACAAAAAGAGCGTTACGACCGCTGCCATCTCGACGTTAAGTTCGCGCCAGGTGCTCCTCTGGTCACCATGTCGTCGCGTTGGCCTCTCCCAGAAGCTTCTCCCTCGCTACATAGGGCCTCATGAAGTCCTACGCCAAGTTAACGACGTAAATTACGAGATTTCGTTGCTACACTTTGATGCATCCTCAAGTCAGACGCCTGTTGACGTCGTGCACGTTTCGCGGCTGAAGCCATACTTCGCTCGCAGTTCTTCGCCTGCCATGCGCCGAGACTGCGCTTCGCCACCCGGGGGTCCTGTTACGGAAGGATGAAAGAGAGAGGACGAAGAAGATCGGAGACGCTAACTGCTGCGTGTTGTTGGTGGTCAGCCATCTTAACTACTATGACTCAGCCTGTATGGGTATGGTGGTAGCCACCAAAGTATGGGCTCCCTGCAATGGTCAGACGGCGCTGCGATCGGCTCAGCCGTCAGCGCCACCGTGTCAGTTGCGCGAAACACCGAGGAGGCCACTGCTACGGAGGCATGCTTTTGCCGCACTCGTTTGAAACCTGTCGGACGTTCTAAATTGCGGTTTTGAGGCAGTCGAAAACATCGAGGCCCATTATGAACCACCGACGCTTGAGAAAGGGCGTCAAATTTACGACTACAATCACGTATATCGTGTCAAAGAAGTAAACAGCACGGACATCACAGTGAGGTGCTTAAGTTAAATTATGGTGTTTTAGATGCCAAAACCACGATCTGAATAGGAGGCGCGCCGTGGTGGGGGACTCCGGAATAATTTAAACCACCTGGGGTTCTTTAACGTGGACCTAAATCTAATTACACAGGTGTTTTGGTATTTCGACTCCCATCGAAATTCGGCCGCCGAGGCCGGGATTTAATCTCGCGACCTCGTGCTTAGCAGCTCAACACCATAGCCCCTAAGCAACCACCGCAGGTCGCGAAGTATTTGTCACAACAAAGCAAGCATGCTTACGACGTCGAACTCAAAGTGAGTTAACAAATCATTATTTTATTCCACTTAAGTGAGCAAATACGGCCGTGGACGTCTTTGAACTGTCATTTGTCGCTTCATTACTTGGAGCGCGCCTTGCACGTCACAATTTTCTTGTGGGTGGGCAGCGCAACCCGGACGAAGGACGAAAGGAAGAACACAACACGAGCGCAGAACTAACAACTGGTTTATTATTTCAAGCAGCGGACTATAATATACAGAAAATGTAAACACGTGTGAAATGACGTTTACAAGGGTGTTAGCCTATCGTGCCATTCAATAGTCCGTTGCTTGAAATAATAAACCAGTTGTTAGTTCTGCGCTCGTGTTGTGTTCTTCCTTTCGTCCTTCGTCCGGGTTGCGCTGCCCACCCACAAGAACATGTTCAATCACCAACTCGCCCAGCTTGCCGTCTTAATACGTCACAATTGTAGAGGTTTTGGCGAATGTGGCAGGTAAGTGCTTTTTTCTCCGTTGACAAAGCGCCTCGAACATATTCTGGTATTGTCGTTCGGGCTCGAATGTGAGAGGGCATTACCGCTGAAGCAACATAGAGAGCAGTCAGCTGAGATTAAACAACGTGAAGACTGAACAAATATGCGCTAGCATGCGCGAGATAAATGCTAATTTTCTAATACTTGACGTATGCTGCAGTGTACTCCAACCTTAGTTATGCTGTTCTAAGCGCGAGAAAATATCGGCACGAATAAGCTCGGTTCCAGCATTTGCGTCTTTATCTTGGCGCAGGAAGAAATACAGCGCGTACATAGCTCCAGCACGGAGCGCTTACGAAGCTAGATTGACACGTAACAACCACTGCGCGTTTGTTTTGGAGCAGGACGAGCTAAATAACCATCTAAACTGATTTACAAGAGCGGGAATCAGTTCAGGCGTTTTTATGCAGTTGACGCTTTATTGTGTGTTTTTACGGATGCCACTGCTGGTTCCTTTTTATTTATTTTTTTCTTTTGCATTTACGTCTTAGTTCGTTTAACATAAATTCGCAAGACCGACACGAACCGCGACGATCCAATTCAGCGACCGGGTTGCTTCCACCGGGTTTGTAGGGAAGCGGTACAATTTGATACCGACTTCGTGGTTGTGGCAATCCTTAACGCAGCAGTATCAGCGCTTGTTCTTTTTGTTCACACTTCTCACGAAGGAGCTGCCAAGAGGCCGCTGTGAATCCATTGGACAATTGGAAAAGCAGGCCTTCAGGCAGGCCTGAGCGCACCACGGACAATGGTGAAATGACGGTGAGAGCCTACCCGCGGGTGCTCACCGCTGCTGCTAGGTGGCGCGACATGTACAGGCAAACTTCACTGCAGGGGGCCCATAGGCAAACGTTACGTAACGGAGTATCTCGTCCCACGTCTTGTGCTGTACGTATACGTAAATAGACAGCTTGTCAGTCATCGTTTTGTTTAGTCGTTCGGTCAAGCCGTTTGTCTGCGGATGATAGGCAGTTGCCCTTCGATGGGTCGTGCAGCTGAGTTTAAAAACGTCTTCAATGAGCTGGGCTGTAAAGGCTTTGCCTCGGTCTGTGATGACGTGCGATGGGGCGCCATGCCGTAGGACGATGCTCTGTATGAAAAACCGGGCAACCTCGGAAGCTGTGCCTCGAGGCAGCGCCTTTGTCTCACCATACCGCGTTAAATAGTCTGTGGCGACGATTATCCACCTGTTGCCAGAAGATGACCGTGGTAACGGGCCCAGAAGATCCATGCTGACCTGGTCGAAAGGTTTGGCAGGTGGGTCAATCGGATTCAGCAATCCCGTAGGCTTCACAGCTGGCGACTTTCGGCGCTGGCATTCACGGCAGGCTTGGACGTACCGCTTAACACACTCGGCCAGTTTCGGCCACTTGTAGGATTTGCGCACTCTATCAAGCGTTCGCGTAAAACCCAAATGGCCAGACGGAGGCTCGTCATGACAGGCGAACAAAACTTCGGCACGGAGGTCTGCTGAAACGACCAAAAGGTATAGGTCTTGTTGGTGGCAGCGAAGTTTTTGTACAAGACGCCATGTCGTAAACAAAAAGACGACAATCCTCGAGCGATATGCCGGCGTATTGATGGGTTTCGTCCTTCTAGATGTTCGAATATCGGCCGTAGTGCGTCGTCTGCGCGCTGCCGTGGGGACAAATCAGTAACGCTTGCGGCCCCAAGGAAAGCGCCGTCGTCCTCAATGTCGTGGTCGGTAGTGTCGATAGGGGCGCGTGAGAGTGCGTCAGCGTCCTCGCGTATGCGGCCCGACTTGTACACGATGGTCACGTCGTACTCCTGCAAACGTAGACTCCACCGTACCAGTCGTCCAGAAGGGTCCCGGAGATTTGCAAGCCAGCATAACTAGTGATGATCAGTTACAACTTTGAATGGGCGGCCGTAAAGGTAAGGTCGAAATTTGGCCAGCGCCCATACGACGGCAAGACACTCTTTCTCCGTGGTGGTGTAGTTGGTCTCTGCACGCGATAGTGTGCGACTTGCGTAGGCGATCACTCTTTCAATACCTTCCTGCCGTTGTACAAACACCGCACCAAGACCAACGTTACTGGCGTCTGTATGAACTTCCGTGTCCGCCTCCTCGTCAAAATGGGCCAACACTGGTGCTGACACCAGACGCTGTCGAAGCTCGGTGAAAGCAGTCTCTTGCTCTGAGGACCAGACGAACGATATATCGTCCCTCGTGAGGCGAGTCAGCGGCTCCGCCATCTTTGAAAAATTTTCGATGAAACGCCGGTAGTATGCGCAAAGGCCCAGGAAGCGTCGGACACCTTTCTTCTCGGTCGGTGTTGGAAACGAGGCTACAGCGGCAGTTTTCGCGGGATCGGGGCTCACGCCTTCCGCGCTGACCACGTGTCCGAGAAACATCAGCTCCTTGTAGCCGAAATGACACTCCTGGGGCTTAAGGGTGAGGTTAGCCGATCGGATGGCTTCGAGAACTTGCCGCAGTCGTTTCAGGTGGTCGTCAAATGTCGCCGAAAAAACAACCACGTCTTCGAGATAGACGAGGCAGCTTTGCCACTTCAGACCAGCGAGAACGGTGTCCATCATTCGCTGAAAAGTTGCTGGTGCCGAACAGAGACCGAAAGAAAGTACTCTGAATTCGTAAAGGCCATCTGGAGTGACGAAAGCAGTTTTTTTCGCGGTCTCATTCATCGACCTCAATTTACCAGTAACCGCTCTTTAGATCGAGAGACGAAAAATACTTAGCTCGCCGCAACCTGTCTAAAGAATCATCGATGCGTGGTAGCGGGTACACGTCCTTCTTGGTGACATCGTTGATGCGTCGATAATCAACACAGAAGCAAAGCGTTCCGTCTTTTTTCTTGACTAGAACGATCGGGGAGGACCACGGACTGTGCGAAGGCTGAATGACACCATCTAGCATCTCC